>NC_043707.1:134501891-134683964 GCF_006229205.1 Suricata suricatta
ACAGGATTACTAAATGCACTTTAAGATCCTTGACTGGATCCTGGGTGAAACAAAAACGACCATGGGGGGTGGAGGGTGGGGGAACAGCTTTGGAGCAACTGGGAAACGTGAACATGGACCGACCATTACATAATAGGATTTTATCCATCCTAAATTTCCTGAGTGTGATCGCTGAGATGATGCAGAATAGCCTTGTGGTTGGAGAGCATACTATAAAGTATTAGAACTTACAGGTCGACGAGGTATGTGACTCTACCTCAAATGAGTCAGAATAAAAGAGAGCAAAGGAGTAAACACGGCAAAGTGTTAACAATTGGTGAATCCGGGTGAGGAGCCTGTGGCTGTTGAGTGGACTATTCTGACAACTTTTCCTGAAATCTTAACACTTTTCAAACTAAAGGGAGGGGGTGGGAGTGGGTAAAATTAGGCTGAAATGTAACACTGGCAGGAGGGAACGCCCGCGCACTGAGCTCCTTTCAGTTCACCCTCTTTGAGGATACCGCCCTGGTTCTTGCTTTATCTCCTTAGAGCTTTAGGGTTCTCACGACCCTGCCCCATTGTACTAACTCCCGGAGCTGATCAGAGGAAGGGGCGCCCCTGGGAGGGGGTTACTGTTACTCGGATTCTGCATACAGTAAAGCTGGGAGACCCCCGGGCTGCGGAGCCGGGGCTGGAACCCACCCGGGAAAGATGGGCTCCGGGACCTCCTGGCCCGCGTCCCACCCATGTTCGCAGGCCGTCGCCGCGTCTGCAGGACGGAGCGCGCAGGTCACGGCGGCCACGCGCCGGGCACCGGGCTCCGTGCTGGGCTTGAATCCCCTTCAAATGCTCACACCGCATCTTCACAACACACAACACCCCTGAGCAGAGAGACTGCGGCTGACCAAAGCAAGACTGCGGCGCGACTTGGACCCGCGTTACCATGGAGACCGCCTCCCAGCACCCCCCGCGGCAGCCCAGCTGGCGCAGGCGCAGACGGCCCGAGCGCGCCCTCCGCCCCGGGGGACGTTCCCCGAGCAGCGCCCGGCCGCGGGGCCCTTCCCTCTCCAGAAGCCCGACGCCGTCCTCCTCCAGCCAGGCCGGGGCCCGGCTTTCCTGTACCTGTCGGTAGGAGAATCGCTGCTGCTCTTCGGCCGCCTCGTCCTCCTCCATCTCAGCAGGCCGACCGGGGCAGGCGCGCGAGGGCTGTAGGAGGCGGCGGCCGGGAGGAGCCCGTTGGATTTCCCGCCGCGGCGCCAGGAGACGGACCGCGCGAGGGGACAAAGCGCGAAGTTCCACACCGCCGTGCGCCCCCTGGCGGCCGCTCCGGGAACGGTCCTTCGCCGTCCGAGCTCCAGCCTCCCGGCGCGGGGGACCTGGCGGCCCAAGCCGGCTCGGGCAGGTCCCAGGCCCCGCTCGGCTCAGCGCCTGGCTCGCGGCTCACACCAGCCCTTGGAAAGAACGCTTGTGTGTAGGGGCCGCGTTATCCGGCAGCACTCATTACTGCGAATTACGTGCGGCCGTAAGCTCCGTAGGCCTCGCAAAATCCGCCGACTTTCTGTAATTGTCACCAACAGTAGCGTCACCGAGTCAGACGCAGGCAAATGCTGGATTACTGTCCATTCAGCATCTCAGAGAATAGGTGACACAGTAGAGGCTGAGGCACTCAGCAGCAGGGCAAGTGCCCCCAATTTAAAAAAAAAATGGTTTTTCCCCCCCTTAAGTAATATCTATGCCCACCATGGGGCTCTAACTCACAATTAGGCAGAGATCAAGGGTTGCATGCTCCGCGACTGAGCCAGCCAGGTGCCCCAGGGCCCCCAATCTTTAAAAATTATTTATTTGCTTATTTATTCATTAGAGAGCGAGCAGGGGCTTGGAGCAGAGGGAGGGCAAAGAGAAAGAGAATCCCAAGGAGGCTCTGCACTGTCAGGACGGAGCCCAGTGCGGGGCTTGAACTCAGGGACCTTGAGATCATGACCTGAGCCGCAATCAAGAGTCAGATGCATAAGGGACTAAGCCACCTATAGGCCCCTAGTTGTGTTTATTTGTTATTATCTATGGAGGTGAGTGTGGAAAACTTCCCGGCGAGAGCTCCTGAGGGGCTACTAACACCTTCTCGGTGCACCTGAAAATCATCTGGCTTCCTTGACAGATATAAACAATGGAAGAAAAGAAGGACTCAGCGCTTATGCTTACCTGTGCCCAACTGGAAGAACACAGGGGCAGCCTCCCCTCGTACTGCCTCCGTGGAAGAGGTCTGGGGTGGAGGAGAAAGGGAGAAATTGTGGAGGCAGTTTTTCCACATCTCTGCTGAACCCCCACTGGCAGGGGCACAGGGGGCGGAGACTCGATTTACCAAGTCATCCAGGGAGATGAGTGGCTTAACCTGAAGATTCTCGTCTTCAGAATAACCCACGAAGGGCTCTTGGAAACAACTAAGCTCTAACATTTTAATCGCCAGTGTATAAAATGATGTCCTCTGTGACATCACAGGGAGAGAAAACTCCCAGACCAGCATGTGCAGGATCAGCTTATTTTTGTTTTTAAAAAAGAGCACACGCATCTCTATGGAGATGTGGGGTATTTCGGAGGAATAGAAAAAGCTGGAAGGATACATGACCAATACAGTTAAAGAGAAGGCAGAGAAGGGCACTCACGTTTTTCACTTCAGATATTCCTGAATTCTGCATTTTTTAACAAGTGTGTGTGTCCTTTACTATTAAAGGTAAACATGTAAGCCAGGCTTGGTCTTCCTCTTCCACAGAGGACACCCCACAACCGTGCAAAGGGCTGAGACACAGAGAACTTTTTGGAGGAATCAGACTTCTGATCAATTTGAAGAAAAATTTTTTAATGTTTATTTTTGAGAGAGAGAAAAAGAGAAGAGCACGAGAAGGGGAAGGGGAGAGAGCGAGACACAGAATCGGAAGCAGGCTCCAGGCTTTGAGCGGTCAGCACAGAGCCCGACGTGGGGCTCGAACTCACAAACCACAAGATCGTGACCAGAGCCAAAGTTGGACCTTTAACCGCCTGAGCCACCCAGCCGCCCCTGGTCAATTTCTGAGATGACAGGTGCCCCTGACCTCTTCTCCCCATTGCTCCCTGAGAAAAGCCCAGTCTCCTGTCCCCTGGGATGGTCCCCAGTGTCATGCAGGGCAGGCCTCTCCCGGGATGTCCCTGATCTGTGGCCTGTGCCTCAGCAGGCTGAGTGCTGTCCGTCGGTAGCCACCCTGCTCTCTGCTGCTGCAGCTCTCTGGGCCCCAGCAGGAAAGAAGAGGGCGGGTGTGTGGATGGGCTGGGAGCCGGCGGGGAGCTCCAGCCCCAGCCCCAGCCCTTGGGTGCGGAGCCCAGGCCCTTTCACAGGCTTTGGGACCCTGGGCGAGTCACAGAACCTCTCTGGGCCCCCAGGCCCTGCTTTTATAAAGTGAGAAGCCTGGGACTAACTTCAGAAAGTGGTCTCAAGGCCTAAATTGCCTCACCTAAGTGCACAAGAAATAGTAAGTTTTCTCCTGGCCAGTTTCTGAGCTTGGTACCTTGCAGGGTATCTCATTTTAAAACAGTTGCTTCCAAGGGCAAAAGTACATTATTCTAGCAGCTTCTAGAATACCTGGGCACTTTAGAGTCTGAAGAGGAAGGCCTGGAGGAGAGGTATGGCATCACAGAAAATGGCTATGTTCCTTTGGAACAATTTTGCCCAGGAAAGAACCAGCCTCATCAACTGGCCACTAGATGTCAGCATTGTGCCACGTTGTGAAACCCGGGTCTCATTGCTGGTGACCCTCCCCTTTCCCTGGGGGTAGCAGCCTCTGGGTTCCAGGCACCCTGGGCTTTTAGATCTCAGCTGCCCTCAGAGGTCGGTGCTGTGCCCCCACCGTACGTGTGAGGGAACTTTGCCCGAGGTTAATCTGCTAGGAAGTGGTGGAGTCCAGACCTGATGCGCGAGCCTGGCCTCTCGCGGCCTTCGCGGCTTGCTGGATCCCTTTCAGCTGCCCCGATGGGGTACGAGTGCTCAGCCCAGTAACAGTCGTCATCGACTCCCCCGATAATTGCGCTGTAAAACGCTGATTCAGAAATCAATCTTCGGGCCGCCTGGGTGGCTCAGTCGGTTGCCATCTTGGGTCATTATCTCAGTCCGTGAGTTCGAGCCCCGTGTCGGGCTCTGTGCTGACATAGCAGAGCCCAGAGCCTGCTTCGGATTCTGTGTCTCCCTCTCTGCTCCTCCTCTGCTCATGTGCACACTCTTTTTCTCTTTCAAAATAAATACTTTTTTTTTTAATACCACAATGGGGCGCCTGGATGGCTCGGTTGAGCGTCCGACTTCAGCTCAGGTCATGATCTCACGGTTTGTGGGTTCAAGCCCCGCATCAGGCTCTGTGCTGACAGCTCAGAGCCTGGAGGCTGCTTCAGATCCTGTGCCACTTTCTCTGCCCCTCCCCTGTTCACGCTCTGTCTGTCTCTCTCAAAAATAAATAAAAATGTAAAAAAATAAACAAAAACACAAAACAAACAAAAAAAAAAGTTTAGTCCTCCACCCACTGAATTTGGGGGGTTTGTGACTTGCTTGTAGCCGGTAAAATGTGGCTGAAACAGGGCCGTGTGGCATCCGTGGCCAGGCCTTACCAGGCTCCAACACTCCTCACCTTTGGAGCCCCGAGCCCCCACGTAATAAGCGGGCCCGGCCTGAGGCTGCCATGGCGTGAGGAGCCCGAGGCCACAAGTACCTTTTTCAGCCCTGGCTCAGGTCGCAGCCAGCAGCCGGCACCGACCACTGGAGGAATGAAGGGGACAGACCCCTCCTGGTGCTCCCAGCGGGGCCTCTGACTGTCCAGTCTTCATGCTGAGGTCCAGAGATTGTGGAGGAGAGAGAAGCTATTCCGCCCGTGCCCCTCCAGCTCCTACCCAGCCCGCAGACCTGGGATGCCGAAGGCTGTCTCACAGCCACCGAGTTCAAGGTTGCCTGGCACACACCGCTCAGTGGTAACCGGGACAAGAGGCAGGACTCCCAGACCGTCTACACTAAACACGGTTCACACATCTTCCTACACCCTGGAGACTTCGCTGCGCCTCCTAAAGGACAGGCTCCCACATCTGCCTCAAAGAATGTGTGACCCTTGTCAACCCCCTACCTGAAGTCCCCTTGCTGAGGAGTCCTGTCCCCTCCTCGTTGGATCTCCGGGTGTCCCAGATAAAGCAGAAATTGCAGCTGAAGTCATTGATAGGCCTACAGTTTCTGCCCAGGGAGGCCGTTTGCGGGAATAGCAGCCACACTGTCCCCGCGCGGTCAGGCTGGACAGCACCGACTTGGCCGGGGACAGACCCCTGTGAGACCAGCGCCATCACCTTCATGGCTGGGTGAAGGCTACCTCACCTTCCACGGGAGCTGGTAATCAATAGTGAACCCTAAAATAGTGTTCACTGTGTGCTGGGTACTGATTTCTTTTTAATTTTCTTTTAATGTTTGTTTGTTTTTGAGAAAGAGACTGAGCATGTGGGCAGAGAGAGAGGAAGACACAGACTCTGAAGCAGGCTCTAGGCTCTGAGCCGTCTGCACAGAGCCTGACTCGGGGCTCGAACTCACGGACAGTGAGATCATGACCTGAGCCGAAGTCCAAAGCTTAACCGACTGAGCCCCCGGGGCGCCACTCGGACACTAATTTCCTCCTCAGGAGAGCTCTGTGAGGTAGGTACTGTCATTACCTGTTTTGTGCAGACGGAAAACTACGTGCCTACAGAGGCTCAGACACGTGGAGCAACAGTGAGTTCGTGGCAGGGCTGGGATTTAAAGCGTATAGAGTAAAAACAGCCCCTGCCCAGGCCCTGGGCCAAGGACTGTTGTATTCCTTCTCGGTGAAAACTGCCTTTTGTTCTGCCCTGCGTGCCAGCACCGTGCCAAGGACTCTGTGTGATCCCACTTCTCATACCACTCTCCTAGGGAAGCAGTCTTGTTTTTTGTCTGTTTTAGAGAGAGGGCAAGTGCGGGAGAGGGGACAAGGGAGAGAGAGAATCTCCAGCAGCTGAGTGTGGAGCACGACCCAGGGCTCGACCCCACGACCTGCGATCATGACTGAGCCTGACCCAGGGCTCGACCCCACGACCTGCGATCATGACTGAGCCTGACCCAGGGCTTGATCCCCCGACCTGCGATCATGACTGAGCCGGTATCAGGAGTCGGACGCTCAACGGAGTCACCTAGGCGCCTCGGGAAGTAGTTTTTAACCTCGCTTCACGGATGAAGAGATGGAAAGTCGCAGGTTTAAAGGACTTCCCTGCGGGGACAGCGCCAGTAGGTAGAGCGGGGGCGAGTGTGCACTCCGGTGTCCTGACGGGACTGACACCCCCCAAGCCGCGCTCCAGCTCTTCTCCGGGGTCAGCGGCCCAGGCCGCCTCACCTGGGAGCTCGCGAGAAATGCACACCGCGGAGGGGCGCCTGGGCGGCTCAGTCGGTTAAGCGTCCGACTCCTGATTTCAGCTCAGGTGATGATCTCTCGGTTCAGTTCGGGCCCCACATCGGGCTCGGTGCCGACAGTGTTCTCGCTCTGCTCCAGCTCTGCTTGTGCTTGCTCTCTCTCTCAAAAATAAATAAGTACTTAAAAAAAAAAAAACTAAACAATAAAAGAAATGCAGAGCACGGGGCCGCCCCTCGCTGTACCCCCCCACCCCCGTCCTGCTGAGTCAGAATCTGCCATTTCTTTCAGGACCCACCCCCAGGGGTGGGGGCTCATACAGTTTGAGAAGCTCCACCAGCCTCCTGGGAGATGTTTGTGGTAACCACACGCCCCCCGCTGCAGCAGAGCCCCGCCAGGAACCTGAGGGCTGGTTTGCAGAGTGAACTCTCGGCTGGGTGCTGAGAAATCCGGAAAGCCCTCTGCCTCGGGGACGGGCACACCCGGAAGTGGTACTAAGGCCACATATGGGTGCTTATTATGTGCCAGGCACTGGTCTGTTCTTACTCTGCAAATGCTCAAAACAGCCTTAAGGAGATGGGTGCGATCATCCTGTGTTACAGATGAGAAAACTGAGGGCAGAGACTGAATAATCTGCCTAGAGTTCCGCAGCCGGCCGTGGAAGGCTTCGGCTTCCAGAAGGTGAGCAGGGGCCTCCGTTCCAAGGGACGTCATCATCAGTGTTCCAAAGGCGCGTAACCTCCCACGCCTCGCCAGCGTCTCTCTTTGAAGGCACTCGCTCCCCGTTCCAGAAGCACAAGTGGCCAGAGTCCACCTGCGAGGAAAGCTGCACGGAGTGACTCACATCCCTCCCAGAACCCTCCTGGGCAGTGACTCTGCGCCTGCGCCTCTTCCACTAGAGGAGCGGGCAGGGAGGGGCGGGGCCAGGTCGAGCTGGTGCTCACTCAGGCTGAGAGTCTCAAGTTGAACGTTTAACGAAAACGGCGCCTCCATGTCAGCTCTTCCCGCCCCTGCACTTTTCTGAAAGAGGTGAGACTATGGACACCAGCTGTCAAAACAGGGAGGCCCTTGGCTCTATTCTAGGATACTCTCAGAACGTTCTGAAGCATTCCACAGCATTCTTCCTGGAGTTAAGCTCCGGAATAAAACTATGCCGTTGGCCCCAGGCCATGTAACTATCAGTAAATATTTGCCAGCAGGATTTTTTTCTTGAGTAAAGAAGATAAAGTATAAAGGTCTGATTCAAAGAAAAGGCAGGCAGCTAAAAACCCCACCCAACCCCAGCGCCGGCTCAGGGACAAACAGAAAGGGGGGGCAACAGGGGAGGGAATGAGGCAGGGCACCCTGAGCCCGCGGTCGTCGAAGTGCAGTCTCCTGCCGCGTCCAGGCTGAAGGGACACACAGAAGGCACGAAGACTGTGCCGGCTGGGCGTCCACGGACCCAGTGCCCGACCCGAGGAGACACCTGCGTCCCCGCACACTCGGCCCGACCACCTCGTCCTTCCCCGAGTGAACCACTGCGCTCACTCTAACTCTGGTGTTTCCTGTCTTACGGTCTTCTTTAAAAAGAAAACGGAGAGGAGAAAGCAAACCAGGCTGCAAGGAAGTGAACGGAGCCCCACTGTGAGGAAGGAAGCCGCTGCCGGTCTTCCGCCAGCGGGGTGACGGCTCGGTGTGGCGGGGTGAGGGGCTGGCGTCCGGAGACAAAGCATCAATAGAATGTACCTTTTATTAAGTAGAGAAAAACGGGAATTCTACGTGATAGGAAGGTTCCAGTTTGAGCAGGTTCCGCAGAAACCCTTCGCATCTACATGTGCCTCTACCGGGAGACTGCCGCTGCCTCCGGCCACGGGGGACGCGAGGAGCTGACTCGCGCTACGGCGCACATGGTCGCCTCCGGGTCGCCCGAGGGGCAGGGGCCGAGGGCACGGCGGGTCTCAAAGACCCTGACTTTTCAGGAGCCTCTGACGAGACTTGATTACAAAAGGTCTGCGCAGAGGTGGGGCGGGGGCTGCGTGAGCGGAGTCGTGTGGAGTGGGGCGCCCCGGTCTGTGGAACCGTGCGGGCGACCAGTGGTCAGGCGTTGTAGGAGGAGGACGACACGCTGCCGCCGTGGCCTGTCCAGTTGGTGTGGATGAACCGCCCGGGGCTGGCTAGCAGTTCGTACGTGTGAGCCCCGAAGTAGTCCCGCTGGGCCTGGAAGACAAGAGCCCGACTGGGGGAACAGCGCGGACGCGGGACCCTCGGGCCGGCCAGGCCGCCCGCGCGGAGAGCTCACCTGGATGAGGTTGGCAGGCAGCATCTCGTGTCTGTAGCCGTCGTAGAAGGAGAGGGCGGTGGTGAAGCAGGGCATGGGGATGCCCGCCCGGACGCCGGTGCTCACCGTCCGCCGCCAGGAGTCCTGAGCCAGAGAAAGCCGAAGACCAGGGGTCAGCCCCCGGGACAGAGGACCGGCTCCCTTCGGAAGGACCACGTTCACGGGCACCGATGCTGGTAAGGTGCAACCAAAGCCCGGTGGGGCAGGATTCCCGTGCCCGCTGGCTCTGGGCTACCCACCTGGCACTTTTCAACAGCAGACTTAAAAAAGTCATCCAGCAGCAGATTCTGAAGCTGCGGGTTCCGATCAAACGCATCCTTTATCTTTCCGAGGAACACGCTGAAACAACCAAGAGGGAAGAAATCAATGACTCTTAACCTCCGCACACTGAACGGCTGGCGGAAGGCAGGAGGGAAGCCGGAAGCTGGCGTGTCCGCCAGCGAGGTGCCGCGTTCCTCTCCTCCTCCCTCAGGCCAGCCGTCCGCTGGGCGAAGACAGAGCCAGAGTCCCCCGAGGCAAGGCCAGAGGGCAGGATCGCTCTCCAGAACTACTTCCAAGGGTGTAGTGTAGACAGTCCAGTTAGAAGAGCCGACCCTGTCCTGTCGCCAGCGAGGGGACTGGCCGTGCCCGTCCTAGGACATCGTCTCCGGGGCAGAGGCCTTGGCGTGTCCCGGCACATACCTCCGGATGATGCAGCCCCCCCGCCACATCAGGGCGATGCCACCATAGTTGAGGGTCCAGCCAAACTCCGTGGCGGCCTGTCTGAGCAGCATAAAGCCTTGCGCGTACGAGATGATCTTGGAAGCGTACAGGGCCTGCGGAATGACGGGCCCGCCGGCGCTGAGGTCAGCCACGGCCACCCCGCGGGCAGCGCGGATCCTGGCGGACAGCGGTCAGGACAGAGCTGGACTCCGCCACCCCCGCCCCCACTGCCACCCGCTGCCAGGGCCCGGGCCGCACCTTCCGGATGTCCTCCAGGAATGATTTCTTATCACCTTCGAACTGGATCTTTTGGGGACCCTTCAGCTTCTGGCTGGCCTGAACCCTCTCGTCCTTCAGAGATGATAAGCATCGAGCAAAAACTGCCTCGCCTACGGGGGGGGGGGGGGGGATAGCGTTACCGAAGTTCACACCGAAAACTGCACAGAAAGGAGTAACGTAAGCCAGAGAGGACGAGGAAACACAGAAATGGAGCCGGATTTCCAGCTACACAGAGAGGTGGAAGTCTGTGTTAGGTCACAACATCTAATACAGCTCAGAAAGAACGCTTGCTTTATTTATTTATTTATTTATTTATAAATAAATAAGAGAGAGAGAGAGAGAAAAGGAGAGTGGAGGAGGGGCAGAGAGAGAGGGAGAGAGAATCCCAAGCAGGCTCCATCCTGTCAGCGAAGAGCCCAACTCAGGACGTGATTCCAGGGACTGTGAGACCATGACCTGAGCCAAAACCAAGAGTCGGACGCTTAACCGACTGAGCCCCCCAGGTGCCTCAGGAAGAACTTTTATACAAAACTCTAGACAGTTGACTTTTTGAAAACCAGAACTCCAAACAAGTCAATCTTCCAACATAAATGCAGGCGTCAACCACGAAAATCAACATGGGATTCGAGGGGGAGCTCTGCAGAGAGAGTGAGGAGGTAAAGCCGCCGCCACGATTCACAATCACCTGGTTGGTCCTTGGTCCACAAGTAAAATTTCGGTCCCAATCGAGAGGACTGTAATTTGTGAATGCTCACCGAAGACTCTACTTTAGAAGTACTTGCTGCCTCTCAGAAACCAGTGAGTGACAGGCGGCCTCAGAATGTGGCAGGAGGCTCCACCACGAGGCACGGCCTGCGCGGGTGCGGGGTCTGACACCGCTAGAACGCGGGGAAGTAACCCAGGCTCGCCCCTCAAAACAGTCCATTTTCTGTTTGTGAGAATGCAGTTTCCAGTTCATCCGTGATCACAACTTTGTTTCATTTACTAAAAAACATTTCAGCACGGCGCTTCCATGTCAAGACTTTTAGTATCTTCGAGAATTAACCCTTATGAAAGACTACTTGGCTCGACTAACAAGATCTTTTTTTTTTAATTTTTGACATTAATTCATTTTGGTGAGAGAGGGCAGAGAGAGGGAGGGAGACAATCAGAAGCAGGCTCCAGGCTCTGAGCTGTTAGCACACAGCTTGACGTGGGGCTCGAACTCAGGGACCACAAAATCATGACCTGAGCTGAGGTCAGACATGTAACCGGCTGGGCCACCCAGGTGCCCCTAAACTGACAAGTGCTAGAATTAGAACCCTGCTCCAGCCATCCTTTCCCCGCAGACAAAATGAAGTAACATCTCTAGGGACCAACAAAGGACTTTGTTTTTGAGGAAAGGGCCAGCCATACACTGGAGAACACTGCCCCAGCCCGGCCGTCCTCGGGCAGCCCCCTGACCGGCACGGACACCATGACTTGGCACGGGCAGGAGGAAGTGTGTGTGCAAGGCCGCTGGCACGAGGTGTGGCGCAAGCTGTGAGTGTTGCTCAAGGCCCGCCCCGGGGACGCCTCCCCGTTAGTTCAGCAAACACGAGCGGCGCCGTCCAGGGACCGGGCCTGGCCGCCTCTGACAGGGAGACGGTGACAGTCTCTCCGACAAGAGAGTGGGATTCTCTTTGAGCCCACGGTCCTCTTCCATGTGAGTCAGCGATGACTGAACTGTTCCCAGCTGTTGTCCCCTTGGTCCCCAGCCCACGGCGACACTCGGATTTGCTAACCGCCGGCCACTTCCTTCTGCAAGGCCTGCTTGTCCTTACGGTGCCCCACAGCCCAGCTCACTGTCACCAAGGAGCCGCAGTTCATCAAGAACCAGGAGGGCAGGCCAAGGAGGGGAAGGTAACCTTTAACCCGAGAGCGGGGAGGGATCCGTTTCACTGGAAAGGGGGCCGTTCTGCCAACAGCAGAGACCAGCCTTTCATCACACTCTCTAGGCGCCTGTGTATTCTCTTTCTTGTCTTTTTTTAAAATTCAATGTGTTAGGTTTTTAAAAACTTGTGTTAAATGTTTATTTTGAGAGAGCGCGAGAGCACGTGAGTGGGGGAAGGGGCGGAGGGAGAGAGAGAATCCCACGCAGGCTCCCCGCTGTCAGCGCAGGGGCTACTCCGGGCTCGATCCCACAACCCGGGGCGTCACGACCTGAGCCGAAATGAAGACTCAGACACTTACCCGACTCCGGCTGCCCGGGCGCCGCTCTTCTCCTCCTTCACTCCTGCCAGAAGTGTAACTCTTTTATTCTTAAAGGACCAACGTGTGGTTTCGTGAATCCTCTTATTACTTGTTCTCTACCACTTCTGCTTTCTATGATTTCCTCTGCCCTGTATCTCTTTGAGTTGGATGCTTACCTCACTGCTACAAAACAAACAGCACGCATGACAATGATACAACCCATGGTCAGGGCAGGAGCTTTCTTCTAGAAGACGGGTGAGGAACTCAGGAAAAGAACATTAAAGGACTTGAAATGTATAGGCAGTATTTTATTTTTAAAATATCTGGGGGGGGATCCTCAGCAAAATGTTAATAAATGCTGAGTACAGAAGCTCATGTTATTCTGTGATCTTTTACATGAAAAATTCCGCTACAGTGGTCTTACCCGTTAGAAAGTCACGGAGCTCACCGACTGCAGTCCAGTCACTAAGACGAAAACTATCCCGGGGCGCCCGGGGGGCTCAGTTGGTTAAGCCTCTGGCTCTTGATTTCGGCTCAGGTTGTGATCTCATGGCTCGTGGGTTCGAGCCTCACGTCAGCTATCAGTGCAGAGCCTGCTTGGGATTCTCTCTCTGCCTCCCTCCCCGCCCCTCCCCTGCTCATGCTCTCTCTCTCAAAATAAACTTAAGAAAACAAAAAATTTAAAAAAGCTATCCCAAAGGTGGAACTGGAGAAGAAAGCCAGGAATTTTCAAACACATCTCAAAGCCTGTATGATGAGAGGAGGTAAGGAGGAAGGGACAGCACGGCCCGCCTCGCGCACCGGCAGAGCAGGGCGCCCTCTGGAGGCTGCCGGGGGCTGCACACATCCTCCAGCGGCCGCTCCTTAGCTGCCGGTCGGCACCAACTTTCCAGAAGGATATCAAAGCAAAACGGCGCGACCACAGGCTCCAGGCAGGGGCCGCCGCTTACCGATGAGGGTGACAGGAACGCCGTACTCCAGGGCGGAGATGGCTGTCCACTTCCCCGTGCCCTTCTGCCCGGCGCTGTCCCTGATCTTAGGCAGCAGGTGTTTGCCGTCACTGTCTTGGAATTTGAGGATATTGGCCGTGATTTCGATCAGGAACGAGTCGAGCTCGGTCTTATTCCACTCCTCAAACGCCTAGAGCAGGACATGAGAGGAAGCGGGTGAGAGAAACCAGGGCCACACGAGGAGCCCCCGGACCGATGCACTGCCCTGCCTGCGATCGGAGCCCCGACGTGCGCAGCGCGCCTGACCGCTGCTCCCCGAGTGGAATGCTCCCCACGAGGCAGGGGTGCTCCATTCCCACCTGGCTGCGGCCCCCCTGCCATCGCTGCCTCAGCGGCCTCCCCTGCTCCCCTGACACGCATCTACTCCTTCCAGCAGTTTCTGTCTCTATCAGGGACCGCCAGCGGGTTTCATCTATTTATTTATTTTGATGTTTAAAAAAATTCTTTTGGGGTGCCTGGGTGGCTCAGTTGGTTGAGTGTCCAGCTTCGGCTCAGGTCAGGATCTCACAGTTTGTGGGTTCGAGCCCCATGTTGGGCTCTGTGCTGACAGCTCAGAGCCTGGACCCTGCTTCGGATTCTGTGTCCCTCTCTCTCTGACCCTCCCCTGCTCGTGCTGTCTCTCATAAATAAATAAAAAACATAATAAAAACATTAAAAAAATATTCTTTTAATGTTTTTATTTATTTCAAAAAAAATTTTTTTTAAGTTTTATTTTATTTTTGAGAGAGAGACAGCATGAGCAGGGGAGGGTCAGGGAGAGAGGGAGACACAGAATCTGAAGCAGGCTCCAGGATTTGAGCTATCAGCACAGAGCCCGACGCAGGGCTCGAACCCACGAAGGTGAGATCATGACCTGAGCTGAAGTTGGACACCTAACCAACTGAGCCACCCAGGCACCCGTTTTTTATTTATTTTTAAGAGACAGAGAGAGACAGCGCGAGCAGGAGAGGGTCAGAGAGAGGGAGACACAGAATTTGAAATAGGCTCCAGGCTCTGAGCTAGCTGTCAGCACAGAACCTGACGCGGGGCTCGAACCCATGAACTGTGAGATCATGACCTGAGCCGAAGCCGGACGCTTAACCGACGAAGCCACCCAGGTGCCTTTATTTTGATATTTTTGAGAGAGAGAGAGAGAGAGAGAGAGAGAGAGAGAGAGAGCAAGCGAGCCCGCTGAGCAGGGTAGGGGCAGAGAAAAACAGACAGAATTCCTAGCAGGCTCCTTGCTGCCGGCAGAGCCTGATGTGGGGCTCGATCCCACGACCTGAGCCAAAGGCGGCCACTTCTGGAGCCACCCATGCGCCACAGCCCTGAGTCTTCTACTGTCTGTGTTATTATTGGGTCTTCCCAGCTCCACACGGGAAGTGCCTTTTTTCCAGCGCCATACCCTCCGAGGGGGTTTAGAACAGCTCCTAGCTTAGACACACGCACTCGTATGCATTTGTTGAATAAACATAGTAAGTTTGAACTAAGCCAATTAAATATGAACACAACAAAGAAAAGCACTGTTTTCTGTGAAAGTTAAATTGTTTTGGGGGTGCCTGGGTGGCTCAGTCGGTAAAGCAAAGTGGGAGTGACACCGTTAAACAGGCGGAAGAAAAAAATGTAAAAAATCTGGAAGGAGCCTGCAGTGTGTACCTCGCGAGCATCTCTAAATCACGCCCAACTCGAAGGAACTGGAACTAGAAGTTCTGGGTGATGGGAGAGGACAGGACGCGAGCAGGGAGAGCCACATTTAGAGAAAAGGGCTGGACGGGTGGCGAGCGTGCCCTCCTAGATTTTCAGTAGAAAGAAGCGTTTGCCTCATCAACGATGCTAAGTATTGAGAGAGGAAAGTACTGAAGTTTACCCTGAAATGTGTTTTTACAAAATCACACCGACAGAGGGCTGGCCAGATCTTCGACGCAGCGAGAGCAGTGAAATGCTGGAGGGAGTCAGGGCGGCGTGCACACAGTGCTCACTGCCGAGTTCTCCAGCTCCGTTGGATGTTTGCACGCCTCGTGGTGGGGGTGTGATGCTTCCCCACTTTGGCTACCTTTTCCGCCTAACTGCCAAGCAGTCAGTCCCAGCCCGACCAGAAAAGCAAGCTTCTTGGGGCGCCTGGCTGGCTTAGCCTGCGACGCCTGGGACTCTTGATCCCGGGGTTTTGAGTTGGAGCCCCACATTGAGTGTAGAGATTACTTAAAAACAACAAAAAAAGGAGGGGCGCCTGGGCGGCTCAGTCAGTTAGGAGTCTGACTTCAGCTCAGGTCATGATCTCACGGTCTGTGAGTTCAGGCTCTGTGTCGGGCTCTGTGCTGACAGCTCAGGGCCTGGAGCCTGCTTCCGATTCTGTGTCTCCCTCTCTCTCTGCCCCTCCCCCCACTCGCAGTCTGTCTCTCTCTCTCTCTCAAAAAATAATGTTTATTTAAATAATTAATGTTTATTTATTTTTTGAGAGAGAGAGACAGACTGCGAGTGGGGGGAGGGGCAGAGAAGGAGGGAGACACAGAATGTGAAGCAGGCTCCAGGCTCTGAGCTAGCAGTCAGCACAGAGCCCGATGCGGGGCTTGAACCCACAGACCGTGAGATCATGACCTGAGCTAAAGTCGGACGCTTAACCAAGTAAGCCACCCAGGTGCCCCCAAAACAAATTTTTAAAAAGAAGGGCATCTGGGTGGCTCAGTTGGCTAAGCATCTGACTCGATATCACCTCAGGTTACGATCTCACGGTTCACGGGATCGAGCCCTGCATCTGGCCCCATGTACACACTCTCTTGCTCTCTCAAAATAAATAAACTTAAAAGAAAAGCAAAGCAAGCTTCTCCTCCACCTACCATATGGGATGGTGGGAGGACCGGATGAGGTAATGCCATAAGAGGACACGGGCCTGACACACAGGAGGGCCACCAACGGGGGTAATGACGGCCGCCGAGACTGGCGACTGCGTCTCGGTGACTCGCTCTCCTATCCTACAGCTTTCCTTCAAGCAGGCCGAGTCCATCCGCCTCCAGCAGGACCGAGAGGAGGAGGGGGAGGAGGGGGAGAGGGAGGGGGGAGGGGGAGGAGGAGGAAGGCGTGACCGGCCAACCCCTTCACTGGGCGGGGCCACGGGCCGCCTGAGGCAGCGCCGGGGACCCACCTTGGCCATCTCGTCGTGCCCCATGCCCAGCACGTCCTTCATCAGGTGGTAGGCCTCGCAGATGAGCTGCATGTCCCCGTACTCTATCCCGTTGTGCACCATCTTCACAAAGTGTCCCGCGCCTTCTTCCCCCACCTGTCAGGGCGACAAGCACAGGCAGCCTTCAGAGAGGCATGTCAGGCCCCAGAAAAGCCCACACCAAATTCTTTGGCAAGGCTGCCTCCCCGCACGAGGAATGACGGGTATGAAGCAAACATCTAGTATTTCTGAAATGAGGAATCACTATGTAACGATTCAGTACAAGCCAGTGTTACCTCAAACTCACTCTACATTCATTCTAGATTCTTCCACACCTTCCCACTCACTGCCGGCACCCCCAGCACCTTACCTGCATTTCCCACCTTCCCTGATTACTAAGAGCCCCTCGCCCCCAGCCCTGGTCACGAGCGGAAGACGGCCCCCTCCTCTTGCTCCTCCTGAGGTCACCATGGTCCTGGCGACCAGGGCTTACAGTAAGTCGGCTAATTGAATCCCTTGTACTTGTAAAAATGCAGAAACGTGCTGCGGGTGTTTCTAATGGCTCCAAGGGGTAAAGTGACCTTAGATCCCAGGTCTGGCCCTCAACCTCCTAAGCCCAGAAATGTATTCTCGCCAGGAACTCAAATTGACAAAGGATACTGATTTCTAGTAAAGCTGGCGAGAGTCGGAGTACAGTTTACGAGTTTGGGGTGAGACACCTGGCTGTGGATCTTAGTGGTCACAAGTGGGAGTCCGGTCGGCACATTTCTGCGCCTGCAGGCGACCTACGGGGGACGCCAGTCTGCAGAGCGCGCAGTGGGCCGGGAGTCAGGTCGGAGGGGTGTCGGGTCAGTGTTCAGTGACATCGGGCTCTGCGGCCAAGGGCCTCTGTCTCCACAACAGGCAACTTCCTGTGGCCGGGCCTGTGTCTGCCGAACCTGAGCACACTCCGCCCTGGCCGTCACCGCCGGGATCGCGCTACTGACGAGGAGAGAGACCTCCACTGTCTGAGTCTCCGCTGGGGACCTGCCTCCTTCGCACTGTGACACTTTCTTTGGCTGCTAAGTAACATGACAAGTGACGTCTTACTTCACGCCATCCTGCCTGCAACTTCAAAAATGAACCTGGGCGTGCCTGCTCCGAGGGTCTATCCCGATTCTTTCTATCCTGAGACGACCTCGGGGCTGCGGGAAGACACATCGGGGCCAGGGTTCGTACCTGCACGTACGCTTAGGACGGAACTCTTCAAGATTCCGTCCTAAGCGGATCTACACAGTGACTGTCGCTGTGCTTTTACTGCAGTAACCGGCTGTCCAGGTGTGAGAGTCCCTTCCTAGTGCTCGACGCCGAGGAGAAACCCGTCAGCCCTCCGACTCGAGCCCCGCCTCTCTCTACCCTAAGCAGGATTTTACTGAACCCGGCGGCCACTGCTGGAAACGTACGGACCGGTGTGGCCGCGCAGCCCCCACTCTCCGCAGGCCTCAGTCCTCCGGTCGGCTCCACCCTTCCCTCCCCCAGGAAATGAAACTAACACAGGGGATTAGGAGCTCAAGAGGCCTCAGAGACCATCCGGGCGCCCCCCACACTTTAGACAGGACACTGGAGCCCTCGGAGCTTTCTGACGGACTCACGCATGTCGCCCAGTTGGCGGAGAGCCAGAATCACAGCTCGGGTCTCCCAGCCTCGCGGTGTGGACCGAGGCTGTAGCGGGGACAAGGCTCACTGTCGCAGCAACACCAGCAACACAAAACGCGGGAGGAGAGGTCTGTGCAGAAGCCCGGGCCTCCCTCCCACGTCGTGAAGGTGAAAGGCCACAGCGCGCCCTGTTCGAGCCCGGATACCGGCAGTTCCCGCCCCTGGGGCCACGGCGTCTGCCAGTCCGGCCAGTCCTCTCCCTTCCACGCGGGCGCGCGAGGCCCCCCTTTGATTCTGCCGCCGTCACGTTCCCGAAGCCACGCAGCCAAGACGCGCCTCACTCGCCCCCATCCTTCCTGCGCCTTCTTAAGAACCCGACTTCCGGGTGACCTGGGGAGGGCTGCTTCTAACATCAGCCTCTCAGCTCTGATACTCAGTCAAGGTCAAGGACACGTAAAAGAGGCCTGTGCCTTAGGCCTCCGCGGTGCCAGCGGCCCCGCCACGTCACGACTTCACATCGGAGCAGCTCGCTGGGTGTCCCGGCTCTGCGCACTTTGTGCCGCCCGCGCCCATGTCACCAGCTGGCCCCAAAGAGCAGCCAGAACTTGCCCAGTCACAGCACGGCTCCCCGGTTCCTACTTTTGCAGCGATGCCTTGGAAGATTGTCTTGATGTGGGGCCTGCGGAAAGGAACCGAGTAGTTTAGGTACTGGAAAGAGAGCGTTGAGGTCTCACGTAAACACTCCAGGATCGCTCCCCCCCCCACTTTGTTGTTGTTGTTGTTCTAATGGGAAAGTCAAACGGGAGGTGGGAAAAAGTAACGAGTGTGCCAAGGGCAAAGGGAAATCTGTTGGGGGCTGCGGATTCTGTGATTAGAGCAGACAGACAGACAGGCCAGAGAAGGCATCAATGCGCCAGGAGAAATTTCTTCTGCCCAATCAAAGGAAGCTGTGATTCCAAGCAGAAGGCAAGACGGACGCTCCTGTGAGATCCCTTCTCTCTGCCAGGGGGCGCACCTGCCTCTGCGCCCCCCCCACCCCCCCAAGAGCTCCCAGAGCTGCACCCACAGCCGACCAGAGAAAAAGCAGGTGCTTTGCCTTCCTCCCGCGGCTCCTGGGTGAGAACGTGGTCCCTCCCGGGGCCTCCTGCCTATGTTCTCCTCACTACCGGCCAACAAGGGCTCCTTCCCAAGAAGCGTTCTGTAAAGACACAGAACTGACAGGGTCACAAAGCTACGCCTGGGATTAGGGCTCAGGCAGCTGTGTGCGGAGCCTGGGCACTTCCCCGGTCCCATGGGGAGCAGGCCAGGTCACAGCACCACTTGTGCCTCCGCCAGACCAGCACGAGGAAACGCGTCCGGGAGCAATCGGGTGCCCATGCACGTCACGTTTACTTAAGGCAGGTGTTCGCCAGCTTCTCAGGAGCACAAGGGCCTCTAGCGACTCCCAGATGTAACCCACTCAAAAGAGTCCCCGAACCTGCGTGGCCTGGACGGCTCAGCTGGTTACGTGACTGACTCAGGCTCCAGGCATGATCTCTGGTTCGTGGGTTCGAGCCCCAAGACGGGCTCTGTGCTGACAGCTCAGAGCCTGGAGCCACTCCGATTCTGTGTTCCCCTCTCCAACTTGCTCTCTCTCTCTCTCAAAAACATAAATTAAGAAAACATTACCAAAAAAAAAAAAAAAAGAATCCCCAGACGTACTCCTCAGAGAGTAACAGAGTAACAGAGAGAGTAACTTTCCCAGAGAAGCGCTTCTCCCCTGGGAATTAGGTTGGAACACGCTTTTCTTTAACGCCTGAGAGTGTGTAGCACATCTGGAAATCAAACTCCCTCAGAAAAGAATGGTACCTTGCCAGGCCTCCCTGAAAAGGGTCCTCCTTTTCTGTTTCCTTCTGTTCTGCTCATCTATCTCCCTCTGTCTGGCTCTCTCTCTCTCTGCAGTCTGAATAGCGTGGGGGGGGTTCCCTCAGTCAGCGGCGGGCAGGATTACGCCTGCCATCTGCTTTCTCTATCCGCTCGCCCCCCGACCCTTAGCGCCTCACGCACCCCTTCTTTCACATCTCCGACGCACCTCCCCTTCTGTGCAGCACAGCAAACAGTGTGAAATGTGTTTCTGCCCCAAATCAAATGAAAAACCTCTGCGTCGCTTCCCCAGGGAGAAAGCAGGCCCCGTTGGATTTTTCCACTACCCACGATTATTAAATAAACAGCTGGTTTAGGACACACGTCACTTGCAGAGGCAGACGTACTCCTAAGTCCAGACAGCGCCCAGGACGCTCTTCGAACAGCTTCCGTGAAGCCTCTGAGCTCTGTGGGCCTGTTTAGAATTTCTCGGATGCCTTGGAGGGAGCAGCAGAAGATAAAAGGCAAAAGAGAACATGCACGTGGCCGGTGTGAAAGCGGCAGAGCAGATAAAAGAAACCTTTCCGGCGTCTCCAACGCTCGGGCACCACGGAGACAGGTGGCGGGAGTGTCCCCAGCCCACCCTTCTCCCAGCTCAGGCTCCCTGGCGCCCAAGTGGGGGCGGGGACACCTTTGACACTCACCAGGCTTCTTTGTCCCCTCCGGGCATAAGGGAGGGGCCGTAGCGGGCCCCTTCCTCGCCGCCACTGACTCCGCTGCCCACAAACAGGATGCCCTTGGCCTTCAGGGTTCGGCATCGTCTCTACAGGAGAGAAAATTAGTTTCGTTCTGCTTCCATGAAAGTCTCGCCCAATGAATGAGAGGAGGTTTCAGACTCATACGGGGAGCTCACAGTGGACGTGAAATGACCCAAGGGTCCAGGAATAACATGATCACTCAAGAAATTTAATCCAGTCAGTTTGCGGAGTGAGAAAAAAAAATAGCCAGGCGCCTGGCTGGCTCAGGGAGTAAAGCACATGAGTTTTGATCGTAGGGTCGTGAGTTTGAGCCCCACCTTGTGTGCAGAGATTACTTGGGAAAAAAATCCACAAAGTTTAATGTTTATTTATTTTTGAGAGCGAGAGAGAGACTGCGTCTGCGTGCGCACAGCGGAGGAAGGGCTGAGAGAGGGAGACACAGAATCCAAAGCAGGTTCCAAGCTCTGCGCTGTCAGCACAGCTGATCCACAAACTGTGAGACCGTGATCTGAGCAGAGGTCAGGCATCCAATCAGCTGAGCCGCCGAGGCGAGGCGCCCCTCCACAGAAGTTTAAAATAGCTATCTGGGTGCCTGGGTGGCTCAGTCAGCTAAGCGTCCGACTCCTGATTTCAGCTCAGGTCATGATCTCACAGTCCGTTGGATGGAGCCCTGTATCTGCTCTGTGCTGACAGCAAGGAGCCTGCTTGGGATTCTCTCTCTCTCTCTCTCTCTCTCTCTCTCTCTCTCTCAAAATAAATAAAAACATTTTTTAAAAAGTAATAAGTAAAATAATAAAATAAAACAAAACAAAAGAAATAGCTATCCTTCCCCCAAAGAGAAATAATAAAGCCAAACATACAATCTCATTTTACTGGGAGAGCCAGTCACCATAAGACAATCAAAAGTCTGTTTAATATGGGAGGGGGGGGCGCGGTCTGGATGGCTCCATCGGTTAAGCTTCTGACTTCAGCTCAGGTCATGATGTCACAGTTTGTGAGTTCGAGCCCCGCCTCAAGCCCTCTGCTGTCAGCTTGGGATCCTCTGTCGCCGACTCTCTGCTCCTCCCCCACTCTCGCTCTCTCTCTCTCTCTCTCTCTGTAACATTTTTTAAAATGATACAGAAGAGGGGCGCCTTGGTGGCTCAGTCGGTTAAGAACCCGACTTCAGCTCAGGTCATGATCTCATGTCCATGGGTTCGAGCCCTGCATCGGGCTCTGTGCTGACAGCTAGCTCAGAGCCTGGAGCCTGTCTTCGGATTCTATGTCTCTCTCTCTCTCTCTGGCCCTCCCCCCAACTCACTCTCTGTTAAAGATATAAAAATAAAAATAAAATAAAATGATACAGAAGAGTTTCACACAAACAGGACTCCCCCCGACTCAGCCCTGCAGATGGTACAGAGACTCCTTCCAGCACATGAGGTCAGGAAAGCCAAGGTTCTCAGGGCGCCCGGGGTGACTTAGTCCGTTGACCATCCAACTCCTACTTAGGCAATGATCTCCCGGTTCAAGGGTTCTGGTCCTGAATCAGGCTCACCGCCCTCAGTGCAAAGCCGGCTTGTCCCCCCTCCCCAGCTCACACGCTCTCTCTCTCAAATAAAACATGAAAAAGACCTCGTCCGGAAGCACCCGGTTCGCTGACTGCCCCACGGGCTGCCGGCAGAGCAGGAGAGCCAGCACAGACTCAGCCTGCCGTGTCCAAGCCAAGCCGTCCTTCCGAGCTACACGTGGGAGTGAGGGGACCTCATCCGGCAGGCACGGCTTAGCAGAAACAGAGGCCGAGAACTGCAATGTCAGCACCAAGCCCCACAGTCAGCACTGCAGGAGGACAGTCCGTTCTTTTATCACATGTGCAGGGCAGATACTTTTTTCTAGAATGTTCTCAGTACCAGGAAGAATTCAGACCAAAGGATACTTACTGTGGTATCCCTGTATTCAGAATTTCCTCCATCAATGATGATGTCACCAGCGTCCAACAATGGTACCTGTAACCAGACACTAGCATTACGCCGAGCCAAAGAAACGGAAGACAAAAATAGAATGCGGCTCAAGCAACTAATGCAAATGGGAATTTATCCCCAATAAATCCAGTCTGAAAGCGTATGCTGTTTAATTGTCAATAGTCCTCCCTGTGGCTACGGCCGGAGCCTACGTGAGAGGTGAGGGCTAACCGCCAGTCAGTACTCCGCGAGACTTAGACCGTTCTCTTTAAAATCTGACAACCGGGGCGCCTGGGGGCTCAGTCGGTTGAGCATCCAACTTCAGCTCAGGTCATGATCTCACAGTCCATGGGTTTGAGCCCCGTGTCGGGCTCTGTGTTGACAGCTCAGAACCTGGAGCCTGCTTCAGATTCTGTCTCCCTCTCTCTCTCTCTCTCTCTCTGCCCCTCCACTGCTCAGTCTGTCTCTGTCTCTTGAAAATGAACATTAAAAAAAATTGCAAATAGATAAATAAATAAAACCTACTTGAAAAATTCTGTATTTCCAGTGCATGCCCCTGGCTGGCTTACATTCCCAAACACAGGGAACAGGACTCGGTCTAAAGTACACCACATCCTACAGAATCTCTGTGCAGAGAGAATGGGGGCCCGTGACCAGACATCAGGGGGGCTGGAGCCTGAATGAGGGAGATGATGGGTCCCGTCTGGAGACGCGGGAGGAGACCGGCCCTCGGACAAGCACATCTTCCTACAGGGCACAACTGGGCTTTGCCAGTTAGCATTCAGTCTCCCCCCGGCCCTCCCCGGGGTCCAGTGAACCTGACTTCAAATTTTCTTACGCTGAAGAATAAACTACCGCTTTCCAGTCCGTTCTGTCCACAGCTAACTGTGACCAGCCTACCAGCCTAGCATCTTGCTACACAAAACGTCTCTGTCCTTCCCTTATCACAGTGTTCTGCCCTTCTAGGTCATTTACTTCTTTGATGGCGGCACACTGGTTACAAAGCTCCTCTCCCTGTGAGACACCCCCACTGCGAACCCTGCTCCAAGAGCAAAGGAATGCTTATTGTCCCTCCATTTCTCACAGTGAAACGTTTCTTCCAAACAGCTAACGCCTTGGGTTTTTTTTCCAGAGCTGTCACTGTCGAATTATTTTTGAGTAGCTTCACAGGTTATTTCCATGGCTTCCCCGTTGTCCCTATGTTGTGTGTGGTTTTGCATTTTGTTGTTGGAGGGAAAAGCAGCCCGAGGCTGCGGGGCACCGGCCGGGAGCTTGTCCCCAAGGACTGTCGGTGTCGAGGGAAGGGGCCCCAAAGGGGCCCCAGAAACGACTCTCAGCTCCCAACGCCCTCCTTGGCTGATCATCAGGGCCAGAAGCGTTCCAAGGCCTGCTCCCAGAGGCCCTCGCGCGGACACGCGGCACCCGGCCACCCATCCGCCCCAGCATGGCCATTCTGACCCATACACGTAGTTTTTTCTTCTTGCCAAAAAGACACACGTGCTGGCGCCAACAAATCACTGAGAAAGAAGTACCCGGGGTGTAGTTCCCAGGACTCCCTCAGGGGCCCTCATCATTTATATTAAATTATACAACACTTTAAGCGTTGAGAAAAAAAGCGGATCAACTCCTAAATTTCAGACACTCCGGTTTATTACTGAATAGCACTAAAGACGCATAACACCACAGCCCAAGCTGTAAGCGTTTTTGAACCCCAAAAACAGCAACAGAGCAAGACCTCCGTTCCTGTTCCCGTTGTTACTGGATCCTTAGGGCAAATCTCTTGGTGGCCTCAGAATTTCATACCTAAGGAATTCTTACCACTTGAGGATATACTGTTCCTTAATCAGGGCCAAGTTAACCAACACTGAGACCTCTAAGCATTGTTTTGTTTGAACTGAGCAGTTCACGCCCAGAAATTGAAGAGGGGGGGGGCGAAATCTCTTAAGTAAAAACCAGGGAAATCTAGCTGAAGGAATAGAAAAGTTGCCGCACGAGTGGCAGCCGGGGACAGAGCTGGCCTCACCAGTTTTTCGATGAAGTCATCGACGGCGCTGCCGGCCTTCACCAGCAGGATGACCCGCCGCGGCTTCTTCAGCATGGACACCATCTCCTCCAGGGAGTGCGCGCCCAGCACTTTGGTTCCCTTTGCCTCATTGGCCAAGAAATCGTCGACTTTGGAAACCGTCCGATTAAAAGCACAAACCTAGAAGGACAAAGGGTCTGATGAGGAGATCCAGGACACAGAAGACCTTCAGACCCCGGATTAAGTGAATCCCAGGCACAGAAGGAATAGAGCGAAAGGGCGAGTGCCCCGGACAATTCAGGCTCTAGCTGATTGGGACTCCATCGAATCGAGGAACCCGCGGCTGCAAACTGCTATCTTTTGTGTCCAAACCAGAAACCAGTTTTGTGTTCGTAACTATTTAAACTTTTCACTGCTCTGTGGTTCTCATGGGGCAATAAAGGTAGAGTTCCACACATCCGGCCCATTTCTCCTTTGTAACATCCGGTAAGTTTACTCAGGCTTACGGAACTGACAGAGCTATTTAGCAAGAGCGGCCTTCAGAAAACTGTGGAGCTGGGCCTCCCACCCCCGCATGTGACTGGCTGCTTCTCTTTCCTTTGCAAAAATGTCATAAGCAGCAACAGGGCATAAACCAGGGGAAATAAGTCCCAGGTTGTACAGGAAATTTGAAATCAGCGCACACCAAGAACCCACCAGGGTGTGCCCTCCTGACTTACCACGAAGCCGTGGTCATTCATGTTCAAAATCAAGTTCTGGCCCATGACGGCCAGTCCAATCAGTGCAATATCAGCTCTAAAAGATCGGGAAAAGGAACAAAGAAAAGTGTGTCAGTTCCACTTTAATCCCTCCCAATTAAGGGGCCCAGAGTCCTAGCTTTTGCTATGAATACCTTGCCTTGCCATTTCCTCTGTCCCCCTACTCGCTTCCACCCTTGAGGACCCAGGCACGCGCCTCCCAGGCCACCCCGCCCTCTGCCCTTTCGAAGGACCTCAAGTTCTCTTGAGATCAGCTAACCCCTGCACGCAGGGGGCATGCAATCCTGGCCGTGCGCCAGTCTACCCTGTAATGAAGCCCCAGCAGGCACAGCCGCCCACTGTCCTGCCTCTTCCCCTCCAGGCTCGGGCCCGGCTCCCCTCGGCCATGCGAGTTCCCTCCTGGACGGCCCTTTCTAGAAAGGGGGATCCTCCCGGCGCCACCGCGAGGGGTAGAGTGTCCGGCCCCAGGGGGAGGAGGAGACCCTGAAGGTCCGGGACTCCGGGAACCATGAGGCCGTACTCCGGCGACCCCCGGGGCCCAGGCGACTTCAGGGAGGCTCCGCCCCCCGCGGCGGCCCCCGTAACGTCCCCCGGCCGTCCGCGAGCCGTCACTCACTGGGCCATGGCGGCGGCAGCGGTCTGGGCAGAAGCGGACAGAACCGAAGAGTTGAGAGCGCGAGGATGTGCGACCGAGGAAGAGTCCCGCTCTGGCTCCGGCCCCCAGGCCCTGGCCGCTGCCCTCCGGCGCCAACCAATCGGAAGGAAGGGGCGGAGCTGTGCAACCACGCCATTGGCCCTCCCCGGCGCCTGTTAGACCTCCTGAGGCAAATGGGCCCGCCCACTTCTGGGGCCGGCTTAGGAGAGCGCCGAGCACATCGATGCGACGCTGAAGCAGGCGGGGCGGGACGGGGGGGGCTCCGGGTGCCGGGACAGCAGGCTGGGTGGGGCGTGGGAAGAAGTGGAAAGTTGCGGGCCGGGGGCGCCTGGGACAGGCACAGGGAACGGGCAGGGGGCGTCCGGGACCAGCACAAGGGCTGGGAGAGGCACAGGCACTAATGGAGGGGTGCGGGGCACCTGATAGAGGCACAGGGGGCAGGGGGCGAGGGGGGCGGGGCACAAGTGGAGGAGTAAGGGGGCGGGACCTGGGAGATACTGGGGATCAGGGAGGGAGCAAGGCTGGTGAAGCCTCGCACAGGCGCAGGGAGTGAGGCGGGGGGATTCCCAGACTGGCGTGGGCACAAGTGGATGGGTGGGGAGCTCAAGCCCGGAGGTGCCGGGGCAGGCGGAAGGGGAGGGGCGGGGGCGTCCAGACAGGCACTGGGAGGCTGGGAGTGGCACAGGCACAAGTGGAGGGGTGCGGGACGCCTGGGACGGGCACAGGGGTTGGGGCAGGGGCACCCCGGACTGGCACCAGACGGGGCGTAGGCACAAGTGGAGGTGTGGGGAGCGCGAGCCGGGAGGCGCTGGGGCTGGCGGAGGGGGCGAGGCGTGGGGGGGGACGCTCCCCGATTGGCACCGTCCGCGGGGCGGGGGACTCCGGAACGGGCACTAGAGACCGGAAGGGGCGCGCGCACAAGTGGAGGGGGCGGGGGGCGCAAGTCGGAGGCACCAGGACGGAGGAGACGGTCGGGCGCGGGGCGGGGTCGCGGGGGCTGGCGGAGGGGGGCGTTGGGCGGCCCCACCCCGACCCCGGCGCAGAAGATGCTCGGGGCCCGGGCTCGGCACGCGGGGAAGGGTGGCGGCTCTCGTCGGGCCGTGCTTTCCAGTGTCCCAGACACTCGGATGCCTGTTGTCCCAGTATCCCTTGCCCCTTCCTCCCATCGCTGCCGCGCTCGGTGGGGTTCAACCCCGTCGGGGACCGAGGCTCATTCTGGCCTGTGGGTGTAACGGGCGCCAGGAAACGTGGGTCCCCACGCACGACCCTGCGCGGGGAGCCCCAGTTGCCGGCGAAGCAGCAGGCGCAGAGCAGGCTGGGAACGAACTT
Source organism: Suricata suricatta (assembly GCF_006229205.1). Taxonomy (NCBI): domain Eukaryota; kingdom Metazoa; phylum Chordata; class Mammalia; order Carnivora; family Herpestidae; genus Suricata; species Suricata suricatta. The sequence continues at coordinate 134,528,870 of NC_043707.1, forward strand.
GTTGCGGATGGTGGGGTCAGGCTCCGCCGCGTGGCGGAACTTCCCGAACCCAATGAGGAACTAGAGGTGGACCCCGCAGGCCGTCCCCGAAGTGCCCGGGTGCCCCGGGCATCCTCCCCTCTGGGCCCGGAACCCTCCCGCCTCCTGCAGCAGATGCTGGCGAACCAGGCGTGGCGCCGGGTCCGTGAAAGCTTCATGTCATCTAGCGTGCACCTTGCACGTAGTGAGTGCTCACCGGATAGAAAAGTCACACAGCTGGTCAGTGGGTAGTTAGTGACCCAGTTGTGACCGATTCGAGGCCAGAGCTAGATCCATCACACCAAGGGCACAGGTTACTTTGTAATACAGATTCCGACGGGTACAATAACTTCCAGGCGCGCCTGTGTCCACTATAGTTTTTTTCCTGTTGGAAACTGGGTATGAATAAATCACAGTAACAATATTTTTGAATGCAGTGGAATCTCTGAAAATTTAGAATCACACATCTACTTTATCTTCTGTGTAAATATTTATCTGTATTGTTTTTTCGTCTCCAAAAGCATTCTTTCTATTAATTTGTTCTTTTTCTTTCGTCATTTCCGTATTTGCGTGTTCTGTACCAGTCAGGGCTTACACGCCTGAAAAGTCCAGTTTTCCTCGGTGTACTCTCCTTGGAGGGGGACGGTGTTCATGGATTCTGTGGTTGACTCACTGTCCAGTGCCCAGGTGGGGCCAAGGTTAGAACAGCACTTCCTCCTGAGGAAGAGAAGTCCCTGTCCCATGAAGCCCTTTTCTTCATTCCTTCTTGCTTTTCCTGGGGGCAGAACTATACAACTGTAGGCAAGCCCAGAATTTATTTTTTGGCTCAACATTAGCAATTTTTTAAAAAACCTCCAGTACAGTTAACACAGTGTTGTAAGAGTTTCAGGTATACAATGTAGTGATTCAAAAATTTAATACATTGCTCAGTGCTCATCACAAGAAGTGTACCCTTAAAAAATAATCTCAGGGTACCTGGGTGGCTCTGTCGGTTAAGGGTCCAACTTCAGCTCAGGTCATGATCTCACAGTTTGTGGTTTCAAGCCCCATGTCGGGCTCGGTGCTGACAGCTCAGAGCCTGGAGCCTGCTTCCAATTGTGTCTCCCTCTCTCTCAGCCCCTCCCTTGCTTGTGCTCTGTCCCTCTCAAAAATAAACATTAAGAAAATAATCTCTACCTGCAAAGTGGGGCTCAAATTCATGACCCCAAGATCAAGAGTCGCATGCTCCGCCGACTGAGCCAGCCAGGCGCCTCACAATCAGTGTATTACTCTCTTAATCCCCTTTACCTGTTTCACCCATCCCCCCACCCACCTCCCCTCTGGAAACCACGGGCTTGTTCTCTATAGTTAAGTCTCTGTTTTTCTTTGTTTGTTTTGTTAAATTCCACGTATGAGTGAAATCCCTTTGTCTTTCTCTGACTGACTTATTTCACTTAGCATAATACAGTCTAGTTCCACCCATGTTGCAAATGGCAGGATTTCACTGTTTTTTATGGCTGAACAGTGTTCTGGTGTATATATATCACTTCTTCATCCATTCATCGGTCGAGGGACCTGAGGGCTGCTTCTGTATTTTGGCTATTGTAAATAACGCTGCCATAAACAGACGTGCATCTATCTTTGCAAATTAGTGTTTTCCTGTTCTTGGGGTAAATGCCCAGTAGTGGAATTACTGGACCAAAGGGTGGTTCTATTTCTAATTTTTTGAGGAACCTCCGTACCGTTCTCCACTGCAGCTGCCCCGGTGAGCATCCCGCCAGCGGTGCATGGGCCCTTCCTCCACTCCCTCACCAACACCCCTTGTTTCTTGTGTTTTTAATTTCAGCCAAGAAGGCCCAGAATTTATTTTAAAGCTACAAGCAAGCTGCCCGGCTGCCCTCTACACTTCCCTGAGAGGGGAAGGAAGCGAATATGGATGTGACGGGACAGACAGAACCAGGGAGGGCAGACTCGCTTCGGTCATGGTCACGGCTGAGACGGGAGTCCTGCCCGGAGACCTGGGGCTGAAGCCCAGCTCTGCCCAAACAGGTGACAGTAGTTTTGGAAGAACCAAGCTGGTGGTGACCGTGGGGCTCTCCCAACCAAGTGTCTCCCCACTCCAGGGTGCAGGGGGGCTTGTTAAATGTGAATTCGGATACTGCAGACCTGGGGGATGCCGGGAAGTGGGTGTTTTATCGCCCGGCGGGTTCTGACTGCAAGTGGTGCATGGACCCCCTTTGGAAACGGTTCTCCAAGGGTGGTCTAGGGCCCCTGGCGGCCCCGAGACCCTTTCAGGGAGAAGTGGGGACGAAAATGATTTCCATAGCACCAGTAAGATCGGATTCGTCTTCTTCATCTTCATTCTCTTACAAGTGTCTAGTGGAGTTTTCCAGAGGCTCTGTGACGGGTGGTCTGGGGGAGATTAGATGTAGAAGCGAATGAGAGAATCCAGCTGTAGTAAGCTTGACACAGAGAGAGACTTGCAAGACTGTCAAACAATAACACAGATCACAGACTTTCATTTTGTTTTGGGAAACGGTTATTTAAAAGTTTGTTTTGATTTTTATTTATTTTTTAAAATTTTTTAATGTTTTTTTTTTGAGAGACAAAGAGAGACAGCACGAGGAGGGGAGGGTCAGAGAGCGAGAAGGAGACACAGAATCTGAAGCAGGCTCCAGGCTCTGAGCTGTCAGCAAAGAGCCTGACATGGGGCTTGAACCCACGAACTGTGAGATCTTGACCTGAGCCAAAGCCAGATGCTTAACCAACTGAGCCACCCAGGCGCCCCTGTTTTAATTTTTAAAATGGTAAATATTGGAGCGCCTGGGTGGCTTAGTCAGTTAAATGTCTGACTCTTGATTTCAGCTCAGGTCATGATCTGATGGCTGTGAGCCCCATCTCAGGCTCTGTGCTGACAGTGTGGAGCCTACTTGGGATTCTCTCTCTTCCTCTCTCTCTGCCCCTCCCTTGCTCGCTCTCAAAATAAGTAAACTTAAATAAATTGATCGGGGCCCCTGGGAGGCTCAGTCGGGTAAGGATATGACTTCGGCTCAGGTCATGATCTCATGGTTCATGGGTTCGAGCCCAGCATCAGGCTCTGCTGACAGCTCAGAGCCTGGAGCCTGCTTCGGATTCCGTGTCTCCCTCTCTCTCTGCTCCTCTCCTGCTTGCACTCTGTCTCTCTCTCAAAAATAAACATTAAAGATTTTTTTTTAATAAATTGGCAAATATTGATAAAACTCACATAAACAAAAGCTCTTTGTATCATCAGTCATTTTTAAAAATGTAAACAGGGTGGGGGCGCCTGGGTGGCTCAGTCAGTTAAGCGTCCAACTTCGGCTCAGGACATGATTTTACAGTTCGTGGGTTTGAGCCCCGCGTCGGGCTCTGTGCTGACAGCTCAGAGCCTGGAGCCTTCTTCTGACTCTGGGTCTCTCTCTCTCTCTGCCCCTCCCCCTCTCATGCTCTGTCTCTCTCTGTCTCTCAAAAATAAATAAATAAATAAATAAATAAATGTCAAAAAAAAAAAAAAAAGGAGAATGAAGGGATCTGAGACCAGCGGGTTGTGAATCACTCGTCTAAACCAACTCCTGTTTTAGAGACGAGGAAACCGGGGCTCAGGGAACGGAGACTTGCTTAATCCGAATATTATGCCAGAAGTGCCCTCCTGGGGACAGATCTGATGCCTCCCAAGGTCCGTCTCGGTGGAACCGGGGGGTCCAGAGACTGAGTGGTGGGACAGCACGCTATCAAAGAAGTCAGACCCGATGGCTCCTCACATGGTCCGGAATGTCTGTCTCGGCATCTGCTTGATAGAGGCGGGGAGCACTGGGCTTTGGGGTCCCACGGCCCTTAGCTCGCTCCGGTCCCACTTCTCTCTGGCTGTGCAATATGCAGCGAGTGGTGAAGTCTCGGGGTCTCCTCATGTGGAAAAAGGATCGACGAAACCACAGAGGGCAGCTCTCGGGTGAAATGACTCAAACCAGGGCTGGTGTCTGGACTGAGCGCCCAGATGCCCGTTTCCGTCTTTTTTTACGGAGAGGACACAGAAAGAAGAGCTACAAACTGTAGTGGAAAATACAGTCGAAACAGAACATATCAGGGGACCCTGGGTGGCTCAGTCGGATGAACGTCTGACCCTTGATTTTGGCTCAGGTCATGAACTCATGGTTTGTGAGTTCAAGCCCCGTGTCTGGGGGACAGAGCCTGCTTGGGATATTCTCTCTCTCTCTCTCTCTCTCTCTCTCTCTCTCTCTCTCTCGCTCAATAAATAAATAAATAAATAAACATTAAAAAAAAAAAACCTCCCACAGGGCTCCTAGCTGGCTCAGTTGGTTAAGTGTCTGACTTCAGCTCATAATCTCATAATCTCACAGTTCATGGGTTCGAACCCCGTGTCAGGCTCTGTGCTGACAGCTCAGAGCCTGGAACCTGTCTTCAGATTCTGTGTCTCCTTCTCTCTCTGCCCCACCCCTGCTCGTGCTGTCTCTCTTTGTCTCTCAAAAATAAATAAACTTTATTCATTTATTTTTTAAATGTTTATTTAAAATAAACTTTATTCATTTATTTTTTAAATGTTTATTTTTGAAAGACTGCAAGGCGGGGAGGGGCAGCACGAGAGGGGGACAGAGGATTTAAAGTGGGCTTTATGCTGTCAGCAGCGAGCCCGATGTGGGGCTTGAACTCACGAACTGCCAGATCATGACCCGAGCAGAAGTCAACGCTCAACCAGCTGAGCCATCCAGGCGCCCCACTTAGCATGTTTTCGAGGCTTGTCCGTGTTGCAGCGTGTGAATGGCGTGTTCTTTCCTGCAGGGGTGGTGTTCCCCTGTGTATTTATTTGTTCTTTGGAACCCATTCACTAGCCTACTTTTGCCTGTTTGATTTTTTGTTTTTTGTTTTTTTTAAATAGCATTGTTTGTCTTACTGAGTTTTAAAAGTTTCTGTGTATCCTCAATACAAGTTCTTTATTAGATATACGACCAGCAACTATTTTCTCCCAGTTTGGGGCTTGTCTTTTCATTTTCTCAGTGGTGTCTTCTGAAGAGGAAAAATTTTTTTAATATTTTTTTAATGCTTTTTATTTATTTTTGAGAGACAGAGAGAGACAGCTAGAGCAGGGGAGGGTCAGAGAGAGAGGGAGATACAGAATCTGAAACAGGCTCCAGGCTCTGAGCTAGCTGTCAACACAGAGCCTGACGCGGGACTCGAACCCACGAACCGTGAGATCTGACCTGAGCCGAAGCCGGATGCTTAACCAACTGAGCCACCCAGGCGCCCCAGAAGAGGAAAATTTTTTAATGTTTTAAAAAAAATATTTGTTTTTGAAAGAGAGACAGAGTGTGAGCAGGGGAGGGGCAGAGAGAGAGGGAGACACAGAATCCGAAGGAGGCTCCAGGCTCTGAGCTGTCAGCACAGAGCCCAATGCCGTGCTCGAACCCATGAACCGCGATATCGTGATCTGAGCTAAAGTCAGACGCTCAACCCACTGAGCCACCCAGGCGTCCCAGTTGGTGACATAACTAAGAAATCTTTGCTTACCCCCAAATCACAAAGATCATGTCCTATATTTTCTTCCAGAATTCTTAGGGTTTTAGTTTTTACCTGTAGCTACATGATCCATTTTGAGTTCATTTTTTTATAACATGTAAGGTATTAGTCTAAGTTCATATTTTTGCAGATGGATATCCAATTGTTCAAGCAACATTTGTTGGAAAGACCCCATTGGATTGCCTTGGCACCTTTGTAAAAAGTCAGTTGACCTCAAATATGAACTATGTTTCTGGATTTTCCATTCTGTTCCATTGATTTTATGCCAGTGCCACACTGTCTTGACTGCTGTCACTTTATAGGAAGTTTTCAAATCAGGTAATCTAAACTCTTCAACTTAGTTTTTCTTTTCCAAAAAAAATTTCTAGGCTATTGTAGGTCCTTTGCCATTTCCGTATAAATCTTAGGATGAGCTTGTCAATTTCTATAGAAAAGCACTCTGGGATTTTACTGGGGGCGCACTGGATCAATGGATTGATTTGGGGAGAATCCCATCTCAATTACATTGAGGCTTCCGACCCATGGACATGCCATAACGTTTCTGTGTATTTAGATGATCAGCAGTGTTCTAGGCTGAGTGTATCGAGTGCACAGGCTTTGCCCTTTTGTTACCTGAATTCCGAACACTCCCTTTGGTGGTGTTTTCCTGTTTTCAGTTTCAGCTTGCTCATTATTGGTGCAAAGAAACACAACTAATACTCGTTTGGTGATCTTGCATCCTGACAACCTTCCATCCGTGATCATGTTATCTGTGAATAAACACAATTTTAATTCTTCCTTTCCAATCTGAACACCTTTTATTTTGTTGCCTTCTGCACTGGAGGCCACCTGCAGTGCGATGCTGAAGTGGTAAGAGATGTATTTGCCTTGTTCCCAACCTTAGGGAGAAAGCATCAGTTTTTCACTGTGAAGTAAGATGCTCGTTTTAGGGTTTTCAGAGATGCCTTTCGTTGTGTTGAGAAATTTCTTTTATTTCGAATTTGTTGGGAAGTTTTATCATGAATTTTAAATTGCCTATTTCTCCTTTCATGTCTTTCACTCATGGATTATAACCCTGATGCTAGGCGCATATACATTTATGATGGTTACATCTTCCTGATACATTGATCTTTTACCATCATGAAATGTTCCTCATTGGATCTGTTAAATAACAAGAATTCAACCAAGTAATTCTATTTATTTAGATTTTACTTATTTTTTTGTTTGTTTTTAAAAAGTCATCTCCAGGGGCACCTGGGTAGCTCAGTCAGTTTTAAGCGTCCAACTTCTGCTCAGGTCATGATCTCACGGTCCGTGGGTTTGAGCCCCGCGTCAGGCTCTATGCTGACTGCTCAGAGCCTAGAGCCTGCTTCAGATTCTGTCTGTCTGTCTGTCTCTCTCTCTGTCCCTCCCCTGTTCATATTCTGTCTCTCTCAATGTGTCTTGCAAAAATAAATAAAATGTTTAAAAAAAAGTCATCTCTGGAGCGCCTGGGTGGCTCAGTCAGTTAGGCATCCGACTTCGGCTCAGGTCATGATCACACGGTTCGTGGGTTTGAGCCTTGCGTCAGGCTCTGTGCTGACAGCTCTAAGCCTGGAGTCTGCTACGGATTCTATGTCTCCTCTCTCTAAGCTTCCCCCTCCCGTTCTCTATCTCTCTAAAATAAATAATAAACATTAAAAAAAAAAGGTAATCTCTGTGCCTCATGTGGAGCTCGAACTCACAACCCTGAGATCAAGAGTCTCATGCTTTAGCAACTGAGCCAGCCAGGGCACCCCCAACCAAGGACATTTTAAAGATTTTTAAATTAAATTAAATTTAATTTGATCTTCTCTTATTTTATTGATTTTACTTTATTGACTCATGAATCAGCATCCTGTATAGTGAGTAGAAGGGAGCTGCTCCAAAGGGTCTACAGAAAAGGAAAGGCTTTTTTTTCTTTTTAATCCTTATTTTTGAAGGAGACAGACAGAGCAGAGAGAGGGACACACAGAATCCGAAGCAGGATTCAGATTCTGAGCTGTCAGCACAGAGCCCGACACAGGGCTCGAACCCACGAGCTTTGAGATCATGACCTGAGCTGAAGTTGGATGCTCAACCCACTGAGCCGCCCAGGGGAGAAAAGGAAAGACTTTTAAAGTCAGAGAGGGAGGGGCGCCTGGCTGGCTCAGTCGGTTGAGCGTCTGACTTCAGCTCAGATCATGATCTTACAGTTTGTGGGTTTGAGCCCCGCGTAGGGCTCTGGGCTGACAGCTCGGAGCCTGGAGCCTGCTTCAGATTCTGTGTCTCCCTCTCTCTCTGACACCTCATCCCCGCCCCAGCTGTCTTTCTCTTTCTCAAAAAAAAAAAAAAAACAAACCCCAAAACCCCCCAAAAAACCCAAAAAACATTTAAAGTCAGAGAGGGAGTGGGGAAAAGAGGAAGTTTTATTAGCGAAGAAGCCATTGTTTTAGGCAAGTCGCCCTCCTAAGGGGAACAGTAGGGTCTATCAGTAAATACCCTAGTGCTGACCAGCAAATCCCGTGTTACAGGCACCAGAAACCGCAGTTAGAGTAGGACCAGGCGTTGGTTTTACTGACTTGGGGCCTTAACCCAGGCGACACCACTGGGACCCGTGGGTTCCCCCTAACAATCCCTCTTCTGATCAGACGCTCGGCTCGGCTGAGAGATGGGATCGAAATGTAAGGCGCCGACGCCATTCTCCGCCACCGCGCTATTGGCTATTGCTCAGAGCTTCTGTTGCTCCTTTGCGTGGTGTTCACAGGCGGTGACAGTTTTCCTCGCCCCCTGTGACCTGTGACTGTCACGGGTTACAGCTTCAGGCTCACAGATTTTAAGTCCGTTGTCCCCTTTATTCCTTTGTGACGCTCCCGTCTCAGGGTGGTCATTTGCTGTGGGTTGGCGGCTGCAAAAATGCATCTAACGCTTTTGAGAGCATTTAACATAACTGAGAGATTCTTATGATTCCTATGGATAGGGTCATTTCCGGTGTTTGGGGTACACCTTGCAGCCGTGGTCCCCGAGACCCAAACCGAAAACCAAGTAAGTCAGGAAAGACCCTGCCGAAGGAGCCACTCTCTTAGTCAGGTGGCCTGCGCAGTGATTCATGGAATCGAGGTTCAACTTCCTCGGAAGTGCTCCTCCAGGTGCCGAAGATGGTGTGGGCCAGACACCTCCTTGCTCGGCTAAAAGGTAGTCAGAGGCCATCTGACTTCCAAGAACCGCTTTGGCCAAAGATAAAACAGAGAGGGAGGTAAACCTTAAGAGACTCTTGAGTACAAAGAACAAACTGAGGGTTGAGGGGGGCGGTATTGGGTTGAGGGGATGGGCTAAACAGGGGATGGGCATTAAGGAGGGCACTTGGGCTGAGCACTGGGTGTTGTATGTAAGTGACAGATCATTGGGTTTACTCCTGAAACCAACACTACACTGTGTGTCAACTAACTTGAATTTAAATAAATACATAGTGTGTTAAAAAAAAAAAAAAACTACTTTGGCCAGAAAGTCTTAGGATTTCTGTCGGGTAGTTATTGAACTCAGCAGCAGATTTTGCAATCATTTTCAGAGTTGAGAAGTTCCTGGTCCTATAGCCTCACTTACTATCCCTAACCAGGGAGGCAGGGTCAGGCCAGAGGGAGTGAGTCCTGACTCACAGAGGCCTCCCGGTAGGTCCTTTGTAACACACCATGTAAATTTAGGGGCGTTGACCAATGAGAGGTCTTATTTTGCTTGTGAAAAGTTAGGAACACGGTTTGATTTTCTTGGAGCCCGAAATCAAAGGCCACTCTGAATTTCCAGGTTCCCCCAGAGACAGAGAGGAGGGCGTTACCTTTCCAGGACTGTGTCAGAGTGAAAGAAAGGAAAAGAACGTTTCTCCTGTTTAGTTCAAGCGAGAGGCCTTGAGTCCCCGCGGCACAGCTCCCTGTCTTCTTTGCCTCTTGGCCTCCAGGTCTCCAGCGGCGCCTTTCCCAGCCGTGGGGTGTGTGCCCGGGGCTTAACACCTTCTGGTTTTGCAGCAGGGTCCGTGGGCCCTTCCCACGGGGCTCGAGGGCTGTCTTCCCCCAGCCGTGTTTCCAGAATGCCCACTCCTCAGGCTCCAGACTGACCCCCAGGATCCTCCGAGCTGGGGTCCGGGAAGGCTTCTTTGACTTTGGTGATAGGCTTGAGTTTAAGACACTAGAGACTGACGGTCGGAGACGGAAGGGTGGCCGCTGATAGGATTTCAAGAAGTTTACAAGGTTTTCATTAAGGTTCATATGATTTGCCAGTGAACTGGGTGCGCTGATCACTGGAGATCATAGGAGATACACAAGCCCCAGGTGAAAACCACATTTTGAACACATTTTCTTTGCCATTGTGAGGGCACCAGCCATGCACAGGGCAAGGCTTCTACCCATCCGGGAAACAGATAAACAACAGGAGCATACTGGTAACTCCTACCAGGTGGAAACTGAGTGAAGGTCATGTGTTCAGAGTGTCCGGAGGGGGGAGGCCCGAGGCCTCTGGGAACACGGACTGTTTCTGTTTCTCCACCAATGTCTATAATTTGAGTCATTTTATTTTTAAGTTTGCTTATTTATTGAGAGAGAGCGCGCGCGTGCACGTGCAAGAGCACAGGCAGGGGAGGGGCAGAGAGGGAGAGAGAGAGAGAGAGAGAGAATCCCAAGCCGACTTCTTGCTGTCAGCACAGAGCCGACATCAAAAAGTCCTTCATTCTCCCAAGCTATTAAAAAAAATAAAAACACATTTTGTGTTAAGACATCACATCATCCTATTTGACTTTAAGTAAACTCGGACAGAATAAAAGTTTTAATTTCAACGCTGGTTACCAGAGACCCTAAGGTCTATTTTAATTAAACCAACAACTGAGTATTTTCCCAGAATCACAGGAACTCAAAAATCCTCTGGATTGGCTTGCATCTGTCTGCGAGGTTTAGAACGCCCAGTCCTCACCGGCACTTGTCCGGCTCCACAGAGCTCCTTGGCTAATTTCAGCAATTCTATGGGAGGGGGACAAACCTCACATTTGTAACGTGAGTAGGTACGGACCGCACGCAGACGCCAGGACGCTATAGTTACTGATGTTTGTGGTGAAGATTTTTAGGATTTGTGTTTGTTTCTGGAACAGATCTTAAGGAAGAGGTCCTAAAGTTGGGGCACAAGAGTCCTTTTAACAGTTTGTATTTTTAAAAGGCCTCCCCCCTCCACCTTTTTTCCTTCAATCTCAGGTGATTGTGGGCTGTGTTTACATTTCAAAGTCCTGATGAGGTGTGCAACTTTAAGGGACTGAGAAAGAATGCAAGTTCTTCCAGAAGGACTTTGGTTTCCTAAAGCCAATAGTTTTACAACCTGTTTAAGATAATGAGGGGAAGGAAGTACTGAGATTGGTAAAAGAACAGGTGAACTTTGAATTGCCTCCAGTTTTGTAAACATTTGTAAGATAAGGACAGTTAGTTGCTTTAGTTCCTCAAATAACTAGGTTGTTAACCTAAATATCACAAGTTGATCCACCTACCCAGCTACATTATTCTCAATTTGCTTTTTTCCCTCTCGGTACAGGGTTCTATTTTAAATATTTCTGGCAGTACCGAATAAGCCCCCCTTTGATGTATAAGCCCCCCTTTGATGTACGAAGGTCCCCAAAGAGGGTAGAAAGTATATCAATGTCCCAAGACGCAGAGTTACTCCCAATGAGAACCAAAAGACAGAAACACAAACCCCAAGTCCCAGGCAGGCGGAGCCCTGCCCAGCTCTGGAAGGACTGAAGGCAGCAGGGACACGAAGGATCAGTGACCAGTGGGGCTGGGTTTGGAAAGGAAGGGACAGCGTGACAACCGGGGCACTCCAGAGATTCAGAAGAGCCGATTCTGGTAAGGATTTCCACCCTCGGCTGGCTCCTGCCTGCTCTCCCAGGGGCCCCTGCGGGTTCTAGTATGTACCAGAGCTTCCCCGGGGATGTCTCAGGTTCACCTCTCAGGTTCACCAGTTCTGGGAGGGGCCGTCCGGGAGCCCTTCTTGGAAGGCAGATGTGGGCGTGTTCATGAGGCCCTTTACTTGGAGGACTTTTGTCTACGGTTCTGAAGTCCTTGCGGAGTGGAGAACAAGTCACATAGAGGATTAGTAGACCGGGCACTGAGCAGGAAGTTACGTCAGTCTTCAGGCTTTTGTTTTAGGTACCGCTTACATTTGTAATTTTTATGAATTTATGTAATTTTAATGAAACTAATTTGGAATTTTGAAATCATTTGGAGGATTGTTTGTTACCATTTGGTTTGATTTTGGAATCTCTGCTTCTGAGGTGCTTTTTTTTTTTTTTTTTAAGTAGGCTTCACCCCCAGCACAGAGCCCAACATCGGGCTTGAACCTCACAAACCCTGAGATCAAGACCTGAGCTGAGATCAAGAGTTGGACACTTACCTGACTGAGCTACCCAGGTGCCCCTCAAGGGTACTTCTTAAGTGATCTTTTCTAATTGGAAAGTTCCTCACAGGGGCCATTATATTTTGAGGCTGTGATTCCCCAGGGCTTACAGTAGCTCCGTCGGACCCTAGCTGGAAATGGAGTTAACTCCCATTTTTTTGGTACAGCCATATCCAGCCTCAAGTTGGGGGCAACTCCCACTTCTCTCTGGCCTTATTTTGGAGCCTCCAGCCGAAAGGTTACCAAGCCAAATTCCTCAGGATGCAAAACAAGCGTAGTGAGATTCTGCTGTTCTTGCTAGGTATCTGCAACTTCCAGGGCTATCGTTTTTAGACATAAAATAAGCAGGTGTGCCGGAACGTTGAAGGCTTGAGTCTTTAAAACTGAAGAATCCCATCAGCTAAGACTTTGGGTTTCTTAGAGCCAGACTGATACCTAAAAGGGATGTGCCGTGACGTTGAGGACCGTGTGTGTGTTAGTTTACCTTGTCACATGAAGTTCTCTCGAGGTTGGTGGGTGGCCTGATGTCAATCTAACCTGTTCCGTGGCCAACTTGTCCTAGCGCAGGAGCCTCCTGGAGATGGCAAATGCTCTAACAGTCCTTAAATGCTCAACCTGTGCCCACAGACTTTTGTAGCTTTTTGGCCTGCGCTTCCTGCTAGCAAGCCTTTATCTATATTAAATAAGACAAACACGTGCATCTTAATGCACTGGCAATAACCAAGGTATCCTGGCCGCAAGAGAGCCCTGTGCGCACCAACACAGATTCCCTTAGAAACTTGCTGAGGTTTTCCATCGGGGGACTTATGATCTGAAAGGCCAGGGGCTTGGCTCTGGACAGACCCTCTGCCAGCTCAGTTGGGGTCCGGACAAATATGGCAGGTCACCCGGGCTCCAGGCCTGACTCTCTGCCAGCCCAAGCGGATTTGCTCTGTAAAGAAAGCCGATTAGATCAGGAGCCCCAACACAAAAACAGCAGAGCTCAGAACCAGGAAGAACTCAACCAACAGCCTTGGTGAGAGAGGCAGTGAACTCAAACAGTTTCTAGGTACCACACCTGCTTCGTGTTGCTCCTGAATGCTGCAGAAAGGTCGTCTTGGATCCCACTACTGCCACCAAATCTGTTAAATAACAAAAATTCAACCAAATACATTTTAAAGATCTAATTGGCTTTCTTAATTGATTCGTGAATAGGGCAGTATCCTGTCTAGCAAATAGAGAGGAGCTCCAAAGTTACAGAAAAGGAAAGGCTTGTGAAGGTAGAGAGGAAGTGGGGAAAAAAGCAAATTGTTAGCAAAGAATCCGTTGTTTTAGGCAAGGCTGCCTTCCGCGAGGGAGCAGAGGGTCCATCAGTAAATTTCCTAATGCTGACCAGGAAATTCCCATGTTAATTGGTTAAGTTACATTTTGGAGGCGGGGGGGGGGGGGGGTTGAAATTGCAGTTAGGTTAGGTGTTGTTTTTCTAACTTGGGGACTTAATCTAAGTGCCACCATTTTGGACCTGTGGTTTTCTTTTTAACATTTCCAGTAACAGTTCTTGTCTTAAAGTTGGTTTTGTCTGGTGTTGCTATAGCCGTTCCAGCCCTCTTGCGGATTACTCTTTGCATGGCAATTGTTTCCAATCTTTTACTTTCAACCTGTTTGTGGCTTTGAATCTAAATCATCTCTAGTAGACAGCATATTGTTGGATCTCGTTTTTAAAAATCTAGTTTGACAGTCTCTGCATTTTGATTGGAATTAATCTATTCACATGTAATTATTGATAAAGTGGGATATATGGATGGATACCACTTAGCTACTTGTTTTCCGTCTCATGTTTTTGTTCCTCTGGTCAGCTTTCAGCTTTTACTGCATCTTTTGTGTTAGTGTGTGTGTGTGTGTGTGTGTGTGTGTGTGTGTGTGTGTACCACTATAATCCCTAGGTTGATTTTTAACTATATCTTTTTTTTTTAGTTGTTTTCTTAGCAGCTGTCTCTGGATTATAATTATAACTTTATTACAGTGTTCACGTGCTTAGTACTGAAAGTTCTGGTAAAATATAGCAACTTTGCTACCATAGAGCTCCATTTCCTTGTTCATCCCTTTTGCTGTTACTGTTATATGCATCAATATATATCATAACCCCAACAATACATGTTATAATTGCTAGTTTAAACATTGTTTTTAAGAAAAATTAAATAAAACAATAAAGTGTTCTCCTTTTTGTTATGCATTTATCACTCCAGGGATCATTACTCCTTCTGGTGAACTTCAGTTACTCTCTGTTGTTGTCTTGTTATCCCAAGGCCTTTCTTTAGTATTTGTGTATTTCTTCTTGTAGTATTTCCTGTAGGACAACTCTGCCAGCCCTATTTTTCTTTTCTCTCTCTTTCCTTTTTTTTTTTTTTTTTTTTTTAATCTGGGACTGTCTCTAACTTGCCCCCGTTTTTGAAAAACAGTTTTGCTGGGTATAAAATCCTGTCTTACTGAGAATTCTCTGAGCACTTTGAAGACCTCGTTTCAGTGGCTTGGACTTTTAGTTTCTGCTTAGTAGTTGGTTACTGTCATTCACTGTATATGGTGAGCTGGTTTGCTTTGCTCTTTTTAGAACTATCCCTTTGCACTGGTTTTTAGTAGGTTAACTATGATGTATCTAAGTGTGGGTCCCTCTGTGGGTATCCTACTGAGGCCCACAGGGTTCGAACTATAAATGAGTATCTTTCAACACATTCGGGCAGTGTTCAGCCCTTAATTCCGCACATATTTTTTCTGCCCTTTCTTTCCTCTCCTCTTAGAACCCCCATTTCATACATGCCAGTACACTCTGTCCAGATTTTTTTATTCTTATATTTTTAGCTTGGCTTCCTGATGGTTGATCGGTCTCTACCTAACTTAGCTGCCAGCTGAGGATTTGGGAGTCGCGCCCAGACCCACCAGAGGCTGTCAGGCTCCCACCCTCGGCATGTCCCTTCGCATCGGGAGCCGCACACACAGCTGTGGCTCCGGCTTGTGGCTGCGCTCCCAGAGTCTCCCCTGTACCTGTGAGGCTTCCCAGTGGCTAGGGATGTGCTGAGTGCTCACCTTGTCCTCCCTCCTGTGGGGCTCTCGCTTCCGGAGTCCCCTGTTAATTTTCTGGCTGGTCTGCTGCCTGCCTCAGTCATTTCTCACTAGGTTTGCCGCTTTTAGTTGATTAAACAACCCTACAGCTCTCCCCCTCCAGCCCCAAACCGTGGGCGGTCAGGTATGCCCCCTTCGGAGCGAGGCCCTGATCTCGTAAAACGGCTTCCCTTACCAACACGGAAACGGTGCAGGTGGGGGTGGGGACGGGGGCAGCCCGGGGAAGAGGGCTGCGGGCCTCCTTTGCTCTTACCTGAAGCTCTAGCAGGTTTTGCCAAGAATAAATGCCTTTTAATGTGTCTGCCTTTGGTCGATTTCCAGAGTCTTGCAATGTTTGTAGTACTTTTTCCAAGTTTTATGGCTTTTTATGTTTTGCAGAGTGACTCCTCTTCACACTGCCAGGCCGGACCTCCCCCCACAGCACTGCCCTTTTGTCTGCACCGAGGGCCTTCATCCGGGGTCCACCGGGGGGCGCTCTGGGTCTGGGGGCAAACTTACATAGACCCTGTGCTGGGCCTGCCTCCTCTGGCATTTCTCTTCGGCAGGCTGCATTCAGCACCGCAGCCTCAGAGCGCGGGGGAGAGACACCAACAGGCAGAATGTGTGGAGAAGCTTTGAGAAGGATGAAGGGATCAGGAGCCTCCCCAAGTCCTGTTACTCTCCAGGAGCGAACGAGAGTTTGCAGGGTTCTTCGGGGACCTGGCTGGCTCAGTCAGTAGAGCACATAAACTACTGATCTTCAGGTCGTGGGTTTGAGTCCCATGTTGGGCAGAGTTTATTTAAAGAAGAAAAAAAAGTTTGCAGGGTCCTTGATGGCAGGGGGACTGCCTCCTGCCTGTCCTGCCTCCTTCCCTGGGTGGGCAAAGTGACCCCATACCTAGGAAAGTGCCTTGCAAACTTCAAATGGCTACCCAGTTTTAAGATGCCATTCTATGTAACGTGCACGGAGCCTCGGTGGGAAGCTGGCTTTCTCGGCTAGTCAGTGGCACAACGGAACTTTTGGGCAGAGCCAGGACCCCGTCCTCACAGGAAGAGCAGAGACCATAATCAGGCAGAGTGACAGAAACTTCCCCAGCAAAACTGGGTTTAGCTGCATATTGGAGACCTTTAGTTGACCTTAAAAGGGAAGTTAAATAGAAATTAACTTTCGGGGTGGCTGGCGTCCAACTCTTGATTCTGGCTCAGGTCCTGATCCCAGGGCCACGGGATCGAGCCCCGTGACAGGCTCCCCACTGAAGGTGAAGCCTGCTTAAGGGTCTCTGCTTCCCTCTTTCCTCCTCCTTGGGGCTTGGTGGCAAGGAAAGCCTACCATCGGGTTTTGTTGAGGAACAAATTGATTGCTCTCGTCTGAGATTTGGCAAGCGAGAGAAATGCTGAGTCAACGTGACTAAACATCTGGATACACCCAAGTTACCGCTGAAGAGACGTCATATTAGGCAAACATGTTTAAGCACCTAATCCAAGAGCCCCTGTTCTTTTTCTTCTGTTACTAATGCTACACGCTCTGCAGTCAGCAAAAAATGCTGGTTCCCAGGGCCGTTGGAAAACTACCACAAACAGATTTAGAAGAGGCAGGTGTCCTGACGGTCGGGTTTTCTCTTTTTTCTAAGTGCCTGACACTTCAGCTTTGCTGGCTCCAAGGACGCTCTCTCCACCGGCCCCTCTCCCCCCGCTGGCTCCCTCCGCGGGCTCCTCTGTTTTGAGATCTTGGTTGGTTTAGAAATCCACCGTTGGGGCCACTTGTTTTTTCTTCCCACTTTAAATTCTTGCTTTTGTTTTACATTCACCAATAAAGAGTGAGCCCTGCTAACCCCTGGAGCCCCTCCCGCCCCCCGAGAAAGCAGAGCCCAGACCGGGTTCTCTAACTGTAGCCTTGCTGGGTGGGCCCAGCCAGTTTCCAGGTCCTATAAAGATAATAAACTCTGGGTTTGGTTCCCCAGTTTCCTGGTTGTTCTTGCTGACGGGCACCCCGCAATCTAAGACCTGCGGGGCTGGGACGAAGCCTCTTCCGCCCGTGACCGAGCTCGGCCGGGCTTGCTGCGGCCAGAGCGCACCGACCTTCACCACCTTTACGGGGCAGGAAGTCCTCAAGTGGCTCGGCTTAGAATGCTTAAGAAAGTCAACTCGCTGTGCTAATCACCTTAGCTTCTAGTCTTGCCCTAAATCCCCAAATCCCCAGTCAAAGCAGGGGCATGAATTCTACAAAAACAGTCCTGCTCAGCTCTCTCAGGGAAGAAAAAAGGCTGATGTAAGAGGGTGGCTCAGTTAACAAATATACCAGTTGGAGCAGATCTGAAAATCCCCGGCCACAGTCACTTGCTCGAATTCCTGCAAAGGAACTCAAAGGACCGGCTCACCTGCCAGGTGGAAAGCAGTTTTAGGAAAAGCCAGGAGACCACAGATTCAAAAGCGCGAGGGGCAAGCAGGTGACATACTCAGAAAAGCCGGATTAAAACAGACCGCAGAGCCTAGGAGCCTGTGAGGGAAGAGTCTCGGCACCCGACCCACAGGGGAGGGCCAGGAACACCAGGCAGAACAGCGATGCATTCGATGCGCGCAGGCCCGTGGGGCCTCCTGAGAGACGAGGGGACTCTCAAGAGAGCGACCCCGGTGAGGGACGGAGCTGACACGACCCTGGGAGAGGTCTGGCTGTGGGGGACAACCAACTCTGTAAAACGAAGTGTCCCGCTGGAATGTCCAGGGGAGTGCAGGGGAGCGTGGCCCCACATAACCCCTGGAGCTGACCTGACTTCTCTGACCGGTGAGTCCCATGAGGAAGGACCGTTGTCAGAAGAGGCCCCCGGCACTGGCCATTGCTGTCCGCTGTCCCCGGCAGCCTCGGGACACTGTGGTGACGCGGTGGCGCTCCTGTAGGACCGAGACCCAGCTCCCCGCCAGGCCAGCCTGCAAGGCTCTCTCTCCACTCTGGTCTCTTCCCATCGCCACGTCTCCCTTCCCGTTCGCTGGCTCCAGTCTGCACGCGCACGTCTGTAAAGCTTTCTCCTTCCTTCGTGGCGTCTGGGTAACTCAGTCCGTTAAGCCTCCAACTTCGGCTCAGGTCATGATCTTGTGCTTCGTGGGTTCGAGCCCCGCATCAGGGTTTGCGCTGACAGCTCTGTGCTTTGGATTGTGTCTCCCTCTCTCTCTGCCCCTCCCCTACTTGTGTGCAGTCTCTCTCAAAAATAAACTTAAAAAAAAAAAGAAAAGCTCTCTTTCTTCAAAACAAAAACTTCTCCTTGACTCTGTGTCCTTGTCCCTTCTCCCCCTGCAGTACAAATCTCTGCAAGAACTTTCTGTACTATTTCAACGTCCTCTCCTCCTGTTCCCCCGAACCTACCCCAGGTAGGCCTTCTTTGGCACCACTCCCGGTGACACTGGTCTCCTCACCCATGACCCTGCTGGGGCAGAGGCACTCGTGTCTTCTCCTCCCCTGGGAACGTCCCTGTGTCTGCCAGCCCCACACAGACCCCCCAGGAGAGAAACCACCACTGCAGAGTTCGGGAAGCACGGACAGCCCGGCCACTGTTCCTCCAGACTTCCGTGACTCGGGGCGGGCCCGCAGCAGCGGCACCGCTGTCCCTTGGAAGCCGACCAGAAATGCAGAAGGTCAGGGGCACTTGGGTGGCGCAGTGGGGTAAGCGTCCGAGTGTCTGACTCGGGATCTCGGCTGAGGGCATGGTCTCACAGTTCCTCTGAGTTCGAGCCCCACGCTGGGCTTTGTGTGGATGGCATGGAGCCTGTTTGGGATTCTGTCTCTCCTCTCTGTCCCTCCCCCTGCTTGTGTGCCCGGGCATGCACTCTCTCTCTCTCTCAAGTAAATAAATTTAAAACAAAACAAAAGAAATGCAGAATGTCAGACCACACCCCAGGCCTGCTCAGGCAGAATCCATGTTTCAGTGTGACTGCAGGGGTCTGGTGCATGCTAAGTCCAAGATCACCAGCCCGCTAATCCTCTCTCTAATCGAACCTTTAATCGTCATTAAGGAGGTAAGTTTGATCTGCCGTGTGCCTCAGTCCTTTGTTTCTCGGTTGGCTCTGAAATTGGGGAATAGTGATGGTATTCTCCAGCTCCCTCGAACTTCCTAGACCTCCCTGTGCCCAAACCTGTGGTCACCGCTTGGTTCTGCCCTGAACTTGGCGGCTGCATTGGACACAGTTCTGCAAACGTGTCCTTCACATGGTTCCACGTGTCACTCTCCCCAAGGCCACTTTCCTCGTCTTCGCATAATTGTCCTTTCCCCCCTGGACTCCTTGCTGCGGTGCTCCAGGCCCCAACCCTTGGTCCTCAGACGCCGCTACTCAGTCCCGGGTCTCCTGGCCTCTCGCCGTTCTCTGTCACCCTCACGCTGACAACCCTCAAGTGTCTGTCTGTGGCCCCTCCTCTGCCCTGACTCGAACTGCCTCAGTGACTGGACAGTCAGGTGGGGACTTTGGCATCTCCAGGTGAACATGACCTTCATTCGGCGCCACCCCTTGCCGCTCCCCCAGTCGGCTGCATCTCTGGCCGTGGCCGTGCCGTTCTGCGCTCGGGCGCACGTCCTGAGTCACCTCCGAAGACCGTTAGGGTCTGACATCTCGAGCCTGCAGCGCTCCTACTGGGTCCAAGCCGCCACCCCCGCCCCGGGGAGCACTGGAGTAACAATTTCCCATTTTGTCTCCCTTCCCTCACTGGCCCCTGGCCACATGCCACCTGGCTGCTTCCCGCTCAGCAGTGAGAATGGTCTTTGGAAAACACACACAGGACGACGTGACATCTCCCCAAGCCCTTCACTGGCTTCCCATTTCACCTGCTGGCGCCCTGGGTCCAGGGTGTTCTCCCCCTTCCCCCACACCTCCTCGTGTCCCCCAGGGTGGAGTCTCTGCCTGGAGACCTCTGTGCCCGGGGCTTCGCGTGCGCGTGTGCCCCTCACTCAGGGGTCCGCTCTGGCCTCCCGCCAGCACGGCCTCCCGGACCACGCGGTCCGAAAAGACGCTCCCTCCCACCCTCTCACCTTCCGCTCAGCTGCCATCTGCTCTCACTGAGCACTTGTCCCACATTCCGTCCCACATTCCACATCCGTGTCACAAGGTCCCTCCTCACAGGGACGGGAATGCCAGGGTGCGGCCACACTGCCTTCTGCCCGAATGCTGCTGCTCCCCGCCCTGTCTCTCCGCAAACAACCAGGACGGTGGTCGCAGCTCATGCTCTGCTCCCGACGGCAATTTGTTAAATTAAGCAGACGGGGTGAACAATTCAACCTGTCCCTCTAGAAAAAGCACACGGCCACCGAAGCGTCATCAGCAGGCACGGGAAGAGACGCTCCGGGAGGGCCCAGACAACCGGTGGGAGGAAAGCACTTCCAAAGGAAGGGCACCAAACCCAGCAGCTGGCTCTCTGCTGACCCTCCTCTGAAAGATCAGAAAAGAAAGCGGGGGGCACAGCCCGGTAACTTGTGTCCTAGAAACGTAGTCTCTCCGCGAGCCCAGAAAAAAGAATCTTGAGTAAATACCTTTCCAAGGATGCAAGAACAAATGCATGCCAGGAGCCTTCTGATGCACTGGCTGTACCTTTATTATTTTTACCTCGTTCACTAGTAGGTCCGTGATGCAAGGTTACCGTACACAGTTAGATAATGTCTGCATTGCACATCTAAGGCTATACAGCAAAAGAACCAGAATTAGTACAAATACAAGAACTATATTTACATTCTGTATACTCAAGCTCCAAACATCGGATCATATTTACATAATAAAACATGAAAATGAAAATCTGAAATTAATAATGTACATTGTTGCTAATGTGCTCAACTCCTTACTGGGGAGAGATCAGTTTGCAAAGTCTTGGTTCGAAAAGGCCACGTATGCTCCATGGGTTCTGTTGCAGCGCACGAGGTGG
The DNA here is from genome assembly GCF_006229205.1 of Suricata suricatta. Taxonomy (NCBI): domain Eukaryota; kingdom Metazoa; phylum Chordata; class Mammalia; order Carnivora; family Herpestidae; genus Suricata; species Suricata suricatta. Next base: position 134,549,787 of record NC_043707.1, read on the forward strand.
CGAGGAGGGACCCCGACGGGCGGCGCCTTGGCGCAAGCAGGCCGATGGACTCCTCGGGGGAGCAGATGCCAGAATGTGCAGCCTGAAAAAGGGGACTCGGAGACATGGAGACGACACACAACAGCCAGGGTTCGGGAAGAGACCAACCTCAGCTCGACCTTCTGAGCACAGCTTTTAACATGAAATTTGTATCAATTCTCATCCTTTCCATTAAATGATCACAGGCTTTCCTAAGATTCCATGGGGCTCGAATGCAACTTTCTGAAATGGCCTTTTGAACAACAGCAGCAGAAAATCTCTCAGCTGACATTTCAATTTGCTAAGGAAGCACAAATCCATACGTCCCTGCTACATACAGTAAGGGTCTGGCCACAGAGGACAGCTGTGGTGTGCACGAGCCAGAGTCCTGTTTAAAATACATTCAGCAAACCTTCCGTGAGCAGCAGCAGAATTAGTGTTTTCTTTTTAGGGAGCAGGTTAGCCATCACATTTTAACAAGGGAACCCAAAGCAAAAATGAAGGACCCGAGTCCAACAGACAGACAAGCAAGCCCTGATCCCCTCCCGGAGGCCGCGTGGGCACAGCATGAGGAAATGGAGGACCGACAGCTGCCACACGGCGGGTTGTCCGCTCTCTTCCAGTCCAATGTGCAATTAATCACAGCTCTATAAATATACACACACCTTACAAAATTAAATATCCCTGTAAATTAGAACAAGCAGCAGGCAACAAAGTCTTTGCTTTGAAATACGTGCCAGGAGAAGCCAGCTTAATTTTAGATCCCGAAAGACCCTTCACAATGATTTGACCTCACTCCTTCACCTTAAAAGAGCTGAAAAAACCCATCAAAAGTATGAGTAGTTGTGTAAGTTCTATGCAGCTAAGGGAAGAGAAAAGCAAAAGAGGAGTAGTTTCTTCGTTGGAAAAGTCCCGTCCCTTGGGCTCACAGTGCGCGCTGGAGCTCCGTCAGGTGTGCCGGGTCCGGGTGCCCCTCCCCACGCCCCCCCGCTGTGTGCGGCTGGTGGGGGGGGGGGCCCACAGCCTGGCCAGAGAGCTGGCTGACTCCCCAGGGCTGGCGCAGAGGGCAGGACGCTGGGCCCGGCTCTGAGTGGGGCTGTGAGGCCAGACTTTGCTTAGGCAGAGAGAGGCGAGGGGGAAGGAGGAGAGGGGAGGCTTACTTTTAACTGGCACTCACTTCTCCTTAATTTGCATACGAGCTCTTCCTTTCTGTTTTTGTTTTGTTGCTTGTTTAAAGGAATGCTTTAGGGAAAAAAAACACAGAAGAAACCCTCAAAAGGTAGTTTCCTTAAATACTATTCCTTAAATACGAATACAATATTAATATCATATTAAGTAACAACTTTCCTGCCACCGTGGCTTCAGCTAAAGCCTCATAAGCAGCTCCTGCCACCAGGGCTCTCTCAGCTTCTCAGCAGGGCTGGACCCGCCCAGAAAGGGAACGCTGATCTCGAAACTGTTCCAACTCCAATCTGAAAATGGGCCGCGGGAGGAAGAGGGGCCGCCCGTGAGGGCTGTCCTCAGACGGCGGAAGTGCACCTGCCTGAGACCCGGCAGGCAGGACTGTGCGTGTCCTCCTTCCGCAGGAGGCCCTCCTCCCGGGGGTGCTATGACCGTCCAGTCCCACCTGTCCTGGTATCTGACTCCAAAGCAAAGACTTTCCCAGCCCGTTTTGTTTGAGTTAGAAGAAAAACCAAATGTCATTTCAGCTTCTCATGTGTCTGTACTCCCCCTCAGCCCTCCCCACCTCCCTGTGACAGACACAGGGCCCTCTGTCAGGCTTCGTGACAAACAGCAGCGGCACCTGTGCCTTCACTAAGACTAATCTTCAAATTTCATCTTCGTCTCCCTGCAGCTGGACTTCCTTCCAGTCCAGGAGCTGCTGCGAAGCACCGACAGTACGCACCGGAAGGGCCATCGTGTCCGTCAGGAACCTCTAACTACACTAAAAGTCTCACGCACCGCTTAGAAAACAAGTAACGTTACAGTTAATGACCTATGTTTAAGGAGAGAAAAAAAGTTAGAAATCTACTGTAGAGTTTTTATTGATCACTTTTCGGCTAAGGTCACAGCCCGTGATTTCTATCGTTTCTCTTAAGCTCACCACGATTCACTTTTCTTCCCTGTGCAAGACAACTGCACTGAAGCCGAGAGACCTGTCCCCAGAGATGAGCCCAAGCAGGAAGTCAGAAGCCAGGGTCCACGGACGGCGCGCCTGCCGGGCTCTCACACACGAGCCCCGCCTGGGCTGCCGGACCCCACAGAGTGGGCAACCTCACGGCTGGGGGCCCTCAGGCTCCACAAGGTGGGAGAGGGCAGCTACCTTCCTGAACACCCGACGAGGGTCAGAGGTTTGCGCGAGGGGGGTCAAGGACGGCACCAAACACCCCAGGCCAACTGGCAAGGCGGCTGGAGCAACCGGGAGGCCTTCTCGTCCCCAGCTCACGCCTAGAAAACCTAACTGCCTGGCAGCTCGAAGAGAAGGAGGATCGATCTTCTTCCTCGCTGGCTTCCGGGTGCAGACGACCCTGATCCGTCAGAGAAGGAGACCGGCAGCAGCGAGCGTCCTCCTTTCTCCTCCGGCGATACTTCCGCCTCGGATTCCTCCGGCGATACTTCCGCCTCGATACTTCCGCCTCGGATGAAGACACCGAGGAGAGGCCAGGCGGACGCAGCAGCGAGCCACGGGGGCCCTGGCCTGGGCACACCGCCTCCTGCCCCCAGGGGTCCTTTTGTTTTGTTTTAGTGGTGGGGAGGGAGCGGCTCTAACCCTGGGATACAGAAGGCAAAGCCTGCCATGTCTGCGTATTTATGATTACATGGGGAGCAGCATTACTGAAAGTATTTTCAATTTGACACGGATCATTGAAAATGCCCACTGGACTCAGAGGGAGACTTCAAGTCTACACTTGCAAGTTAACACTTGTTCGATGAAAGGGGGCTAGAAGGATCACAAGGTCACTGCTCAGCGTCGCCGTAATTATAAGGACAACAAAGCCCCCGAGAAGGGGAGTCGCCCCCCCCCTTGGGGAACAGTGGTGTACGACATGGCCCTAATTCCAAACTGTACCATCATCACTAACGCCAAGAAGAGAAATGAGAAATTCGGAGAGAAGAGCAGTTCGCAGGAGCCCCGCTGGGAGGAGCTGCCCTACTGCCCGTCCTTCCTCACGAGCCGCCGCCAGACCCCGCGGTCCTCCCAGACGCACGGGCCACGTCCTTGGCTTTTCCCTTCCTATGGGGTCAGCGGCAGCTGCTGTTCCAGGCCCGGTAAAATGTCCCCCCTTCTCTCTTCCACTAAGAGAAAACCGTGTAGCTACATTCTAAATAAGCTCCAATTTCAGAGAATGTACCTGTGCCATTTCTAAGCTCACTACAACCTTTTCCCTGGATGGAAAATGCAGCGATTAGCAATGACAAAAAGAGAGGAAAGGGAAAAAGGTCAAGTTTTTTCCTTTCAGGTTCAAAAAAGGCCAGATGTTTCCTCCCTTAGTCTCTGATGCCACCCCCCCAAAATTAAAGTGATACCACAAGTAGAGAAAAGAAAAAAGAACATATTATGTGGTCTTAAAAAACAGACAAAGATATCCAAAGACAGCAGCACAGACATCACGGGTGGTCAGATGCGGACCTGTCATACAAAAGGAAGCCAAAGGTCACGAAAAAGTAATTTGGAGATTCACCAGATCTCCTCTGGGTCATTTGTGTTTGTTCGTTTTTTTTTTCTCCCTTTTGTTGGGCCACATGCTATTACCACGATTCTCGGCACAGGAGAAAAGAAGGATACAGAGCAATGGAGACGGGACCAGAGAGCTAGGAGGAGCGTGGACAGGAGAGAAAGCAGTCACGCCACAGGCTTACACACGAGAGGGGTCGTCAAGAATCACAGAGAAGTGAGGGGCAACACTTTCTTTATCTCTCGAAGGTGAGTGAGGGCGCTCAGCAGAGTCACTTAGTACTTCGGTTCGCTCGGGCACCTGCGGGACAGTTTTGACCTGCAGGTGACAGAGGGAAAGGAGGGGTTAGAAGCCGGATCCAGATGTCCGTCTCCTCACAGGTCTCTTTGCTCTGCAGCTGCCTCCTTGTGCTTCTTCCCTCCTGTCGGGCACCCATGGCCCAGGTCTCCAGACTCCCCGCAGAAGCAGGCTGAGCTATGGTCTTCCCCATTCGGGGGGCCCGGACTCATGCCCCTCACAGGCTCAGAGGCTTGACCACAGGCCGGAATACTGGGAGACCGTGAAGGTTCTCGCCACCTTCCCTTGACTCAGTCCCACGGACCTAGCTGCAGAACCCTTAAGAACAAAAAGTCACGGGGCACCTGGCTGACTCAGTGGGCAGAGCATGCGACTTCTGATCTCAGGGCTGTGAGTTCAAGCCCCATGCTGGGTGTAGAGATTACTCAAAAAAGAAAAAAATTTCTTGGAAAAAAAAAGTCAAAGCAGGACATTAACTGGGTACAAATGTGACCAGGTCCTCTTACCCATTCAGGACATCAGGTGACACCTCATGAGGAGCTGAGGCATCACTATCTTACACCCAGACTCACACTGCTGTCCTTCCTCTATATTCAATCTACGTTTGGGGAACAAAACTTCCTGCCGAGTTTGCATGGATGTCGCTGGGGCCAAGAGCCAAGAGGAGGAGGAACCACAAGGACTTCTTACCGTATGGTGCCGGCGAGCAGCGGGTTAAAGGCGTACAGCCAGTCGTTCATGTCTTTGTCACTGAGAGCCTGTAAAAGGGCCCCACGGTGCTTTGTGCACACAGCGAAGACGTTAGGTGTCTGAAAGAGACCCAGGCAGATGGGAGCGTTACGATGGCTGCTGACAATGGGGACCGCCCTGCCACTGTCAGAGGCGCCCAGCACTGCACACTGAAGGTTCCGAGAGACCAGGCATGTGGGAGAGATGCCACGCCACGCAACCCAGAGCTCAGAACTCAGAAATGAAGGGCACATGGTGGCAATAAAAAGCCAAGAGAGCAGGACTGACCTTCACCATGGCCTGCTGGTCCTCACTGTATTCCACCTGTGCCGTGGACAGGTTAATGATGCCACGCTCCACTGGGTCTTTGTCGCTGTTATAGATGAAGACATAAGGGCGACGGACCACGACGAAATGTTTAGCCCAGTTGCTATAAAGTGGCTCCTTGAAATGCAGGTATCCTTTCTTAGAGACCACGGAGCTAAAAAGAACAGTTCCAGAGGTCAGTTTCTCACAAAAAGGAAGTAATCATGGCCTCAGAACCCTGAAAGTATGCCTCACCTGGACCCAGTCCCTATGATGAACAGAACAGGCAAAAGATCTCTCTGGCCTCAAATCTTCTCTGCTCAAGCAATATTGCAAACAGCACAAAGCACCACAGCAGACGCCTTGCAAGACATAGGTGGAGCACGGTCCCGGCCCAACTCTCCCCTCCCACATCCCAGTGGCATTAGAGTGACAGTCACCTCATGTTCAAGAGCAGAGAGCAAATTACTGCTGGTTTATCTTTTATACCTGGCATTCCTGGTCAATTCAGTACTCACCCGGGTCTAATTTCTTCAATATCTGGAACAAGATTGAGAAATTCATTTTTTCCTGCTCGGGCCAAATAGGGCGTTTCCACAGTTGGGACGATCTGAAACTGTTCGAATTCTGGGCAGGGACTAGAGGCCCGGGAATTGGCTTCTGGGGTCCTTTAAAAGAGAGGGGGGTTGGGGTAACAAGGAGCTTCAGCAAGGCCACTGCATAATGTGTGCAACCCCCTCACCAGGAGGAACAAGACCACCCTTAACAGCAGTGGCTTTGCCAACGTCGGTTCCAGAGAGCTCGGCTGAGGAGGCAGGCTGATTCCACATTCAGCCGGGGCCGTCCGTCAGAAGCTGCGAGCATCAACTCCATTCCCTTCCAGTTTCTATTTAGTCCCAAGGTCACAACAAGGGCAGTGGTCCTCCAAGTGCAGTCCCTGCCCGGGAGCATCAACCTCGCCTGGGAACTTGATGGAAATTCACAGCGTCGGGCCCCACCCCAGATGTACAGAATCAGAAACGCTGGCCGGGGCTCGGCCACCTGCACTCTAACAAGCCTCCCGGTGATGCCGACGTGCACTAACGTCTGCGAACCGCTGTGCTGAGGGGCTGGCAGGGAAAGCATGAGCGGGAAGAACGATTCGGCCCGCAGAGCCCGCTGGCCCAGTCCAGGCCTGTCACGTGAGGAGAGCCGGTGCTCCGCACTGTGACCTGTCGTTGCCGAGCAGCGTAGTCTGATGCCACGTATTCCACCAATTCTAAAGCTTCTTCACACTTCACCACTTCTCAGGTCGGGATGCACCTTACAATCGACGGCAGGTCCCACTGTAGGGGGCAGTGCTTTTTTTTTCTCAGGGGCACGTAAAATAACGTGTCGTAGGTGATGTCATCCTTGATTTAATTAAACTGCCTGCTTGTGTTATTTTCTCTGCCGCAGTCAACCGTGGCCAGGCTGGTGCCGCAGGACAGGCGGCTGGACGGGACCCGGTGGGCTCGGACAGGTGAGCACGGGGCACCGGGATGGGCACAGGCGTTTGGTGGTGAGTTGCAAAGAAGTGATTACAGTGAGGACTCATGGAATCTAGACTAAATTTGTCTCTGTTATTCTTACCAACCTGTTTCATTGTGTCATCAAAATATTGTTTTCCAAAGTAGTTTCTGTTTTCCCTGCAGTGAGGCCCCCTCTGTCTGATATGACTGGGGGGCCAGCAAGGGCGGGCATGGAAGGCCAACAGGAGCAGAGAGGAATTCAGAAGAGGCACTGAGGGTTTTTGTGCAGAAAGCTGCTGAGGCGCAGGTCAGAAAGAGCAGGCGCATCTCCCTGGGACCGCGAAGTCCAGAAAAGGCCCCATGTCCCTCGGAGGACTGTCGGGACAGATGGTCCTGGCCTCGGCTGAGCGCCCCTGACTCTGGGAAGGCTAGCATTTCCTTGGGCTCTTAGCTTAGCTTATCTCAGTGAAGGCTGGGTACTTGCCTTTTATTTTTTTTTAACGTTTATATTTATTTTTAGTAGTCTCTACTAACAATGTGGGGCTCACACTCATGACCCCAAGATCAAGAGTTATATTCTCCACCAACTGAGCCAGCCAGACATCCCTTTTATTGAAAAAATTTTTTTTAAGTTTATATATTTATTTTTTTAATGTTTAATTATTCTCACTGCAAGGGCAGAGAGAGAAGGAGATGTAGAATCTGAAGCAGGCTCCGGGCTCTGAGTTGTCAGCATAGAGCCTGATGTGGGGCCTGAACCCATGAACCGTGAGATAATGACCTGAGCCGAAGTCAGATGCAAAACCAACTGAACCACCCAGGTGCCCCTAAAAATTTTTTGTTTATTTTTGAGAGAGAGAGAGAGAGAGAGAGAGCGAGCAAGCGAGCGAGCATGAACAGGGGAGGGGCAGAGAGAGAGGGAGACAGAATCTGAAGCAGGCGCTAGGCTCTGAGCTGTTAGCACAGAGCCCCATGTGGGGCTTGAACTCACAAGCCATGAGATCATGACTTGAGCCCAAGTCAGATGCTTAACCAATGGAGCCACCCAGAAAACCCTTATTTATTTCTTTTAAAGTAAATTAGGTTACTTACTTCTGATCCAGAGAGTTGCTCCGAGCTTCTACGAGAGAGGGGCAGGTGGAGGAGGGGGTGAGAGTGGCGCTGCTGAAGCTGGACACCGACGGGTCCCGTCCGATAGGAGAGATGTCGGACAGCTGGAGGCGAACACAAGACAGCAAGTGAGATTCGGCCAGGAACACCCAACGCCCCCGCAGCGAGGAGCTGTGATAGATGTATGTATGTACGCACGTATGTATTTTTTTTAGGACATACAAATATTGTATGGCCAGAGTCTCACAACAGGACTCATTTACAAAAGAGGCAAGGCTGGCTTTTTATTTTGACTGTCCTCCTGCATTAAATAATGACCCTGTGTCTCTGAGCCCAGCACTTGGAACAGGCGCTATTCTAAGAATATGGCAGAGGCCCTGCCCCGCTGGAGCTTTCATTCTAAGTGGAGAAAGCAGACAACAAACAAATCCACTAACACTCTGAGGAGTGCCAGGCAGGCCTGTGATCCAGTGGTTCTACTACTGACTATTTACCCAAGGCAAATGGAGACACTATTTCCAGTGGACCCTCAGTGGATATGCACACCTCTGCTCACCGCAGCATTGTCTACACTAGCCAAAAGTGTCTGTCACTAGATGAATGGGTAAAGAAGCTGTGGTGCATAGACACAATGCAGTGTTACTCAGCCACAGAGATGACATCTTGCCATTTGTGATAAGATGGATGGACCCGGGAGGGTATTATGCTAAGTGAAATATGACAGAGAAAGACAAATACCATATAATTTGATTTATATGTGGAACCTAAAACACACACAAAAAACAAACAGATTTTTAAATATAGAGAACAAAATGAGGGGAGGTGGGTGAGGGGATGGGTGAGACAGATGAAGGGGATTAAGAGGTACACACTTCCAGTTATAAAATACAGGAGGGGGCCTGGGTGGCTCAGTCGATTGAGCGTCCGACTTCCACTCAGGTCATGATCCCACAGTTCATGGGTTCAAGCCCTGCATTGGGCTCTGTGCTGACAGCTCGGAGCCTGGAGCCTGCTTCAGACTCTGTGTCTCCCTCTCAAAAATAAATAAACATTAAAAAAATAAAAAGGGGTGCCTGGGTCACTCAGTCAGTTAAGCATGAGATTTTGGCTCAGGTTATGATCTCACGGTTCGTGGGTTCGAACCCAGCATCGGGCTCTGTGCTGACAGATCAGAGCCTGGAGCCTGCTTCAGATTATGTGTTTCCCTCTCTCTGTGTCCTCTCCCCCACTCACACTCTCTCTCAAAAAATAAAGATAAAAAAATTTCTTTTAATAAATAAATTCAATAAGTCACGGAAATGACAAGTACCGCACAGGGAATACAGTCACTGATGCTGTAATAACATCTTATGGAGACAGAGGGGGGTTACACTTATAATCGTGGTGAGCATTGAGCGATGTACAGAATTGTTCAGTCACCACGTGGTACACCTGAAGCTAATATAACACTGTCTGTCAATTATACTTCAATAAGGAAAGTGCCAGATAGCAGTAAGCGTTACAGCAAAAAATAAAGCAGGGAAAGAGGTCAGAAAGTTTCAGGAGCTGCTGCCTTTACACAGGATGGTTAAGGAGTCAATATTTGAGCAGAAAAATGAAGAAGATAAGGGAGCCTATCATGGGAACTTCTGGAAGAAGACAATTCCAAGGAAGGGGACAGCAAGGGTGCAGAGATCTGCTAGGCAGGAATGAAGACGGAGTGTCTAAGGAACAGCAGGAAAGGTCAAAGTGACTAGAACAGCATGAATGCTGGAAGGCTCTTAAAGTGTTCACCTCGCTCGTTGTCAGAAGCAGCAACGTTATGCCACCAACCTCAGGACCTCTGGTGTCCTGACCTACAGTGGTGCACCAGCCCCTCAGGACCTTCTCTGAGGGATTCAGGGAAAAGCCAAAACCTTTCCCATCTGGTAACACCCTAGGAGACACAGGGGACTACTTTTACCTGCAGAAGTCCGTGTTCTGACTCTAAAAAGTGAAGTAAACACAAAGGCAGGTATGTCCGGCAATCTCACCCACGATGCGACACCCGCCCGAAGGCCCCTGAAAGTCGGGAGACCTGGGAGAAGAGATGTGAGCTCACCTTACAGTCACTGACGCTGCCGTGCAGCTGGCTGAACTCCCGGTTGAAAGTGTGCGTGAGAAGTTGCAGGCACTGGGGACAGAAAGGCAAGTGTAAGTTTCGGTGGTGAAATGAAGCCCTGGATGCAAGGCAGGAAGAGAAACAACAGGCCTAAGACCCACAGTGGGGCTCAGGTGCTGACCAAACAGCTCTAGAAATTAAATCTGAATGTAGCAAGGGAAGCCGGGCAGGTACCTAATGAAGAAGAAATTAAGTGGATAAAAAAAGCCAAATCAAGACTACAAAAGTGAGTAGCTGCCAGCAGCACCACAGTTTAGAGCAACAGCCCCCCTTCTAATCTGTTCCGGTACCAGAGGGCGTGGAGGCCTCTGGATGGACATATTTTCCTAAGCCAACCAGAAGATCATTTGACTATTGAAGCAATACAACACCAAAGCCCCCCCCACCCCCCGCCTCACCTTCTCTATTCCACTGCTGGCCAGCTGGCCAGGCTCCGTATGGCCAGGCACCATCCTCAGCGACCCCTCTGCCCTCTCCCACCCCATCTGGGCAACAAGTGGTGCCGATTCTACCTCCTCGGTGTCTCCTCCACGACTACTCATCCTCTGGCCTCGGCTGAGACCTGCACCTGCTCCGTCCGGCTCACCACAATAGAGCTCTTTGTGCCTCTAGTCCCTCGTCACCACAAACCCACCCTCCTTACTGTGGCCACGGAGTCTTCCTAAAACACTAATACCTGTTTAAAATATTTCTGCATCACCCCACGACACTCTAAACTCCAGTCCAGTCCACAGACCCTGCCAGATCTGGTCCTGCCCCCGTCCACGTTGCCCATGTGATTCCCCAGTGCTGACGCTGCAGCACATGAGGCTCCCTCTGGTGCAGCCTTTCAAGGTCAGCTACCAGCGCCGGCCCATGGAGGCCACTCCTCTGGCTCCCCCGAATTGCAGACACACACCTTTATTACATGCTCGTCACCCGGTTCCCTGCGAGCTCAGTATGGGTAGCAACTGCATCTTATTCTACCTTCCCAGTTAGCATAGTCCCTGAAACGGAGGCCCTAAAAGAAGGTGGAAAATGAAAACTGCACCTGGTTCACGGGATCTCATGGGGGAAAACACTCAGCAAAGAGAAAGGAAGTCACACCTTGGTAGCCAGCTCCTTCTCTCGATCTACCAGGCTTTCAATGTCCGTGGAGTCGTAGCCGCTGCTCTCGCTGGGGGTGATGGCGCTTTCAAAGGTGGTGGTAGAGATCTGAGAGGAGATGCTGGTGGAGGTGCTGAGGGTCCCACTGCTGAGGCTGGGGGACAACGAGTCACTCAGGGATTTGGGGATGCTGTCACCAAGTCTCTCACGCAGCAGCAGGAAGTGGCGAGTTTTCTCCACCTAAGAAGATCAACACGGTGGCCTCAGCAAACACAAAGCTCGTTAAGATCTTCATAAGCAAGACATTGTACCTCTATGACGACCGAAAGCCGAAAAGCCAGGATCACACAGCGAAGGTGAGCGTGTGACCCACACTTGGGGAGTCATGGCCAAGAGTACCCCTGAGCGCCTACTGCCCCCGGGTACCTCGTGCAGGAGCTCCAGCTTCTCTAACTCCCACTGGTGCTCAAGGATGAGGCTGTCCCCGCGGGGCCGCCAGCCCGCTAAGTTCTCTTCTCCCCGCACGTATGCCACTGACGTATCCAAGACTTTTCTTCTCCGCCTCTGCATGCCTGGGGCAGAGAATGGAAGTCTTTTATTCAGAGAAAAATCTGATTCCATTTTTAGCTCAAAACACACTAATAATTCATACACATGGCACATGAAGACACTGGGATTTTGTTTATTAATAATAATTCACCCCTTTTTCCCCAAAGCGATTTTCTGAACCTCTTTTAAAACTGAGTTTTATATTCTTTGATAACTGTGATGACCGTAACACAACCTGAGAAAATGCCCAAGTTATTATGTTATGTGAAAACACAGAAAGGTCAAATCATCTGTGCCCTATGGTTCCAAAAACACATCCCTATGAAGAAAGTAGGGAAGGACCATTCCCGTGCCCCCCGCACACACCCCACATTCAGGAGCTCAGTTAGGATGGCAGATGGCAGATAGCTTTAGGCCCGTCATTTCCCACTAATCTCTAAAACTATACTGTTTTTACATGTCAAAGACACAAATTTATGTAATTAAAATCAAGAGTCAGATGCTTAACCTACGGAGCCAGTCAAGCACCTCTCAAATGTTTTTTTAAAAACCCTGATTTTTGTTCATGTTCTGGTTTATAAACCTAGAAATGCAAAGGGCTGCTTAAGGCCACCAAGCCAGAGGAGCAAGAGCAGCCCAGGGAGACATCCAAAAGGACACAGAACAAGTTCAACTTAGTAACTCGTCTTCCTAGGGCACAGGAAGTTCAAGTTACCTTTGGGGCTATACAGTGGAGAGGGAAATGGCTATGAGGCCTGGCAAGCCAAGTTCATTCTAAGACACTCGAAGTTTTCAGAGTCTGCTACAACCTCCTAACGTTTTGTTCAGCACAGGTTTTGTATCCGTTCTGCAGGCCATAAACCAACCAGCGTTGTTACTCAGGAACAGGTAACTCCCACCACCACCAAAAGACTGGCTTATAAGATACACCTGGTTTCTAAAGCCTTTTCCTACTCATGTGAGATAGATTTTTGACATAAAATACTCCAAACACAGGCAAAGATAACCATTGCCTCCCCGACCCACACGGCTTACCTGGACTACCCGTGTCTGCCATTTTGCACAAACTGAGTTCATAAATTCCAGTGACGCGATTGCTATTTGAATTAAAACAAACACTTGTTTGACTTCTCACAGCACGGAAACAGGAAAATCTCAATTCTCTCTACTTAAAGCGCTGTCTCCTCTGGAGGGACCACAGCCCACCCGTAAGTATACCTGCAGACACTTCCTAGTTCTTTTCTTATTCTCAACTTAAGTGTATTTTTCCTGGGAGGAGTTTGTTTTCCTCCCAATCTTTTGAATTACTTCAAAGGATGAATAAAATTGAACGATAAACCCTAAAGTTTAAAATACAAAGATAAAAATTAAAAATCTGTGTTTTCTCACCACGAGAGACAAGTGGGAGCAGGGGGAAGTCTGACCAGAATGAAATGATAAACATCAACTATGGGGGCACGTGATGTGGAAGGTTACTGAACCACTGTTGGTAATGCATATATTTTTTTAAGTTTGTTTATTCTGAGGAAGAGTGCATGTGCACACGCGTGTGGGGGAGGAACAGAGAGGAGAACCCCAAGCAGGCTCCTTACTGTCCGCAAAGAGCCTGACTAGAGTCTGACGCGGGGCTTGATCTCTCAAACCGCGAGATCATGAGCTGAGCTGAAATCAACAGTCAGATGCTTAACCGACTGAGCCACCCAGGCACCCTTGTGACGTGTATTTTTTACGCTGAGTAGGGACGCACAGGTATTGGTCTTCATGAATTTCTATACATCTTAAATATGAATAAATCTTTAACAGAAGAACATCTCAATGGTAATCCGTTAGAAATAATGACATCCAAGGAGCGTTTGGTCCCTGCAAAATTGTTGAGTGTTCACAATGTCATGCCCTTCCTTCCTTCAGACACTCGTCCCTCCATCAGTATCCCATTAAATGCCAACATTTAAAAGTTACTGCACTTCAGGCATCTGGTTGTAAGCTAACCCCGCAAGAGCAAGCCAGGGGCACTGAGGGCTCTGCTGACTCTATAGTAGGCGAACCGAAGGGAAACTAAACCTGTCCCAGAAACTTACGAGTCTGGTGACTTTGAGTAGCCACTGCCAAAGAGGCTGCGCAGAGAGCGCGGCGGCGAGATCTTGGCGTCCCGGGAGTAGAAGACCATGCACACGTCTTTGGTGATGACCGCCGGCTGGATGCAGTGATCCAGCTGAAAGCAGAAAGGGGTGGGCTCTGATTAAACGCAGACGGAGCACTGTGGCAGGAGTCCGTGCACGGCCACAGCTGGAAAGCTGGTCCCGGACGTGGGGCAGGAAGATTTCAGCTCTACCAGTTGCTTCAACCACAACTCAGTGGACAGCGTGTGCGAGATCAGACGGGAGTCCTTGCATCTGCTTTATTTTTCTAATATTTTTAAAAGTTTTTTTCCTGTAATAATGGCTAATGTTTATTATTGACTATGTGCCAAGCACTGTTCTAAGTGCTCATATATGATCTCTGCACATCTTTCTGAGGGAAATGCCATTATTTTAACTCTTGTTTAAGAAATGAGGGAACTGAGGCAGAGAGATAAGTCCCTGTGTAAGGACATGTTGGCGGAAGCAGCAGCACGGGATCTGAGCTCAGAGGGGCTGGTTCCAGGGTCTGTGCTGTTAACTGCTACTGGGCGCAAACACACAGGCCAAGTTTTCTTAAAATCATACCTTCTTTGAAGAATGGTGATTAGGCTTCTAAAACTGATGCTCTAATAGAAATCAGAGGACTTAAAAAATTGTTACTATTTTTTTAGTAATCTCTACACCCAACATGGGGCTCAAACTCACGACCTCAAGATCAAGAGTTGCAATCTCTTGACTGAGCCAGCCAAGCACCCTGTTGTATGACTTTTTGATTAAACAGAGACTAGGCACAGACTCTCCCACAACCAGAACGGTAGCGAACAGTTGACAAAAATCAGTCAAATCTTTCCTCTTCATCCCCTGCGGTCACCTGCCCACTGCTCAAGGCTAGTCACTTGTGGCCATTCAAGTTCAGAGCCTCCTCACCTCTAGGTACGCTGACAAGGTCATGTAGATCTTTTCCCCATAGGGTGTCACTCGGTTCAAAAGGAGAGAGTTATGGAGGGAGCTGTCCCACACAGCCTCGAAACGGTAGAAGGTCCTAAGGTGAGAAAGGCAAGAGGGAATTATCCAAAGAAGCGAAGTCACATAGTTAAGGTGTCAGTAACACTGACAGTAACACTGCCGAACCCTACACCAACAAACACTTGCAATATATCAAAATCTAACAATAGAGCGCAGCCTTTACCTCCTCAGAGGAAAAGGTAGGTCCCCAGACTCTCACCCCACCCGCTCTCTGGGGACACTCAGTTCTGCCTTTTTTTTCCCTGGACAAGCCTGCCTCTCTGCCTGTAAACATAAAAGAGATCAATCAGAGAGATTAAGCTGAAAAGGATAAGTGGGTAGAGACAGAAACTAAAGGAAGAAAGCCTAGGTAAGCTCCTCTATCAGTCAACAAAGAGAGCAGGAAACAAAGCCTCAGTAGTTTGTAAGCCTGTCATCACAGGCTGGGAAATGTCACAAACATACTGAGAAGACTGACAGAGGAAACAGAATAATCTAAGTACAGGGAGTCTTATTTTAAATAAAAAAACAAGTGGGTATCCCTAGGTGATGTTTTTCAGTAAAAGAATGATTTTAAAGCAGAGCTGGCTAATTACTTTTTGTTACTTTTCTAAAAAAAAATCCACATGAAAACCAATCTTACATTTGTTTAAATAACAACTAGAAGCTTGATTTCATAAATACCTATAACATTTTAAACTTGTTCTAGTATCTTTTTCGTTTCCTACTGGTACAACCCTGTAGACCTGACCTGACATCGGTCCTGCCCATTCTGCGGTTCATCTCCAAGCTCTGCGCTGAGGTACAGACCAGCCCCCGACTCCCCGCAGTCCCCCCGACGCCCCCCACAGGACCTGGAACGAGTGTCTACCTCTGACAGTGCGTGCTCCTCACCTGACTCGGCTCGAAACCGTTTCTGCACACTCCGCTTCCTGCCCAGTACGCCCCTCCCAACTCCTTCCCAAATGGTAACCTTGCTATTGCTGCCTTTTCTAGATTTCCTATGATAAATAACCGGCATATTTTCTCTCTAAACACAGGCCTGTGTTTTCTTCCCCTGAAACAGTCGAGAGAAAACAGTTCACTTCCACATCGCCCTGTTTCAATCAAAGAGTTTACTTTGGTTTAAGGCAAATTCTAACACTGGGTGGTGATAAGCACTATTTGGGCAGAAGCTCCCTCCCTGGGAGCTCTGTCACCCGAGACTCTGCTTGTACTGTGTCCCTGTGTGAATGTCAAGGTACCCGGAAGGGGCCTACCTGTCACAGCACAAGGTCTGGACACACCTGTGCTCAAGTGGAATGAACCCCCTTCTTGGAGCAAGGGCATTTATTACTCTGGGGAAGCCAGACAGAAGTCCTTGTCACTGCCGCCGAGAATCTCCCAGTGCCAGTATTTAGGGTTCACGGCTCTCTTTCAGCTGAGGCAAATGTTTTGAATTTGTGAAAGAAAAGCCTCCTCATTTCTGTTTTCAGGTTGGGTTTTCACTTAACCTAAGGAGGAAATTTCAGTGGTAGAACCTTGGCTAACAAAAAGGAAGTTCTGACTCCACTAAAATCTTCCTGTACTTGCATTGGGGGGTGGGGGGGGTGTTCCATTTGGCACGTGGGGGCGCTGCAGCACAGTCTTTTGGAACACCCACCGAAGACGGCAATTGTTCGGAGGCGGTGGTTAAGAAACCCCACTGGTGAGAAATGTCAAATGAATCAGGCTAGCACGAGAATTTAGAATTAGAAACCGGGCTGAGTCCTGAGATGTGTTTCCCTGTAGGGCTCCGACGGTGGTTACGAAATGATCCTAAATGGGTTTCTTGAGATGTTCTGAACATGGCAGTGCGTGTGCGCACGCGTGCGTATCTTTAAAAAGCAGACAGACATTTTAGGCTATGTTGTCATGTATCACTTCCTTCAGTTTTCTTCCCTAAATTAGATGAAGAGAGATGGGAAGAGGCTTCCCTCACTATTGAACCAGGATTTTTTTTTCTACTGCAAAAGAAAATAAATAGATAAGACAAGTAGCCCTGACAGCAGAAAGAGAAATGTTTAAAAATAAACAGCCTATTTCTCACAGACTCAGCTGCTCCATTAGCTAAACTGGTCTCTTCTATGGCGCAGGACAAAAGAAAGAAAACAGTGAGTAATTATGCAAAGCTACAGAGCAACAAACCTTTCAAGCTTCTGAAAGAGAGAGGACAAAGAACAGAAAACGGGGCCTGGGATTCTGTGTGAAAGGGGGCAGTGACGCTCTAATCTGAAGCGCAGCAGAAGAAAATCTGCGGGCGCTCGAGAATCAAATGGACAGGCTGAGTGAACAGAATGAGACTATGAACCGGACCCGTCACTTATGAAGCGGTGTGTGACGCTACGCACGTCAGAAAAACCCAGGGAGCCAAGGGCGCAGGAGAAGCTGTGGCTCTATTCTAGGTCTGCACGGGGGAAAACTACTAAATTAAAATAGGAATCCAAGCAACGTAAGACACAAAGCATTTTGATAAACTAGAATCTTCATGTGCAAAAAAAGCAAACAGAAAATACCTAGGAATATCCTTATCAAGAAAGAGCCTGCAAAAACATACAAAAGACTTTTGTTAGTGCAACAGCAGAACAAACCAGGAAAGAAGACAGAAAAGCAAAAGAGAAAAAAAAACATAAAAAAGACAAGTTTTCGGTTAAGCAAAGTAAATTCAAGTGGACTATTAACAGAGAATTCCACGGGGCACAGTGTGATAGACAGCTCACAATGATATGGGCCCCTTTCTCCTGAAACACTTAGTTACGGAAAATGCTGGGCACAGAGGGACTGTGAGGACCCCCATTAACACCTCCTCTCTGCAGGTGACTCAGTACTGGAAGGGGTAGGAAGTTGCTGTGGAATTAAGGGAAAACCAAATCGATTAGGTGACACAGAGGCAGGCCTGGGGAGAGATGCTGCAGTGGCCCCTGTTGGTCACACGTCTCCGTCAACACAAAGAGGCGCTCTCTCAGACACACATGCAGATAACACGTTCTTCAAGTTCACCTTTAAACATTAAAGCTCAGGCGAAAAGAACAAAAGCTCTTAACCAAATTCCAGTTAGCAACCTGCCGGATTAACTTACGCTGTGTGTAGTCCTAAAATACAAAGACGGATTGTCCGTTTCGCACTGAGCGTCCTACACTAGTCGGTATCTCATCCCCCCGGTTTGCTGCCTAGACTGCGTGCTGTGCTTACCGAGTGTCAACGGTATGTAGTCTTGACCCTGTTTGTTCGACTGTACTTATGATTATCTAATTTAATCCGATATTAGGCAAATCAATGAAACGTGAGGGCAAACATAATTTTTGTTTAGTGTGAAACAAAACTAAATTTAACATTTTTAAAAGATTTGATAATGCTGAGTTGTTTAAAAAAATGGCTGGTAAGTTTGGGTGTGATCAATGTAAATGTAAAATTTTAACAACAAATGATAAAAAATGTATAGGATTTTGCAATTAGATTTTCTTCATACGTTTCTAGTTCTTGCTCCACAGAATTACAAATCACAGATGATGAGTTATGGGTGTAGTTTTGCAAAAAAGATAATCAGAAGTCCAAAAATTATGCTACAACTAAAGAAAAGGCCTTGGCCCTACAGTAAGAGCTTGATAGGCTAACATACACTTACAGAGCTTAAATTAAAATGTTTGAAGTGCATGTCTTTCTATTTTACTTGACTCGAGCCGACTTTTTTGATTAATTAACTCTACACCTCTACTCTGAAAGATCAGCTGCTTCTAACAAAAAAGCCGAATCCATCTCCTGCCGTATCTGACCGGCGGCCGGGTATGAGCTGTGCAGCTTCTGAAGGTCTCTCTAACACAGGCAGCTCAGCACCGCCAGCACTTCAACAACCAAACACCATCCTTCTCTGTAAGTTTTGCTAAGGAGCCTGGGGAAATTTAAGATCTATTTCTCATAGTTGCAAAGCAAACATGGTGAACGCCTGAATGCCTGCTGTCAGCGCGCAGCAGGCGGGGGCACACGTAGGGTTAGTGCTGACTTCCGAGAAACGGTATCGTTCACGATTCGGCCCAGGAATAGACCAGAGGGGGCCAGAGCAGGCTTCTCTCCCTCTGGACGCCCCGCCCCCCAATACAGGCACCCTCGTACTCAGTCCCCCTCCCTCACAGCGTGTGCGGCTCCTACTATAGCCATTTGCTTTTTATTCTTTCTTATGCAAAGCTATAACACAAGGAAATGATGAAGAAAAATTAATCCTCGCCCAAACTTTTATCCTGTTTCTGCCTTCTGTCTCATTTTTCCTCTCCCTCTTCCCAACACAGATGTGAGCAACTTTTTCAGGAACAGACAGAAGTATCCAGAAGTCCTCCTGTAATGCAAAGGCAGTGTTCCGAGCCCACATCCACACACACGGCCAGCCGCTTCCCAGTCCTCGCTACATAAAGGAAGGGCGTCTCTGTGCCCAGTGACAGAACTCCCTTCCTGGGGAGCTGAGGGGCCGCAATCCATCTCCCCTCTGACATGGGGAGTAGGCTGCCCATGTGCCTTCAGCATGGTGTGTTGTCACTTGATTGTAAGATGGAATTTTGAGGGAAACTAACTTAAAAATAAAATAAAATTCATTATTTACAGCAGATAATCTTGGTCAGAAGAGTTTATATGTATGAATTTATCTCCTTTACGAGTGAACGAAAATGAAAAGCAAATACTGAGAATCCCGGAGCCTGTGCTGGCAGCAGCAAAGGCTAAGCCTGCGAGGAGGGCACGTCTCCGTGACACTTAGGACAGACAGACCTTTCCCACAGCTACCACCTCATAGGAGAACACTTCATCTCAGCAATCAGGAACTTCTACTTTAAAACCCTTGGGCAGAATGCTGAATTTTCTTTTTCTGTCCTCATGTCTAAGACTGTGTTGCATCTCCTCAAACTCCACACAGGAGAGGAGATTTTCACTCTGTACTGGTAACGGACCACATACACCCCTCTCCACAATTACCCGCTGCGGAGAGCGCGGTGCAGGGAGGAAAGGGGTGTCTGAAGCGAACGAGGAACTCATTGCTGCCCCTGAACGGGCGTCACCGGAGAACAAGGAACCCAGGAACCCGCGCGGGGCGGACCCGGGACGCGGCACAGGGGCCCCACCTGCTGGAGTTGTGGGAGGACTTCAGGTACTTGGCAGAGATGATGTTGAGGGAGAGGATGGCGTCGACCGCAGCCTCATCCACTTCAGCCTTATTCCTGATCCGGCCTGCAAGAAAGAATAAACAAACTAAGGCAGGGGTACACTTGCAAAAGAGATAATCAGAAGTCCAAAAATTATGCTACAACTAAAGAAAAGGCCTTGGCCCTACAGTAAGAGCTTGATAGGCTAACATACACTTACAGAGCTTAAATTAAAATGTTTGAAGTGCATGTCTTTCTATTTTACTTGACTCGAGCCGACTTTTTTGATTAATTAACTCTACACCTCTACTCTGAAAGATAAGCACAACAGAAACTCATTAAGCCAAAGAGAGACTTTAAACCAGTGTACCTTCAGGTGCTGGAAGGGTCACTCAGCCACCCGGCAAATGGCCCTCCACTCTTCCCCCTGCTGTCGTCCCTCTCATTCCCACATCTGGTCAATTGTGAGACCTTACTGGTTCTTTGTTCGGAGTTCCTCATATTCATCCCAACTTCTGTTTCCGGTATCACCTCCTGCTCACAGAGCTCACCCACTTCCTGTCTGGAACACTGCTATGGCCATTTCACTGGTCTCCTGGCTGCTTACCTCACATAGGCTTCAGAAGTCACTGCCTTCATTACACCACTTTCTTGTTCAAAATCCTACAACCCTGTTTTCCCAGGAACGCGAGGTGCACTGCAGAGAGGTTATGAGCACAGCCTCTGGCGCTAGACTGACTCTAGAGCTTATACCGTGAATTATTTAGTCTGGAGGCAAATCTCAGCTGTAACACTTTCTGGCTTGAGGCGCGGGCACATTGCTCAGCCTCTCTGAGCCTTTGTCTCCTCTTCTATGAAGTGTGATTGACAAGTCTTCCCTTACGTGATTGTTACAGCCATGTTACAGATTAGTTATGTTATGTTAAATAATATTTTTAGAGCATTCAGAAAAGCACCTGTTATAGAGTAAGGACTACACAAGTGTGTGTTAAAATAAAAAAATTTTTTGAAAGCTTGAAAAACCACTGCCCTAGACGCAACAGAGGGTAATCTCCCTTCCAGGGGTTCTTAATGTGGTCCGTAGATACTCAAGGGGTCTGTGTATAAAATTCAGGAGGTCCATGAGCTTGAATGAGAAACAAAAATTACAACTTTATTTTCGTGAACTGCTGACTGAAATCTGGCATTTTCTTCAATTATGAAGGGAGGGGACAATCCAGAGAAAAATCAGCAGAAGTTGTGACTCTATCCCTGTAGAAATCACAAATGTTTTCATACTAAGGTAGAACATCTCGACACTCATCACCGCTCTGGATGACAGAAATTAGACCTGCTGCTTCTTTAATGCACTTACTGCATAAATGGGAGGAAGAGCTTATACCATGAATTATTTAGTATCTGAGCAATTTCAGCAGCACTAGTGCCCTCGGTAGCCCTATGTACAGTGACCTTGAACAACACAGGTTTGAACTCCATGGGTCCACTTACACAGCTTTTTTTCAGTAAATACAGGATAGTGTTGTAAATATATTTTCTCTTCCTTATGATTTTATTTCCCCATGGCTTTTATTTTTTTTAAAGTAGTCTGCAGGCTCAGTGGGAAGCCCAGAGCAGGGCTTGAACTCATGACCCTGAGATCAAGACCTGAGCTGAGATCAAGAGTCGGACACTTAACTAACTGAGTCACTCAGGCGCACCCACCCACCATTATAATTTTCTTAATAACATCTTTTTTCCTCTGGCTTACTTTAAGAATATAATACATAATACATAAAACATACAAAATAGGTGTTAATCAACTAATTACATTATCAGGAAGGCTCTGGTCAACAGTAGGCTGTTAGCAGTTAAGTTTTGGAGAGTCAAAAGTTATACACAAATATTTAATTGCAGTTAAATTTTTTTTTAATGTTTTTTTTGTTTTTTTTTTAATTTTTGATACAGAGAGAGACAGAGCATGAGAGGGGGAGGGGCAGAGAGAGAAGGAGACACAGAACCGGAAGCAGGCTCCAGGCTCTGAGCTGTCAGCACAGAGCCTGACGCAGGGCTCGAACCCAGGAATGTGAGATCTGACCTGAGCTGAAGTCGGAGGCTTAACCAACTGAGCCACCCAGGCGCCCCTCATGGTTCATGAGATTAAGCTAACAGCACAGAGCCAGGTTGGGATTCTCTCTCTCTCTCCTTCTCTCTCTGCCCCTCCCCCAATCACACTCTCTCTTTGCTCTCTCAAAAATAAATAAATAAGCATTAAAAAGATAACGGCTGGTTGAATAACATATCCCCAATGATGGGAGTTGAGAAACAGTAGTTTCAAACTTGAGGCCACATACTCTCCAGTACTCCTTCTGCACACTCTGTGTTCTTCTAACGAGCCTGGCCTCTGTCCTTGGCTGATGGCATGTACTCACCTACCACCAGCTCACGAACATCCTTCCAATGGAGCTCACTCCCCTTCTCATGGATAATGGTCACTGTGATCCTTCGCTGGATGCCCTAGGGAATGGAGCAGGGTGGTAATTTAGCTGGGACTATCTAGGATCCCCTCTTGTGTGTTGTTTTCTGGATTGCACGGTGTGGGGGCTGGGCAAGAGGAGAGGAACAGACAGGGGGAAATGCTTTCCCCACTGTTTCTCTTCTTCTTCTTCTTCTTTTTTTTTTTTTTAATTTTTTTAAATAGGCTCCACACCCAATGTGGGACTTGAACTCATGACCCTGAGATCAGGTCACATGTTCTACTGACTGAGCCACCTTGGTGCCCCTCCACTGTTACTCTAAACAAAGGGATATCGATCAGGGGCTGAGGAAGAGCCAGGTTCTGATACGGCTTTAAGAACAAGTGCCCAGATGGTGTGACCCAGAGTATGAGACCCCCAGCTCCTATGCCCACCTGGGTGATAAACATTTTTTTTAAAGATTTTACTTTTAAGTAATCTCTACACCCAGTGTGGGGCTTAAACTCAACAACCCCAAGATCAAGAGTCACAGGCTCCACCGACGGAGCCAGCCAGGTGCCCTGGTCATAAGCATGTCAGAGCACTGACTGAATCTACTTTTGATTTACCTAAGGGGGACAACTACTTAGGTGGCCATGGCCAGATGGCCAGATTTCAGTCCACTGCAACTTTCATCCTCTCCCCATTAAGAACTTTCAACTATAAAAGTACAGTCTCCAAACACAGAAACTGTACACAAGAAAATAAAACTGTATAAAATGATGTGGGAGCTGCACCAATCAGAGGTTTTTTTCCAAATAGGTCTCTCAAAATAGATTTCTACATATGAGCAAGGGTATAATATAAGCCAAGGCCTGAGGAAGAAACATTAAAAAACATCCAAAAAAAGAAAAAAAAAAAAAAGCACAAGGTCTCCTTATCCCCCAAGCTGCCTGACGTGGAGAGGAAAAGCAGAGACGCAGGAAGGGCGGTGTTTCCGGTCTTTCCCAGGCCCTCTCTGGCTCCCTCATTAGTACCTGGTGAAGCAAAAATGTCCCCTGGCAGGGCAAGCCTGCTGTGTGGTCAACCACGGCTGGGATGTACCTAGAGGAACAGAAACGCAAGAGAAAGCAGTCAGAAGGGTGCTTGCACCCGGTGCTCCACCTGCCAGGCCCTCCTGCTGCGCCAGCCCCCCGCGGGCTCCGTCTCCCTGGTCTTCCTCACCATTTGGGCATTTAGCTCGTCACACAGTCACTTGCAGTGAATAAACCTTCTCCCATATCGGTGCCCCATCTCCCTTACTGGACCCGAGTGCTCACAGCACCGTGGCATTTTTGGCTCTCCCCAGCCTCCGCGTAACAGAGATTCCATAAATAGTGTACAACTGCAACAGCACGTGTCAGGAGGTAAGAGAGGGGTAATTTCAGATTTGAGGTCGTTTTTAAGAATCAGAAAGCAATGAACTCAGTAGAAACTACTACTAGAACTATGTCTCCCTCATAGTGCAGTGATAGTCACATTCTAGATCTGTCTACGGAAAGTACAATTCTTAAAGCAATGTCACTGCTGACAACGAAATATGGGACCGATACAGCCAGACTGTCATACTAGCAGGAACACAAGAAATGCTTCGTGGAGATGATCATGACGGTGGCACTCAGCATTACAGAGGATCATCAGGATACAGTTAATTCCTCACCCTTTCCATTAACTAATAAAGCCCCTTGCCTCTGTTTCAGGAACGGGATCTTTTTCCACTTGTGTTTTTCCAAACGCAGTTTAGAGACAACTGTGAACAAGAATTCTATTTACCACTCACTCTAACACAGCTCACACACACAGAGTAAGCTGATGTTGATTATTTTCATCTAGGCCAAGAGACCTGAACCGGAGGTGGTGCGTAGTGTCTGAGGACATTTCTGGTTGTCACACTGAAGGGACGTGCTGCTGGCATCTTGTGGGAAGAAGCTACAGATGCAACTATATATCCTACGATGTACAGGACAGCCCCCCGCCCCTGCCCAGGACAGAGACCTGTCTGGCCCCAAACAGTGCTAAGGGTTGAGAAACCCTGGTCTGAAGAAACATTTCCCCCCAAATCCTCTCACTGACATTATTAAGATGAGCCTTGACTATATGAGGCGCAAAAGGCTCCTGATTCCCTTTGCTTTGCTGCCGTGCCCACCAATATGTAGGTTTTCTTCCCTCATACGAGGTGCCAGTCTCCATGTCCTTGCTGTTGCGAATAAGAAAGCAAAGGAGTATTCTGGACAGTCCCCTCTTTGGAAAGCATCTAATTCACAGACCACCACCACGGAAAATTCAATTCAAAACTGGAATTCAACAGTGACAATGATTCGTTAACCTCAACGTGAGCAGAGAGGCCCAAAATTACATTTTCTAATTTGGAACAACTTTGCCCTTGTTTAAAAATGTAGAAAGTTGGACTTACTCTCCGGTAGGCTCCAGTTCACTGATCTCAAACCAAACCAGAAGGTCGTACTTGCTCATGCTCTGGCCAAGGCTGGTTTTGCTCATGGTGTTTAACTTGGTGGCTGGAACTTTTAAAAGTTTTTAGAACATGTCAAAATCTGGTCCAAGTCTACTTAGTAAAAAGTATAAACTTCTCTTCAAGGTCACACGTGGGAAAGGCAACAAGAGTCAGGGCCACATGTCAGTGCAGAAGACTCAGAAAAACGTCACCACCTACTACATCAGTGCCTCTAAACTCAGAAAACTGGGAAAACAAAGAGTCTGCTTCTCTCTCCCTCTCAACACACAGTACCCACTGACAAGAAAACGGGTTCCATGCAGAGTAAACGTGCTCACAAAACTATTCAAAAACCTTCCTTAGACCCTCCTATTTTCTGGCACGCTGAGCCTGGCGACCATGTGGGACAGACAACGTGGGGCTCAGGCATCACAGGGAGTCGGCCGAGCCGGAGGGAGGGAAGGAGGCCCCAGGCTCCAAGCCAGTGGTGCCCAAGTCTCCCCGCACACTGGAGTCACCCGGGGGTCTTAAAGCAAAGCCCACGCAGTTAAGTCACAACCTCCAGGGGCGGGACAATCCGGAGAGGACTGAACCCACTCCAGGGGACTCTAATGTGCGGGTAAGCTTGGGAAGCACTGGTCTAAGATGTAAATACAGAACTTGGGGCGCCTGGGTGGCTCAGTCAGTTGAGTGTCTGGCTCAGGTCATGATCTCACGGTTTGTGGGTTTGAGCCCTGTGTCGGGCTCTGTGCTTATAGCTAGCTCAGAGCCTGGAGCCTGGTCTTTGGATTCTGTCTCTCCCACTCTCTCTTTGTCCCTCCCCTGCGCTGTCTCTCTCTCTCTCTCAAAAAATAAAACATAAAAAAATTTTTGAAAAAATAAAGATGTAAATACAGGACCCTATAGATGATCTTATTTCTTCACATTTAAACTCCATATTAACTGTACTGGTGAAATAAATTAGCCAAAAACACAGAATTTCCAGAAATTCCAAATTCTACATGGTGGGCATTTTGAAACACTACACAGAAATTCCAAAATCTGGCAATACAAAGAGCGTTTTCTGCTCAGAACCTGGGAGCACTGGAGTGAGAGTCTGGTGGCTTGGGATCTAATACTATTCAATCACTCTCTATGAGAATTTGGTTGCATCACTTAATCTCTGGGATTATTGAAAAAACGTAGATCAGTAGTATTTAACCTGCCACCTTGAAAAGGTATCAGGAGGACCCACTGACGGGAGGTATCCAAAGGGGCCCAACACACACAGCACTAGTCCAATGTTAGCGTATCTGTACTATACAGGCCAGCTGAATTCTACATGAGTTGGTGACCCTAGTCAAGAAAAGAAATAGTGTCACTGATTCTGGCGGTCATCTGATGGTTAGAAAGCAAAATCAGAAGCAGTAAAACAAACAAACAAACCCCAATAACCCCTAACTAGTAAAAATCTTTAAAATTAAAGATACCATTACAAAGAATCCAAACAAGCAAACGTAGGAGGCCCTCACCTTATGTGACGTGCAAGAGGCGCCAGGAGAGAAGGTGCGCCGTCACCTCTCTCCGAAGCATGGTCCTGACAATAAGCTAGACTACGTTCAGTTCGAGCAGCAAAGAGAAACCCCAGTGTTTCACAGGCAGAGAGCCGGGCTTTAGGACAAGCCCTGAGGCTGGTTCTACATCTAAGGCAGAGCTGAGTTGGCTACTAACCATCTCGTTTAGGTGCCCTCTCCCTCTGGCAGCCGAGAACTGGCAGAGAGAGGAAAGGGGGCGACGTGTCCGCCCCGTCCTGGAAGGCGGCGACAGCGGAGGAAGCAAGCGCGTTCGCATGCTCAGAAACCGCGTCCAACACATGCACATTCACATAGTCAGCTATGAGAAACCGAATCAGCTCAATCTTTCTCTCATGGTCTGAAGGCAGGATGGAGAGCAGCAGCACGGAGGGGAGAACAAGTGGGGGGCCGGGGCGGCGGGGAAGTGGCAAGTGGGCAACAAGGAGAGAGGATGAAAATGAAGAGAAAGCAAAACAAGATGAATGAACATGCAGAATACATTTGATATGCAAAGAAACACGGTGGCCAATCAGTTATGAAGAGTTACGTACAAAGCAGAGAGATTAAGGAACAGGGAGCTTATCAAAATCTGTAATAAGAAGACCAGAAAGTCAGCAGGGAGAGAGCACCCTATGGTTTCTTACTTCCTATTTAAATCAGGAACCAAGAATCCTACTCCTGCTAGACACAGGGATATGTAAGCACACACCAAGTGGAGCGGGAATTTGAAAACGAATTCAGTCTGAAAGGCCATCAGAATCAGAACTGGGTCACCCCGAGGAGGACTCACCTGGCTTGGAGAGCGGCATGGGTGGAGGGAAGAACCGTCGAGACGGCTGAGGTGGGCTGCAAAGGAAGGGGACGAAGTTCAAGACTGAGAAACGGTCCCCTTCAATGGCATGTTTAAATCCCCTCTAGAAACGCACGGGTCATTGGCACTTTCAGACGAGCCATAATATCGGATACCAGTTATAAGCCCACACAGCGAAACTGAGGCTAAGACATTTTAATAAAAGTGTCCTTGTGGGTCCTTGTCAGAAGTCTTCTGTTAACACTGACACGCTGTCATCTCCCAAAAGGCCCCATCATTGCTCTCCTCACCAATTTTGATGTCTCCTCTTACAGCTAAGGCTTCATATGGGTCTGGTTAGTTAGGAACAATTACACACAATTCTCATGTCATAACACCTCAATTCTCTATCCTGTTCAAAGTCTCTTCCTACAAAAGAGATGACAGCCCAGGTCAGCTGGGCAAAATCCCATGTGCTCTACCGGAATTAGTGTTTGGTGGCTTAGAAAAAAGGTGGTGATGGCAGGTACCACAGAATACTGTTCTTTAGTTTTCTTAATCCCTCAAAAGATTTCTTCCTTCCTGGCAAGTGGCAATAACAGTGACAACGACCCAACACTAATATCGGCAACAAGAATCTGAGCTGGCCCAAACCTGTTAAGGCCCTGTCCTTGCAGATGAAGCGGGTGCTGCTGATAATGCCCAAAGACTTCAAACACTATGGGCTTGGTTTTGATGTAGTCCACGAACGATTCGGTGACCTCCACTGCAATCTAGTGAGGAATAAAGCCGAGCCGGATTAGGGAACGATTTACCCTAAGGAACATACATTCCTGCTGTAATCAGAATTTCAGCACTTCTGGGGAGCTGGTACACGCGGGTCTCGGGTCTCCTACACCAAGACAGGGGTCCGCCCTGGTTTTCATTCTAAAGCAACTTCAGCAGGCGTCAGGCCTTCAAAACCCTCGGTCATCCATACCAGCTGCCCTTCGCACGCTTTTGTTTTGGCACAAACTCGCCTGCCACTCCTCTCTCCCCGGCTTACACGCCCGGGAGGTGGCCCTGTCTCTGTGCCTGTAGGTCATTCCCACACTTCCAGGCCTGGCTTTAACAGTCACAACAGTGAGAAAAACATGACAGTGGACGAGGCACCAGGTCCGATAACCACGTCTGACCCACCTTTTCTTATCACACTACATCCTTCCCCTTAGCTACCAACCCCTCACAGAAAAGGTAATGTAAAGTATCTTTCTGTTGATGGAAATAACTTTCCCTTCTACTTCCTTTGCATTTAGCAAATACCTTGCTAAGTAAGGTCTCTAGACCATGTGATACTACTATTTCAATATGCATTTTATTTCTTTGTCATTCTAAGCTCTTCGGGACACAACCCTCTGTGATTCATCATCTTTCCCTGGTGGTGTCAGGCACGGTCCTTGTGCGCGCACTGTCCCCATCAGTATTTCTCAGATACACACATGCTCAAGCAATTAAACGTAAAGAAAGTGGGTTTTGGGTTTGCTGTTCCATTTCAGAGCTATCCTTTCACTTTAAAGAGTGAATATGGTTAACGAGAGAAGGAGAGTGATTCACGTAGTAGTGAAAATCCTAGATGCCACAGCCACACTGCTCTGGGCCGGAACCCCATCTCTGCCTCTTCTGAGCTCTGTAACCTTGGTGGGTGATATAACTGCTCTGTGCCTGCCTCAGTGGCCTCAGCTGTCATTTGGGTGTTATGAGGGTCTGCGGTAGAAAGGTGAGGATTAAATGAATTAAGACACACACAAATAGCACTCAGAACAGTGACTGACACAAAATAAGCTCTCAAAGAATGTTAGCTATTGTGGTGAGGATGATGACTTTTGAATACAGTTTGGGTGACCCTTCCTAGAAGAGACAGAAGGTCTGTTGTCTCACTCCACATCTGAGAGAGCTGTAAGGGGCCCTAATGGATTAATCACAGTATCAGCTGCAAGGAAAACAGACCGAATCTTAATTTAGCCACAAAAGAGAATTTAATTTTTCCTATATTATTTGCAACGGAACAATGAAGGATTTTATAAGTTTAAAAAAGAATGCGTTAACTTTAACAAAACTCGTATTAAAAGTGCTTATTTTTCTAGGAAGGAAATGCTGAAAACAACTCACTACATTCAAACTGATGGAAGATTTTATTGGCAGACCAACCCCCACAATTGTGGGGCCCATTGTTTCGCAGGGAAGGCTGGCCGCTCAGTCCACTGAGGATGACCTCACCGCTCTGGCCCCTCCCTCCATTGTCTATTCTCGAAGCTCGGCCACCCCAGGCACAGCAGTTTGGAGGACCCTCCCTCCCGGGCCGAGGGCCTCACACCAGCCACTCTGAGGCCAAGGGTCCAGGTCACTTACATTCTGCACGTGATAAAAGCCCAGGGGACTTCCTCTGCCATTGTTTTTGAGGGGTTCGGTGGAGAATGCTTCATCATGGCGATGCAAAAAGCTTAAAAAAACATAAGGCCCATGAATTTCACATTAAACAGTTTCATCAAGATGGATGTCTGAGGAACCCGAGCTAGACCACATGGAAAGACGCAGCCTGGTCCAGCAGGGCCTTCACTCAGCCCGGAATTTGTAGTTCCTTGTGATGCACATTTTCCATCATCACCCAGACAGCATTTTAGATTTTATTTCAAAAAATGACCAAAAGAGTAACTGACTCTTGACAACTTAGCCATCAGGATACATATGCAAGAAGACCTCAGATAGCAGAGCAAGAGAGAATTCAGTGAATTCCTATTTCTTTGTAGGAACATATTTCACTGAGGAAATACAACTGTAAAATCATTTTGTGTAGAAAACATGTGGCACATTCAAGCTTCTGTAAGAGAGTACTAAATCCTATGTTTGGCATTCTTGCCTAGCAGTCTCTCCAGAGACCTACAGAGATTAGATTTAAATGTCACCTCTTCCAGGAAGTCTTCCCTGACTCACCCAAGTAGTACTGCCTTGATAGCACCAGGGACCCATTTTTCCTCAATAGCAACGACTGCACTCTTTATAACAGTGTATTTATATGCCTGTCTCCCCGAGAGACAGCGAGCATCTCCTACAGCGTTCCAGACGTGGAAGGTACTCCTGAAATATCTGTGAACAGTGGGCTATGCTTATTCATGCTCACAGTGAGTTTTTATTGTTCTCTTTCCCTCCCTATTAGTCTGAAATGAAAAGAAGTAGAGAATTAAAGTAAACTCAATACACAGACTTACTCCCAGACAGAAATATCCATCAGAAGGACATCCCACAAGAAAAAAAGGGAGGAAAAGGAATACTGTGAATAGGGTACAGATGTCAGGATTATGAACTGTCTGTCTTCCCAATCAGTTCACGGAGGCCAAGGGCAGCAGTGCACTTCTGCCCCGCACTCCTCATCCCGGATGCCACTTACTGCTAGCACTGGAACATTCCGTACTACATGCACCTTTTCCTATGGGTTTCTTCTCACCCTTCTCTCTACACCCCCCTCCTTCTTGTACTTCTTTCTCCTTTATTTCCTTCCACTTTTTTCCAATCCAGACCATACACTATACGTGTCAGAGGCTCCAGGGGCATTACTTGATTTGCGATCTATATTCCTCCAATGCTCTGCTTATGACAGCAGGTACAAATATCCTGGGGTCCCACACTGTGATGCATGAAATCATCCATCCTGCTTGACAGCTGTGTCTTCTCTACACGGGCCAGAGGAGAGTCTGTAACAGCCCAAGAAGAATCTGATTCTTCTTTCAACATAAGTCAGCATGCCCTCTTCTCCAGAGCTGACACCAGGTGGAGATGCTGCTCTCTCTTTGGAGATCTTAGGACAAAAGGTCAACCTAACATCGCTGGCATTTCAGATGCCAGTTAACTGAGTAGGTCTGTTCCATACAATATTTCAGTTGCCTAACAAGAAAAACAATGAAGCTCAAAGCAACTGGTTCATCTAGCAAACTCCATTGCCCTCCCTCCCACTTTAATTTAGGGTTGCTAGTGAAAACACACCAAGTTGGCAAAATCAATACTTCAACAACAGTTATGAGTTACAGCAAACGACAAAAGTGGCCTACTATGCAGTAATCACATTTGATTCAGGACTTGGCTAAAATCTCTAGAAAGACAGTGCTATGTCAACTGCATAGGATGTCTGGGAAAGATGAAGCACAATCTGAGGGAGAGGGACAGTAGAACTTTCTTGAGCAGCCTCGTGGTGGCACCAGGGGCCACTGGTAGAACGGGGCGGGGGAGAGATCGGATGTTACTCTCTGTGACCCTTCACAAGTACTGAAAAGATACACTGCTGTCTGGAGGTATTAAAACTCATGACTATCAAAAAAGTGTTTTCCAAGGGAGGTCTTGAAAAGAACTCCAGGGCTCAAGAGGGTTACAGGCTGGAGAGAACTTGCAGTGGATGAAGAGCCAAACCTGTCACATCTTCTCCACGTTTTGGCTGTTTTCTAGTTGATGTGGAATTTTACTGTCCTTCATATTATTTAAGTTAGTATTGAACAGGCATAATTGGTGGGTGGACAGTTCGCTGCCTTCGGACTTATTAGTAAGATATTTCCCCACGAAGAGCATTAAAATGACTAATAAACAGGCTTATCGAGATCAGATCGTGCATTGCCAGTGGAGGGGACAGGTCCCGGCAGAACCTGTAGCAGGACCCCGGTCACACTGCTCCCCACGGCGAGCTCTCTTTCATACCATTTTATGGGCCTGGCTCTCACTCCCATCCGGAGTGAAGAACGCCTCTATTTCAAAAACTGGCAGTCAGGTTGTCGGTGAGGGCGGGACTCCCTCACCACGCGGCGCCCTGTGGCTCACGGAGGACTGGGCAGCAGCCAGCACGGCGGCGCGGGGCGGCTTACTTGAACTGACAGAAGATGTCCGCGTACTCCGGGGGGACGCCGCCGGCCTGCAGCACCGTCACGCGGAAGGTGAAGGCGCTGCCCAGCTTCAGGTGGTTTCCAATCTCTTCAGAAAACCCTTCCATGACCATCTTACCATCCAGCAAAGTGCCTGACTTCAAATCTAAAGAGGGTCAAATGAATACACACGTGGTTCAAATAACGCACACCACCTTTCCAAGAGGAGAGAGCAGGGCGTTTCCGCTCCCAGCGGGTGAAGCAACCACCCCGGCTGACAGGGCTCAACATTTCCCCCTTTGAAAACATCCCCAGTATTAGTAAAGCCCGTCTACGCACCCAAGTCATTCATTCGGCTGATTTCTTCGGGAGGCGTGATGACCTCAGAACTCTGACCCTGCCCTTCTACGATCCTCAGTTCCTCCAGGGACAGACCGGAGCGAGTCATTGCCACGGAAGAAAAGTCATTCTGGAAACAGGCAGCAGCAGGCAGATGATCAAGTAGCACAACAGTGTTCCCCCCAACCTCCTTACTCATGTCTGTTTGCCCAGCGAGTAACAGGTACTAGAAAATTATGTGGACTAAGAGCTGCCTGAGAAAAGGCAATACAATAAAATACAGACACCTTTACCTCTGTAAGTGTTAGATGTGCCCCACGATCTACGACAACCCCGGTTACCCCCTTCTGTAGTTCCGGACACCCTCCTCATAGACCTGTCCTCCACTTTCTCCTCCGAGGTCTCTCTCTTCCCGGAAGGCTTCTCACCTGATTGAAGTACTCGTTATCAAAAGATATTTTAGCTGTTCCTGATTGTCGAATTCCAGAGCCATAATCAGGAGCTTCCTCATCCGCTAAGTAGGAAAAAGAAAAAAGGACGAAATGAGACTACATATGGGGCAAGGGAGGAAAGGCTCGTTGGATTATAAACAAACAGGAAGGTAGCAGAGCCTCCCAGTTCGAGAACGTTAATAAGAGATCCTAAAGGACAAAGCTTGTGCGTAAGAAAGAAGGAAAAGCTGGAAGCAGGAAAGCCACACCGGGCTGCTCCAGCTGTGCTCAGCTGAATGTACCGATCTGCTCAGCTCACACGAGACTAGTTAATAAAGAATCAGTTTTATTCTTGATATTGTTCAAATGTCAAACCTAAAAATACTGATCCTTCGCTTGGCAAGATGATGTTCAATACTACCCAACAAATATTTGAAGAAAGAATATTTGCAGAGATTTTCATAAACTCAACACTGGTGACTATGCCACAGATTTCCATGGGGAAAGCTGAACACTCAACACCACGTGGCATTTGGAAATTAAAAGAGAAAAATTACAGGAAATGGCCACATTCTTTCCTCAGAATGTAGGCTGGATCATGGAAAAGTGTAAAGTATCAGAATCTTGATCCATGCCCAACAAAACTGAGTCAAAGAACAGAAATGTCGAGTAAGAGTACCCTGAGAGAAAACTAAGCAAGAAAAGTCATGAAAATCCTTTGTTACTTCTGAAGCAGTTTAATAAATGTCTTTTATAAAGTCAATCCACGAGTTGTTCTTCGTGTTAGAGGAAATCCCTTCACCCCGTCACTCCCGAACTGCTGCAGCCCAGACTAAGCAGAATCCGTTTATGATGCTCGGGAATAACTAAAAGGAAGAAGTAAAGGCTTTCTCCGAGACAGACCATCAATCACGGAACTGGAGCGTGGCCCGCACACAACTGGCCTGCTCGGTCTCTAGGCGGAGACCACACAGCTCCCAGTCCGGGCGAGGGTCACCTACCTGCAATGGCCTGCACAGCCACACGCAGAAATCCCCGCACTTCGCCCTTCTCACTGACAATTGCCACCCTGTGAATCAGGGGCACAGGATACAGCAGGTTGCTCAGGTAAACAAACGCCCTGGAGACAGAAACCGGCAGACAAACATCTGAGCACCCCACAGACAGACAGGGTGGCTTTCAGATTTACCGAGAATATCTTCATGACACTGTGAGCTGGCTTCTGGGCCCTGTCTTAAGGTCACCTTTCTGTTCTGCACTCCCGGACTGTCCCCCATGGCTTTTTAGCACAGATGATACAGAAAGAAATGCAAATGCTTGGTAAAGCAGTTGACAAAGACCAACTTATACCAAATTATTCCCTATAAAAATGATGAGTAAAAAAATGACTCATGTAGGTAGAAGAGTAACAATTGGAAGTAGACTTTCGAGATACTGCCAAGCGCGGAGAAAAGGGAGCCTGCTGAAGAGCTTCACTTTTTAATATAAGGAATTATAAAGGTGTTTTGTTTTGTTTCTCCCAACAGATAAAACAGAATCAGGAGACAAAAGAGGCAGGGAAATGTGATGAAATACAGTTAATTACTCTAAAATAGACTTCAGGTCACAGCATTTTGGTCTCTATCTTTCCCCTAGGAAACGACTCCTCTTCAGGCGGGTGGCTGGCAGACATGAACAGAGAGGCTCTGCTGGAAGTTTCTGCACAGTGAGCGCACAGGAGACTCTGCAAAGGCACTGAAACCAATGTGAGGGGGACGACAGCTGATCGTAAAGGCTGCTTTTGCTTCTGGGTCTGAAACTTAACTCGGAAATGCAAACACAGAAGGGAAGACACAGACCTAACACTGCTGATTTCAGACAAACTAGCAGGGTCCTACATCACAATTGTACTCTTTACTTCTTCCGTTATTTGGTAGCTACTGAGTTTTTCTTTTTTAATAATAAAAATGAGATCACAAAGCTTAGGAGTGTTCATCTCAATCAGTGGATGGGATACAGAATCTAGTTCCTACTGTTACTCCTGTCTTCCCACTTGGTATATGCTGATCTTTGAAAACAAGGCAAAACAAAGAGCAAACATTTGCAACGAGGAATCAAACATAACTGAATGCGACACATGTGTCTTTTTGCTTCTTTTCCTGCTCTGTCTCTACTTTAAAACAAAGAGAAAAAGAAGATGGAGGGGATTTGTGGGATTTCAACTTAACGTAATGAAAAAAATACTGAAAATAGACAACACACACCACAGAAAAACAAATGTTAATAAAACTCTAAGAGCATAAACGAAATGTGAATGAAAAGTATAACAAAAATAACTGTAAGTAAAACACTGAATCAGATCAAATGAAGTCTACTTCCCTTTCAGTCTGCTCCAAAGGCGGGGAGGGAAATGCTAAGAAACAGAGGATTAAGACTTTGTTGTATAAAAATTAAAAAATGAAAAGTCTTCTAAAAAGGGTTATAAACAAGACTCTCAAACATCAAAGTACTGTGACAGAGTTTAAAGACTTAGAATTTGGCTTAAGGTACCACATGGATCACGTCACCTCCAGGTTGGCACCACACAGACCACCTCTGTCTCTTGATGGAATTCTGGCCACACCTGCTGACATTCAATGGCTGGCCATCATGGACCCACTGCATCTGCCTGTCCCCTGCCTGGAGTCCTGCCTGAATTCTGCGACCATCTCATGCTGCTGATTTCACACCTTCAGGTCTTATCTGAACACCATTCTCTTGACAGGTCCCCCTGCCTCTGGTGTTACGTGATCTCAATAACACGATTCCATCATTGCTATGATTTCCATTTACCTATGTGATTATTTGTCTGTCTCACCCACCAGACTGTGCACCTGTGAGAGCGGGAATCATGTCTGGTTTTGCTTGCCACTGCTGACAGAGGGCCTGGCATATCTCAGTAAACACACTCAATAAATATCTGCCATTTGATCGAACATTTATGTATGTAAGTGAACAGAAAATGATGTGCCCTCTATCTTTAAGAAATGGAACATTTTCCAGAAAAATGGGTTACACCAGAGGTAGAGAAGCAAAGCCATCCCACTTTACATACTAGGTTGAGTTTTCCAAGCTATACTCAAGATGGGTATTAAGTATATAGAACAAGTTTAGGTTCCTCACTTGTCTTGATTTGTATAGTTGGTTTATACTTAGAATAGGAACCCCCGTTTCTAATTTTCAAAAAGCTTACCACTGGAAGGCACCACATATCATGTTCACACACACATCATATCAAAGTACTGAGCACACATTAAAGTACTGCCCGTGGCAATGGCTATTCCAAAGGTGAAAGAACAGAAAGTATTCTTGTAAATGTCCCCTTTTAGAAAAGAGAATTCTGTGATTCAAGAGCAGGGGCACGGTCACCAGACAGCTCCCTGTCCTATTATCGGAATAAATCCTTAGCCCAAAGTCAATGCTGTATTAAGTTCTCCTCTTAAGTTTTTTAAACTGGAATTTTAATAAATTCTCTGCATTCTTGAGAGTCCATCTACTTTGAGCTAGCAGACTGAAGGAGAACAGGGATGAGACAGGGTAAGATGTAAAGGATATATTAGCATAAATTCTGTGAAGTTACATCAAGAAGGGAAACAAATTTTGTCAACATAAAGATAAGACAAATCAGCATAATTATGGTTCTAGTTGCAGAAAAAAAACACGTCAGTTCAGACTTAGGTATCAGAGTAACTATCTTTTGCCCCTTTTTAACCTAGAGACTAACTTAAATATTTACAGTTCATCCCAAATTACAATGTATGGTTCGTAACATCCCAGCATGCCATAAGAGAACAGCGAAAGGGACAAGCTCTTTTGATATTCATATAAAAAATCACCAGAGGCACCCAAGGCCAAGAAACAAAAACCTACAAATGGAATTTCACAAGAAACTGGAAAATTTTACAAGTGAATTGTATTTGCAGTGAATGTGCCAATAGGGGAAATCCAGTCCTGTGCATCACAAAAAACAGGAAAGAGGTCACTTCTCTTCCACAAATGTTGGCCACTGCATAACTGGGTGATGTTGCACAGTTACCCGTTTTGGTTGTGGATGAGAAAGATAGTCGAGGGCAAAAGTAAAGAGCTATCCTTCACTTTGCTGACTACCATGATTTCACCTCCTCCCCTCACCTCTTCCTTGCTCTAGTTTGAGAGCCCAGGAAAAAATCAATTCCTAAAGGACTCTTTAGTGTGTCTTTCAAGTGTCAAATAGACACTTTAATGGAAGATCAGAGCAGAGTTGATTGCTTTTACCTAACTTTGATTGGATATGATTACAATGAATAAAACCAGAGAAAATAATGCATATATTTTAGAAGCCAGTGAATGTTCACATTAAGTGGGATTCTGACTTAGGTTTTCCATACAAGCATCTCAAAATACAAATGCTTTGGAGTGGAACTCTTAACCAAGATGCTCATTTTGCTAGTGTGGATGACAGAATCTCAAAGAAAAAAACAGATCTTTAAGGATCTTTGTTTTCCCACCTAGCACATCACTGTAAATTCGAGAACCCCAAAGGCCTCGGTTTAAGCTAAGCCTAAGTGAGTTAGGACTCAGACCTCAGGCAATCAGGGCCAGGGCTCTTCCCAATGAGCCCGGTGAGGCGAAGCTCCACACTCCTCCCTGGGCTGACGGTGCCCTACACAAACGGGTGGCATCAGAAGCTACGCAACTGGCACAGGGACCAAGCAGTTTTTGAATAGAAACTTGGTTCCAACTTCTGACCTTCTGAGAACGCACATAGCCATAAAATACAAAGGGCACATGGTCCCATTATTTGTACGTAGAACTACTTTTCTTAGTTTAATATAAATCATCTTCTCCAAAACGCTAAGCATCTATTCCTGGCAATATACTAATACAGAACAATATTCATGGCTGCATAATCCCTTCATGTTCATTCATGGAAATACTGAATAAATGTCCCTCCCCATCATAAAGCCCCGAGACTGTCTAATATTAAAGTATGACCTGTGGTCATATTTGAGACTTTCATGTGCACAAGAAAGCTCTTCTTTGCCCTCTTTCCCTAATAGCGATCATTGGCTCCAGTAGTTACATAGTCCTTGCCAGGTAAGGACACGCCAACATCAAACGTGTAAAGGATGCTCAGTTTCAGAACCTTAGATCCCTACTGGGTCAGGACACTCGCTGCCCTTCAATTTTTAGGTAATTGGCGCTTATCCATTTAACGCTGATCTAATTCCCTATTTTCAAAAGGTTCAACAGTATGCGTGGTTCTAAAGCACTGTTAAAATTTAATTTCATCCTTTAAAACCTAGGCAGACTTTTGTATTAATCCAGTGAGTGCTGCACTGTGGAATCTGTGATGGGACGTACTTGAGCATGAAGACTGGGTGCAGACAAAGCCCCCAGTATTAGCGGCATGTGCGTGAGCTGCACTGCTGACAGATGGGAGTCAGAGACAAGGCCTCAGTTTGGAAA
Source organism: Suricata suricatta (assembly GCF_006229205.1). NCBI lineage: Eukaryota > Metazoa > Chordata > Mammalia > Carnivora > Herpestidae > Suricata > Suricata suricatta. Next base: position 134,587,840 of record NC_043707.1, read on the forward strand.
ACCAAACTAAACACAAAGCAGTTTCATGCAGTGCTGAACAAATATCCATTGTTGATGGTGTCACCAGATCACTTCATGAGATTCATCATAAAGCCTATAGGTGAAATTTTAGCAGAAGCCAAAGATCTGCAGATAGGCTCAGTGAAACTGGCCAAAGAAAGGCATCCATCTCAGACAAAAGGAAACTTCGTGTTCCTGATTCCTTTTTGGACTCAGAGTAACTACTTGCCCTCCTGGTTCCATTTTTGTCCTCCTGACTCTGGCTGGTGTTACAAATCCCTTAGCCTAACCATGGACTTGCTCCGCTCTCCTCAAGTCATCCCCACACACTTCCTCACTCCCCTTTCTACAAAATGGAAGCATTAGAACACAGCAACATTCTTTGACCCTGTCACATGTGACTCTTAGCCTCATTACTTTCTCCTCTGGGGTTTCCTCCTTCAAAAGGAAATGGCTGGGCACTTGAAGACCGGGGGCCCTCCACTGAGAGGCCTCACATGCCGCCAAGTGCTGTACCAAGCAGACTGAGTACCTTAGACACACCGCCTGAGGGCTCTCTCGCCAGGTCGGCATGCCACAAATGCAATCTGCTAAGGAGAAGTCGTCCAGAATTGCACAAGGAGCCTCATTAGAGCAAGAGCTGGTCCCTTTTTGCCCTTCTCCCAATAACCTCACCAACCTTCCCACTAAAATGAACCATGGGGACCGGTCGTAAAACGGGTCATGCCCGTCACTGAAGAGATCTGATCCCTCCTCCGTCCCTGCGTCAGAGCCGGTGTCATCCACGAACGCCTCATCATCAAAATCCTCCATCTCATCTTGCTGCTCGTCAGCCAGCTCAGTGATGTCAGAATCGGCCGTGGAAAAAGTGGGGGAGGGTGTGCGGTCAGCAAGGCGCTCGTTCACACAGCCGTGGAAAATGGGGGAGCTAGACACCAGGGAAGACGCCGATGGACACAGCCAAGGAGAGAGGAATAGTTGGTTAAACAGGAAGCTACAGGTGCCAACAGGACAGAACCCACCGGGGAATCAACACGGTAAAAGCAAGTGGAAAAGCAAAGGCTAAAATAAGCATAAATCATCTGGTTCAGGGGAAAGGGAACAAGGACTGATCCTTAGAATAAGAAAAGCAAAGGAAACACGTGAGCAGAAGATCTCAGGTAAATAGTGTGCTGTAAAAATGTTTACATTTTCCAGGTCACACAGATGATCAGCAGCCAGGCCTCAAAGCAGCCACTCAACATTTAGTGCAAAAATATGGTTTAGATCTTTACCCCAATTCCCACGTCATCTCTGAGCAGAAAACAAAACGGATGGAATGGCGTACAGCAATCAAGCTATGGGCCTTGCTTGGGTAAGAGGTGTTTGGCCAATTCAACTCTTGAAAAGCACTCTATTATTAGAGTGGAAAGAAAAGGATTTAAACTTCATTTCTACAAAATCCTAGGACTTCTGCTCCTCCTTTATACCCAGTTCCTTTAAAACTGTCAGAAAAATTTGGCAATTAAAAAACAATTCAAATTCTGAAATCATTAAGCTAAAAGTTACATCTCTCTGCTTTTAAAATTCTAAACATCTAAGAACTTGGACTCAGTATAGATTCACAGAGGCATTACTTGTTTCCATTAAATGTTGCAACTTACATAAACACAAACGAGGCTCAACCAATATGTGTACTTGGCTCACCCTTACTAAGGCTACCATGAAATAAACCGCTTTAAAAACAAAAAGTGAGGACAGGTCGGATCACGGAGAGACTGCAGGCTGGCAAGCTGTAAGTCATATTATGATTTTAATCTGTGCAAGACACAGACACAGGTTTTCTTTGAAATCTATCTCATTCAGGGGCGCCTCAGAGGCTCAGTCATTGGGGGTCCGACTCTTGACTTTGTCTCGGGTCATGGTCTCATGGTTCATGGGTTCAAGCCCCATGTCGAGCTCTGGACTGGCAGTGTGGAGCCCACTGGGGATTCTCTCTCTCTTTCTCTCTCTCAAAAATATGTAAACTTTAAAAAATAAATCTACCTTGTTCAACTGAAAGAGGCAAGGAAGATTGTGAATTACTCTGGTTGATAGGTGAGACTTAAATCCGCACAATGAATAAAATGAAGGGAAATAGACCAAGTAACCCAGTGGTTGTGTGTGTGTGAGTGAATAAGATTATACATGGCGCAGTTCTGAAATGTTTTACATGGAGCATTTTTATACATTTTCTTTTAATTTTCTGTAATATCTACTGAGGTTTACATTTTTTTTAAATGTTTTATTTATTTTTAATAAAGCGAGAGACAGAGCATGAGAGGGGGAGGGGCAGAGAGAGAAGGAGACACAGAACTGGAAGCAGGCTCCAGGCTCTGAGCTAGCTGTTAGCACAGAGCCTGACGCGGGGCTTGAACCCACGAACGTGAGATCTGACCTGAGCCGAAGCTGGAGGCTTAACTGACTGAGCCACTGAGGCGCCCCTCTACTGAGGTTTAAACAAAACCATTCACTATTTAAAAGAAGGCATCAATGAAATCATTCACGTACCTTCCTACCAGTTTGAACCAATGGAATCGATCATAAAATGGATCGCTGCCAGTCACAGTGGCTTCGCTGTCATCCTGGGCACCAGAGGCCACCTCACCTGCTCTGTCATACATCTCTCGCATCAAATCCAGCCTCTGCCTGCATAAACATAGAGCACACTGGGTTAATATCATGAGACTGTGTTAAAATTTCACTTTGGAAGTATCTTCCACATAAGATTTAAAACAAAATAAAAGCTGCTCCCACCATTTAATGATATCACAAAAGAATGAAGGCCAAAAAAGTACAGAAACTCATACACTCAGTATCCAAAGTGTCTGAGTCGAGAGACAAGCCACCAAAAGTAAAACATGGTTACCTAACATCTGCTGAATTATGGGAGAAATGCAGGTGAATGGGAGATAACATCTCCGATATACTGCACAGTAGAAAATACGTGAACATATTAAATGCATAGGAAAACTACATTACAACTTTCCTGTTTTTTACTCATTATCAGCTCCAGAGCAGAAAAGATGACTAATTACTAGATCCAAGATAGAAACAGATTATCAGGAGACTGGAACATTGAAAATGGAAGAGGGTCTACGGAGAGAAAATTTAAATCATATCTACAAATGACAGAGGTGTGAGCAGAGTGGGACCCGCTCACTGAGAGGAAAACGGACGGACAGTGATATCGCTGGTGAGCAAGGGCATCCAGAACCACCGGAAGGGAGGCACTCGTGACCTCCTCGCTGAACGGGGGGCTGAGGGAGCCTGTCGCAGCAATTCACTATTATTCGCTAACTAAAACAGCTGGCTTCAGGAGGAATGTTGTCATACTTAAGTTTCTCCAAAGACCAGTAATGTGTTGCTCCATTCTTCAAGTCCTGCACTTCTACTGCCACCACGGTCCGAGGGAATGGCCTGTCTTCGTGAGTTTTTTCCGCTTCGGTGGGAAGTAACTCCGGAGGCAGAGGGGAGTACAAGGTGTCAGTCAGCAGAACAAACTGGAACTGCACCTACGTGGACAGAATATGCCATGCACATGGCCTCCATGTTTCCAGCAAGTCAGCTTCAGAAATGAGGCGATATAATCCCGCCCCACAGGGAAGAGGTCAAATAGGTAGTGAGTGCTCAACAGCTTGTGATTAACTGGGGAGAAGATGGCCACTTGTACATTAGCTGTAGAGAACCATCCTAATTTCAAAGGAAGCTATTTTCAGACTCTGTGTTCCTGCCCTGGCCCAGTGTGTTCACGCGAACTAAAATCTCAGTGCAGACACCTTCGTTGACTGAGTGAAGACGTTTTACGAGTTACACAAGAGAACAAAGGGGGGGATCTGCGAGTCCATCGCGAGCCCCTCGCTGAGAGGGGGTGGAAGCATCACGGTCGGTTTTCTGTTTGAAACCCCAGGGTCACCAGGGCTACTCGTAAAGTGTTTACTGTACGGCCAGTGCTTTCAGGCACCGTGTCATTTATTTCTTGCTACCGCCCGCATTTTTACCTACAAATATTAATTACATCTAAGACATAGTCGTGCCTTCATTTCGTTTACTTGAGGAGAGTAGTTAAATAATTACAAAACGAAATGGGTGGCCGAGATTGTGAATGAAGAAGACACCTTATCCCTATTTTACAGAATGTCACTATAGCCCTCGGGGGGGAGACTGACTGTCCCCAAAGCTGGGCAGTCCATGCTCTCTCCTACCACGTGAAACTGGCCCCCCCATCATTTTGGTAGCCCCCAGGCTGCTCATTAGCAGGACAAACAAAAGAATGGATCGAAGGTTCTGGTAATGAGGAAGACCAGGAACCCTTACAGGCCTTTCCCACGTCTGCACCTGCTGCAGCCCTTCACATGCCCTTACGCTTCCACCCCTCACAAAACAGCAGGGGCTGTCACCAAGCCCATTTTATAGATGAGGGAATGGAGGCACAGGGCTGTCAGAGTCAATTCAACTAGGAGAGCTGGAATTGGAACCCGGCTGTCTGAGTGCAGAGCGCTTGTCCACTGCACACAGCTGCCTCTCAGACCCCAGAGGAGGAGGGACACTTAGGACTTGGACGTGCAATGTAATGGTAGAAAACTAAAAGAAAATTGGGTATTTCAGAAACCCAAGAGTAGCTTTCTCTTACTAATATGCTTCCCTAGCTTTTCAGAATAGAGTCTCCTCATTTATAAGTAAGTTAGAAAACGTGTTCTTTGGAAACTGTCATGTAATAAATATTTAATTTGTACCTACTACGTTCCAGGCACATATGTAAAATAAAGGCTTATAAAAACCTGTTTCATAGCCAAAAGCACTGAGTTCACCCAAGGGAAAGGCTAGCTCAAGTCTGTGAGCCGGGAAGCCCCTCAGACTCAATCGCATCTGCCGACGAGCCGTGCTCTCCCGCCCTCCGTACCTTCTTCTTCAGTTCCACGCTGATGGCATTGGCCTCCTTCAGGTAAACGGCATTGCCCCAGAGTAAGTCCCTTAATGAAGTAAACTGGTGAGACTTCCATTTCCGGAAGGCCCACTGGGCCAGCTCAAATTCGTGTTGTGTCCAAGGAACTGAAAGAGCAAAGGAAGTGTAATGAATCGGGTGATCTCATAACTATGGACGTGTCTCCGCTACCTCATCTCTCTCATCAAGTTAGAGTATCGTCTGGTTTTTCTCCATTCAGTTGCTTTTGTTTTCTTCTTTTCAGTGAAGCCTACTAAATTCTGTTGATATTATGAAGGTGGCATATACGTTTCAGAAAACTTCAAAGAAAATCCTACTATTTTAAACAGTACACAGGTGCCTGGGTGGCTCAGTGGGTCAAGCTTCTACTCTTTTGGTTTGAGCTCGGGGCATGATCTCACAATTCAGGAGATCGAGCCCTGCGTCAGGCTCTGCGCTGAGCATGGGAGCCTGCTTGGGATTCTCTCTCTCTGCCTTTCTCCTGATCATCACATGCTCGTGCTTTCAAAATAAAGAAATAAAAATTAAAAAATTAAGTAAAACAGTAAAGAAACAGACTTCTCTTCATTTAAAGGAATACATGTATCTAACACAGGGCTTATAATAAAGAAAAATCCTCTACTATATTGTACAACTTCATACATATCTATTTTTCTGGAGGTCAATATTTTACTTCGCTATTAAAAAATAAAAACTTTAGCACACAGAGTTCCTTCAAAGTTAATTTATCTGCAACATATCCATGACCTTCATATATACAGAAACATATATGTAAACTGCCCAAGAGATTTCTGTGAAGACCAAGCTAAGAAATCTTGTCTCCTACGGAACACATTCAGCCCTGTTCTCAGGCCAGAGAGCATAGTCTGTAGAATTGAATCTTCTGAATCACCTTTAAACTGGCTCGGTAAAATATCAATAAATGGTAGGGTCACCTATGATCAAATCCAGCTTTGATCACAGATAAAGGGCTAATCTGATAGCACAGATCCAAAAGATATACAGAGGGGAGTTTCCATCTCTAGATTTCACCTTCTTCCTCCTCTTCTTCCTCTTCCGTTGTCTCGGCAGCAAGGGAGCGGGTCTCAACTTGCTTCTGCAAGGCCTGCAACTTACTCTCATAGTCCTGGATGAAAACAGAGGAGAGGACATATAGGAGAGGGAGGAAGGGGAGGGAGGAGAGGAGAGATGAGCGCAGTGCTGGTGAAAGCAGAGAGGGCAAAAGATAAAAGAGAAGACAGAGGCCGGAAGCAACAATAAAAAGACGGACATGGAAATACGCAGGAAAATCCCACAAGGCGCACAAGATGTCTGTAACGGGTAAGTGCTGAAGAAAGTGAACTGCAGTCTCTATTCCCAGAGACACGAGAGTTCTTTCTGTGGGGCTCAGGTCCAGATGGGGGGGGTGGGATTTTGAGGGGAAAAATGCATGTGTCCCTTAAGTTTATTTAATAGTAGTATTCAAATAGTACCTTCACACATCAAGGAGTTCCAGTGGAAAACAATACTGGAAAATTCACCAGTATCGCCAACTGTTCTGATTATCTAGCTGTTTGGATGGGAACTATGGCCTCTGAAAGCTGTCTGTGGGTGAAATATTCCTGTCTTTGCAGCTGCAGGATGCAGCCTTCAGGTAACCAAAGGGCCACAGTGCTATTAGGACCAAAATAATCTACAGACTGTATTTGGTTATTCAAGAAAGACATTCAAAAATATACTATTATAATACAAAATGTGTCATTGTAATACAGATCAGACTTATCCTTCATTTCTCCATCTACTCCATGCATTCTCAATGAGGGTGGTATCACCCTGAAGAGGGCAAAGAATGGCTTTTGAAGGATAAAAAGAAAAAAACCACCTTACTCTTTTTATGTGTAAAGCTCAAATATACACACAGCATATAAAGAGATGTACTTATGTATCTGAGATGAAAATTCCATGGTGGGGAGAGATTCAGGAAAAAGTGTCTAAAAAAGTTCCTTGGAGTGCTCCTTTAAAAAGCTTGTGTTGGGGCGCCTGGGTGGCTCAGTCGGTTAAGCGTCTGACTTTGGCTCAGGTCATGATCTCAGGGTTCATGGGTTTGAGCCCCATGTCGGGCTCTGTGTTGACACCTCAGAGCCTGGAGCCTGCTTTGGATTCTGTGTTTCCCTCTCTCTCTCTGCCCCTCCCCTGATCACACAATCTCTTTCTGTCTCTCAAAAATAAATAAATGTTGGGGTGCCTGGGTGGCTCAGTCGGTTAAGCCTCCGACTTTGGCTCAGGTCAGATCTCACGTTTGTGGGTTCGAGCCCTGCATCAGGCTCTGTGCTGACAGCTAGCTCAGAACCTGGAGCCTGCTTCCGGTTCTGTTTCCTTCTCTCTCTCTGCCCCTCCCTCTCTCATGCTGTCTCTCTTTGTATCAAAATAAATAAAACATTAAAAAAAAATAGTAAAAAAATAAATAAATAAATGTTAAAAAAATTTTTTTAATAAAAATAAAAAGAATAAAAAGTTCGTGTTGAGGGGGAACCTGGGTGGCTCAGCTGGATAAGTGTCCAACTCTTGATTTCACCTTGGGTCACGGTCTCATGGTTTGTGGGTTTGGGCCCCACACTGGACTCTGTGCTGAGAGTGTGGAGCCTGCTTAGGATTCTCTCTCTTCCTCTCTCTCTCTGCCCCTCCCCTGCTCGCGCTCTCTCTCAAAAAATAAACTAAATAAAAATTTTTTACGCTTGTGTTGTTTGAAAAAGCAGAGAACTTCACATAATAAAATACCACATCACAGCATAAGCATAGCATCTGAAGATACACTGCCTAGGATTCCTGCCTTCTTGGAGTGACCCGATCCCAGGCTGTCATTAAGACAGAGGGTTTAGGTGTGACCACGTGCTGTCATCAAACAGAGCTCTCCAAGTCACAAGTCAAAGATTCTGTTCATTACAAAGGACCACTGAAAGCTTCCTATCAAAGTCTATTATTACAAAAGGAGCTTCCAATGGGGATGCTAAGAAGGATGTAAATATTCCCAAGACTCATCATTTATCACTTGGACGCACAAAGGGACCTTTCTCTCTTCAGTGGAGCCGGCAGTGAGCAGGAGCCAGTGACAGCATCAGAGATACCAAAACACATTTTTAAGGAGACCATGTACTGTGGCAAAAAAATAAAAATAAAACAAATTTAACTTGCAGGGGAAAGTTTGGCTCATGGTACCTACTCTTACTAGTCTTATAATTCTGGGCAAGCTAAATGCTCTCTACACCTCACTTTTGTCATTTTTAAAATGACCTGCCTCCTACACAGGACAGAAGGAAGGACCAAATGATGAACCATTTAAAACCGAATGTGAAAGTCCTCTTAATTGGTAACAGACACACTCAAAATGACAGGTAATGCTTTAAAAAGTTTATTTTCTAAGTATATCTAGCACCCAGATCTTGGTTTCTAAATACGAGTCTCCACTAAAAGGAACCAGGGCTCCTTGGGAAAACAACTGATTCCAGGTTTGACAGAAGGAAAGAACAGGTGAGCCCGTAATATATTGTGCCAGAAAGGACGGAAGTACTCAAAGACTGAAGGGGCCATTTCTAAAGGGCACAGAATCCCATTGGCAGTGACTAGGAATAACAGAAACACAATATAGCACATTGAATATAAAGGAAATCTGAGTCCACAGTGATACTGAAAGAACGGAGGAAAAAGTGCTCCTCTTAAAAAAAAAAAAAAAGCCAGTTAAATAAATGCAAAGGGACTGACAATTAGAAAAACACTACACCGCAACCTCAGATGTAGTAACTTGAGTCAAGGCAAGAATCATTAAAAATGCTAAAACAACTCCGTGGAATGTGGACAGAGAACAGAGCCATCACAGAATCCCAAGTACCACCCTAGATACCTACTAATAAGAAAGAGAAAGAGCTGGCAAATGTCACATTAAATTGATTAGACTTTTTAACATGACCGACAGTAGGACAATTTGACATTTTGTCTACTGATCTGATGCGAGGGAAGTACACAGTGTCACCCAGACAGCGTTCTTATAAAAAATGCTTAACTTTACTCTTGAGGAAATAATCAGACAAAGCAACACGTAGCTGAGACTATTCCAAAATACCAGTGTCATGAGGAGAGAAGTATCATAACCAAAGGTAATATACAAACTTCGCTTGGATCTGGGATTAAAACACACATGCTTCTAACACATAGTTTTTTTCGACAATTAGGGAAATCTGAAAACGGGCAGTCTACTACACAGTAGTGCATCAGTATTAAATTTCTTGGGTAGGTTCACGGCATTAAGAGAATACCCTTGGTTTTAGGAGATACACATGGCAGTATTTGGGGGTAAAAAACTCCATGATGCCTGCAACTTACTTTCAAACGATTCAGAAAAGAAAATACATAAATACAAATATGCATCGGACTATCTTTGCTTTTGGTATGTTTGAAATATTTCAAAATAAAAGGTTGGGGAAAGACTACTTTTTTCCCGTTAGAAAATCTATGTTTAAGGAAAAGCAGGGAAATCTGTGCGGGTGGAGCAGAGGAGCGAGAGCGCAGCTGCGAAGGAGGCAGACAGGGACTGGGTTCCGGACGGCCTCACAGGACATGGGAAGGACTGTGGGTTTCACTGGGAGGGAAGCACCTGGGCAGTTTAGAAGCTGAGAAGTAACAGGGATCTGACACTCATCTTAAAAGCATCACTCTCTGTGGAGAAGACCTGGGGACGGCAGTCATGACGCTGTCCCAGCAATGTTGAGGGAGACAGTGGTAGGTGGCCCAGGGTGTCAGAGAATGGGGTTGGGGTATGCTTTACAGGTAGATGATGTGGTCATGGGGTGCAAGAACAAAAGGAGAAACTGAGGATGGCTCTTGGGATCTGGGGCCTGAGCTGGTTGCTCCAGTTTTGGTAGTTTAACTATGAGATGCCAGTCAGCTATAAGGCTGTCATGTCATAGTTGTGTGTGGCATCTTCAGGTCAGGGCAGGGGGCTAAGGAAAAAAAAACACTGGATTTGTCACCGTCACCGTGGAGATCTTTGGTGGCACTGAGATGAGTGGCTTCAGTGCGGGGACGTGGAACAAGAGTCTGACTACAGAGTGAGTTCAAGCTAGAATGGGGAGGAGAAACAATAAAAGAGCAGTAAAGGGAAACAAGGGGCAGGGGAGGACGAGTGGGACAGCACGGAGAACTCTCGGCAGGTGCAGCTCTCCAAGGAACAGGAGCGGAGTGGCGGCTCTCAGGCAGCGTGGGAGTGTTCTGAAGGTGGTGAGACGAAGCCGTGCTGGAATGACGACGTACAAGAGAAGGGGTGAATGTACAGGGAGTTCCTGAGAAAGTAACGCAAGAGGGAGTGAAGGGCACACGGGTGTGGCTAGGGTAGGAGCTAGACCAGTTCATCCACCAACAGGAGGGAAGGATGCACGATGGATGCACACAGAACTAGAAGTGGGCAGGAAAGCAGGTTTTCTTATGGTCCCTTCTTTTTCTCAGGATAGCAACATGGAGTCATCAGATGAGAGCAAAGGACAGGCTGCCTTTCCTTCCCAGAGTCTTCTGGTGGTAAACTTTCAGAGCAGCTTGCATTTTCCCCTCATAGCATTTGTCACAAACATACCGTACGACTACCGGTGTGACTGTTAGTGTAATGGCTGCCTCATCTACAGCTGTGAACTTCCTGAGACCAGGGATCTGCCATTCACCATGGAATCACTAGCATCTGGAACATACCTGGCTCCTAGATCCAATACATACTCACGCACTAAGCTTCTAGTGGAAGTTCCCCAAAGTGACTATCTTCTAGATCAGGGCTGGCTAACTATAGCCTCAGGGACAAATCCAGTCCATTGCCTATTTTTTGTAAATAAAGTTTTATCGGAACATAGCCACACCCACTCCTTTGCATATTGCTGCTATTCAGCTACAACAGAGGAGATAAGTGGTAGCGACAGAGACCATAGGGCCCACAAAGCCCTAAAATATTCACTGTCTGGTCCTTTACATATTAAGTTCGCCAACCCGTTCTAGAGCAGTGGTTCTCAGAGGTGGGTGCTGATCCAGCATCATCGGCATCAGCACCACCTGGGAACTTACCAGAAACGCAAATTACCATGTCCTACCCCGGACCTCCTGAATCGGAACCTCTGGTGGTAGCCCAGGAACCTGTGCTCTTCCAAGCCCCCAGGAAGTTCTGGCGCACACTGTCATTTCAGAATGACTCTTCTGGGCAAAGCGTACAGATGGAAGGGAGAGCCGACAAGACCGATAAGGAGCTTATTCCAGGTGAGTTTACGTGCCCACGTTAAGAACCAAAAAGCACAAAGGACTACAGGTCATCATTATTACGACCGTGAGTGGCGGGCCTGGGGTGGGGAGGAGGGTCTGGGGCAGGGAAGGCACACGTGAGCACAGATCTGGAGGAGGAGTTAAACATGTTGAGGAAGGAGTCTAGTCTTGAGGAGGTGCCAAAGCCCAGGTGGGAACAAACCTGGCAGGTTCAGGGTACAAAAAGGCCAAAGTGCTTGTGGTGTGAGACTGCTCCGAGAGAAGTCAGAGAGGCAGGCGAGCGGCCAGAACATGGGAGTTTGTAGGCTCAGATGGCAAGTTCAGATGTTAAAGCACAAGGGGAAGCCACCAGGGGCTACTGATACCATCGGATTTTTGTTTTTACAACATGATGCCGGCTGCTGTGTGGACAGTGGCTCAGGGAGTCCAGGACAGAAGCAAAGAGACAAGTCAGGAGGCTGCTGCGGCACTCCCCGGAAGACCTGACGGCGCCACACCGGAGCATCTCTGAGGAGGGAGCATTTAAGGTGAAATTGGTGTCACCATTCCGGGGTTTCTGGTTAGGTCTGTTTTTGACACTACAGACTTGGCTCCTTTTGCTAATATGACCTTCCTCTTTTAAGGGCAGATTATAATTAGCAAGCAATGGCCGGAAGGGAGATATCCCCGCCCCAGTTCTTGTCAACACCTGAACGGGCTACCACCTGCGGCCCCACGAGGACACAGCCCCAGACCTCTCCCTCCAGGGGTCCCACAACACCTATTCTTAGAGCTGAGTGGCTCCTACTTTCTCCCAGTCCCTCAGTATCTTCTTGGTCTCACTTACTTTCCAACCACAATCCAAGTGAGAGCATTCATGACCTTTCAGGTTGTATACACAGCGTTTATCCCACCTACAAACTATTCTGGGAAAGACTCTGATAATTACTGGAGGTAGAATCAACAAACGGGTCAGTTATCTATCAAGAGTCTTTGCCTCTCTCCTCTGTCCCTGCCTGTGTTTGGAAAGCATCGTTTCTCATTTAATCCATGCGGCAACCTCCAAACTAGAGCACTGGGCTCTAACTTGCCACCCTTCAACCCAAACTTTAATCATTTCTAAAAGGTGAATCTAATCTCCCTATACAAAATCATTTGGTAGCTTCTCATCACACTCAAGATAAAATCCCAGCCCCTGAAGATGCCGTGAACTGGCCCTTCCCCCTCCCCACTCTACTACCTGTACCCCTCCTTCCCCCCCACCTCCGACCCTGACACCCAGCTGCTGTCCTGAGCACCTCAAGTGACTCGCAGCTCCCCTGGACCGGACAGTCTTCCTTGCTCACCTGCCAGTCTTCACTTGGAGAAATTCCCAGGTGTACCTGGGAATCTGCTCTCCGCTCAGGGCCTCCTCCTCCAAACACCTTCCCCCGCTCTCCCCTGCGCACACAACTATCACTGCACACGTCACACTGCACTGGAATCGTGTGGGTCGCCCTAAAAAGGGTCAGGTCTTGGCCACTTTTCCACCGGTTCGTCCACTAGCAGAGAAATACAAAGTACTTTAAAGAGCAGAGTATGAGGCCTGGAGCAGACCAATCCAAGTGTAACATTTTTCTCAAGTCCCAAATTTCATATTAAAAACTCATGGGGGGGGGGGAAGGCTCATGTAGATTTGGTATTCTACTCCATAATACATGATTGTGTTGTTCTTCGCTATAAAAAAACAGCGTCCTGTCCAATGATCATTAGGACTGATGGCCCACTCCAGAAAACTCTTCTGCCTTGGCCTGTGTCACCTCTAGCACGCCACTAATACTCTGGGTGGGGAAGAGCAGCGATTAAGAGAAAAAAGAAAAGCTAAACAGAGTTACTGAAAGCTTCTTAGAAATTTAGTTTCTACCCATGTGAAAGGAACAATTTCATTTTAAAAACTTTCATATTATATGATAAAAGGAATAAAAACACAGTTACAGTTAAACTCAACTTACACTACACAAGTTTTTATTTAAATAAAATATGGCATAGAAAGGGGTTAAAGATCCCATTTAAGACAATTTCAATAAACAGAAAAGAGCGACAGAGGCAAAAGCTTTAAATGAATCAAGTTCGTGCCAAAATACATTTTAAAAAGATGTGATCTGCAACCATCTTCAGATGAAATAGGAATAAATAAGTCAAGACTACACTTAATTAGCACCACCCTGATTCACTTTTCTTTCTTCCCACATCAGAGAGAAATCACACTCTTAAAAGACGGTTTCAGCTTTTATTGAATGAGGACTTTATTTTTTTTAACATTACAAACTAACTCTCCCTTTCTGAAAAGGTAGGTCTTACGCTCACAGACAATCTTCAAGCATCTTGTTTCAGAAGTTCGGGGAGAAATCCATAGTTCATTAACAAGAAGATTCACAACTTCTCTTTACAGTAATGATGGCAGGAAACCAACACATTTAACAACCTAGAGTGGTTCAAACTAAGTATCCGAAAGCAGATTTTGAAACCTTGGAAAGATGACAGGAAATGGACAAGTACGAAAACTGCTCGGAACGCGGACTCTGGCTCTCGCGGCACCGGCCAGGTGTCGGCCTTGCACTGCGCTAAGAAGGCGTCCTCAACCGGGCCGCGGCCGCTTCCCTCCTCCCAGTCCTGTGTACGAATCGCTAAGGCAAGCCTACGGAGGCCCAGTCAGGCCCAGCGGTGCAGCAGCTGACCAGAGGAAATCTACGTAACTTCCTGCAGTCTGAGGGCCTTTAATGCAGACATCAGTGTGGCAAACTCTGTGTTGTGTTGTGTGTATTTTCAGCGTCAACCCGCACCTAAAGCATGAGAGGTCACTTCAAGTCACTTCAGTGGAAAAAACAATCCCCATTCATTGCGCCTCCCATGAATGGAGAAACAATTTGAAGTGCTAGAAAGAATTAAGAGGCAAAAATGAAGGAAAAGCCCTTTGGTTTCGACTTATTAGATGAACAGAACGTCTTTACCTTTCCCAAGAATACCACTGTGGTGTGTAAAATTGTACTAATTAATCAGCACTCCTGTACATTCCCATAATTTTCAGATCATTATATAATTTCAGTAGCACACCCCCCCTCCATTTGTCTATGACAATAGCTATGACTACTTCAGTAATATAATAACAGTTTAATGATGACCATTTCTTTTCGGTCATGTACTATTTAAGGTTAGGGAGAGATACTATCAAATTTAAAAACAAACAAACCAGAACGGGCTATGTCAACTGCTTACAGAAGCATGACACTAATAGCTTATTCAGTTAAAAAGTCAATGAAATAGTTTTATTCACCCCAAGTTATTTTCTAAGACAAGCATCTGCTCTGAAATGCAGGGGACATACGCGACAATCAATCAAACCTCGGTTCATTTCTTTCTGGTCATCTGAAATTAAGGGCTCCTTTAAATATCTAAACATTTTAGCCATACGAGGGCATCTAGATCAGCAGATGAAGTACAAACACAAACCTAATTCTTTGGAATATCGGCATGGGTACAGTGCTTACCACAACCCACATTTGCAAATGAAAATGCTGTATTACTTCTCATTCTATAGTGTCACCTGATCACCAGTAGAAACTCACTCCCGTTACTTAGAAAGGGAGGCAACTGCTCATAACAAGATTAAAAGGTCACCATAAAAATGAAAAAATATATAGGCCTATCTTACCTTATTTCAAGTTAGGGAAGTGAGCCCCTACTTTTGCTACAGGTATCCCCCGCATTTCGAAAGTCTGTGTTATGCCCCTTGCTTTTATGAAAGACCTCTGTGAGTACCTGTTTTTGCTACCTGAAAGAAATCCAAAGGGCATTTTCGCTTTTACGAAAACTCGCGTTCCGTGTGTTTTGCAGCCAGCCATTAGAGGTAGCGCACACATCCCAAGCAGCTGGCGTACTGCCGGGCTCCTTCCCGGGGAAACACACCCAGAAGCTGGGAGTCAAGCTGCCGGATCTCTGAACCACGTCTGTGAGCATCTGCGCTTTATCTTGATTTATTCCCTGCATCCATGTGTCATAAGTATCAGAAAAGCCTAAGAGAGGTTATTTTTTTGAGCCTGGGAACTCTCAAAATTTTTCCCGTATAAATTAATGATAATGGCTTCTTCATTTTACACCATTTCACCTTAGGAGAAGTTTGACAGAAAACACTACTTTCAGATAGCGGGGGAAACCTGTAGTAGAAAATGAAAGTTTTGCACGAAAGAAATATTTAATGTATCTAATAATAATAAAGAAGAGCAAGCAGGGCTTACACAAGGCGCGCTGAAGTGACCGATCTGAAGGAGCCTCCTGAGTTCATTCAAACCACGGGGTACAGGGCACTGTTATCTCAATGGGGTCCCCCCATTACACACATCACTCACCCTAATCTGTCTAATATGCCATCAAACCTCAGCTGAAGACTAGAACTGTTCTAGCTACGAAAGCAAAAATGTCCCCAAAGTTCATCAGAGGCAACTTTCTGTGCATTAAGAAAGCATTTTCTTTGAAGCAAAAAAATAAAATAAAATAAAACAAAATAAAATAAATGCCTTGGTTAAAAATAATGTGCTCTAATACGGCATAGTGCCCACACGCAAAGGAAAAGAAAACCACATAGTCACAATCTCGAAGGCTTCCGTGAATGCTAATCACTATGTTGGCAGCAATTCCACACCATCTGGAAGACGTGTTGGGCAGGTGACCCCGCGACTTAGGACTCATCAGCACGAAGTCAGGCAGTATCACAGACATCTCTGGCTCTTTGCACTGCCTTTAAAAAAGTTGCCAAGAAGCTCAAGAATGAGGAAGGATGCAGAAAACTATTCTTTTCTTCCCATTAAAATCCATCTTTTTTAGTGGATTCCCCAGTGAGGCAAACTGAGACCACAACACAGTAAAATGAGGTATTGATACAATAAATGTTCCTCGGGACTTCTTTCTCTTTCCTTGCTTGAGCATCTGTGAGCATTACTACTGTTAAGCAAAGAATAGTTTATTATACATCATCTCCTTTATTCTCAATCCAACCAAAGTTAACTCATGATATCATCATCTACTGAAAATAAGTGGCACAGAGCCACGTGCTGTGTGGCCTTCTCCCCTCGACCCACTTCTTCCCTCTCTCCACCAAATACCCTCCCTGTGAACTTACAGAGACTGCTCAGAGCATACAAGTATTTCGTTGGCCTGATTTTGGTGAATAGTTCAGAGTGTGAGTGTGTGTGTGTATTAAGAAATGATGTGTTAAACTTCAAAAAGCAAACTACAAACAAATCCAGAAATGGTGCCAATTTAAAAATTTCAGTATCATGACAAATTTCATACACATGCTGATACATTAAAAAAAACAAAACAAAAACCAAAGCAAAACAAACTTACTGAAGCAGTTCTGTGTTAAATGTGGTAGTGGAAGAAGAAGAAGGGGAAGTTCTGCAGAAGGATGCAAAGCTGTGTACTATAAAATATGTCCGAAGACATTTAGATTTGGTTTATGAAAATTCCAATTATATTTGAGGACAGACACGGATGAGAAATCCAAAGCTGTGTCCACACAGTCACATGTTAAACGAACATCTAACATTTATGGGGAAATAATAGACATTTAATTCTGTATATCAAGTTCCCCTTTTGCCAGTCTGCATTAACCAAGAGAGGCAGGTCTTTCTGGATACCAAATCAGTTTACAGGCATTATAAAAACATACCAAACTTACACCAAAACCAGACCGGTCTGGGTAAGTAAGTGTATTATCGAGGCACCAAGAAAGGAGGAAAGTCTCAGAAAAATAAGGGAGGTCTCAGTGTTTTGTCCAAAATTCCAGAAACTGCCCATTTATGGCATACAAACAAAAAGGAGGTGCTGAAACGTTTACCAGTGTTTTATGTTTTAGCAATATTAAAATCAGTTAAGATGTGTAGGAACACAACACTAAAATCATAATGTAAATAGTAGGAACTGAAGGCCAAGGTCAGAACCAACTCAAATCGTGAGCTAACATTGCCTGTTTCCTCCACCAAGATTTCAAGTTTGTCCAGTAATTCATACTGTGGTTTCTCGACCAGCTTTGAGATTGGGTGCCGAAAACTGGCGCCTCATCCTCGGAGGTGTCACCAACTGGTTACAGTGGCTGGGTTTGTCAGTCTGCTTCTGAACGGAACTGGCTGCACTGCCCTCTAACTGACCTCCAGTGTTATAATTACAGTAAGACTGGTGGTGCTGATGAATATGCCGCTTCGCCTGGAAAGTCTGCAGATCGCCAGTGGGGTGACCACTGTGGGAATTCAATGATTCTGAGGAGGCAGATGCCTGGCAGCGGGTACTTTTCGGTTGACCGTTATTGAGAGAATTGCTTCTCCAGCGTAACTGAGGTGGCTGTTGTTGAGCATTAATATGCTGCTTGCTGACTTGGATGTGATCTTGACTTCGCGTGCCCTGAGGGCCCCATGGTAACTGGGGATCCTTAGGAGCTGCTCTGCTCCCCTTTTCTTGGCTCTCCTCTTTATTTCCTCTCCTTCCGTCTTCCTCTTTTGGGATTCTAAGCTCTATTACCTCATCTTCTGTTATGATGATATGGGTCCCTGGGCTCCAAGAGTTTCTGTGTTTAGGGTTGCTCTTAAAGGGGAAGCGGGGCTTCCGGTTCTCAGGAGGGATGAACCTATGAGGCACGTTCTGCCGACGAAGCTGTTTGGCGATCTCTTGCTGCTGCAGATTCTTAAAGCGGATCTGCTCCTGCCTCATCCAGCGCAGACGTCCGCGTCTAAAAGCTGGATCCCCATTCATCAGCTGGGAGACGCGCTCTTCTTTCTCGAGTTCTCCACCGTCCCCTCTGCTTCCGTCATTCTCAGACTTGCTACTGACACCAGTGCCAACAGGTTCTTTTGCTCTGTGGTTTCCTTGGCTTTTCTGTTCCTGAGATCCGATTAGTGGCAAGACTTTCTCCATTTTAAGCATTTTGTTTCTTAAGACTTTTATTTCCTCATCTTTCATGTTGTTTTGCTTTTTTACTTCTTGCAAAATATCTTCCAGTTTGTCAATGTGAACTCTGAGGTCATCTACATCAGTTCCACCTTTCCCGCTGGCCATCATGTCTTCTATCTTCTCATCCCCTACACCAACAGTGTCCCAGACGTCCCTGGCCACTGCCCTCCACGAGTCCCGCTCATTGGGATCCTTCTTCCCATACATGGCACAAAGCTCCTTCATCTTCACGATGGCCAACGCTTCAATCTCCTGCCGACTGTGCCTAAAATCGTTGAGTGCAACCTCATAGCATATCTCTTTTACAGCCTGAATCTTAAGATCTGAGATGGTGACCCACTTGGAATCTTTACTCAGGCGCCTTCTTTGGGGGATCTGATACATTTTAATTGGCTCTCGCTTCTTCCCACTGCTAGGGAGGCCACATTTTTTAACAATGGTTTGCAACTTGCTGGGAGGTAGCTTTTCTCTCAGAGAAGTAATCAGTTTCCAGCTCTCTTCGCAGGACCTCTTGTCAGAATCGTCCCCGCTATCAGAATCCGCGTCCTTTGGGAAAACAAAATCAAAAAATGGCCCCAAAATAACCAAAATTAAAATGTAAAAAAGGAAAATCAAATTGAAGAAAAATCAAGCAAAAAACCCTTAACCAAATTTAAAACCAAAATCAAAAATAAATAAATAAAACTAAAAAAAAAAACCAAAACACAAAAACATAAAAAACCTCCTAAATGATGTGTACGTTTACTAAAATATATGTATATAAAGATTATCAATATAAAGATTTGCTGTTTAGTAACACTAATGCAAATTCCCACTTTCAGGCTTAAGTGATGAAATCTGCAATCCAATTGCTTAGGAGAACTGACAGAGTGACCTTTCCCTTGAAGGTCATGTGAAGTTTTATCTAACAAAATGCCGTGAAATGACATCTCCACCGTCTTGAGAAAATGAAGTAAAACCTATGCCCCAGACATGCTAACGCCCATGCAGCCACTTCCCCACATTTGCCTTGGTTATTGCTGTTGCTTCTTCCAGAAACTCTTTCCCCCATGAGTGAGCACAGATGCCATACGAGATGTGACGAGCAGGCGGATTAACAAAGGTTAGTAAGGCTGTAGGACGCCACGTTTGGTTTAGCTTTACTAGAAAGAGCAGCCCTAGAAAAAAGTTAGAAGATGAGAAGGTAGAAAAAGAAGCAGTCAAACAGGGATGATGTTAAAAATGAATCCCTACTAGCAGACCATGTAAGGTTCTTATCAACCAAACTGTTTTTCTAGAAGACAAGAGGGTTTGATAGGAGTCCTTTCCACACGTACACACTAGATTCGCTATTTTCTGGTCATGCCAAACTGATGCACTACATGTGCGCAATTAATGCTTGTTACCCAGAGAACAGGAAGCAGAAGAAAAGGATCCTTACGGTGGGTTTGCTTTTCTGTTTTCACACACTTAAACCAACGAACACTTAACTTCCAATTTTTTAAGAAATAAATTTCCAGAACATAAATTAAGCTAGGCAAATATACTTTTGATTAAACATCATTTAAAATTCCCCACGTAATATTTTAATAAATACAACCTACAGATGTTTTCTCCTTAGGAAAACCCATGGTATTTCTAGCCATTTGAGGAATATCACTTTAAATGACAACTCTTCCTATCAACACAGGAAACAGAAAGATTATATTCTGCTCATGTAAAAATGGATCCACTTTAAAATGCGGTGTCTAACTCTGTCTCCCATACTTTGTTAGCATTTTACCTCTTCAAAAACTTTAGCTGGGTAGTCAGGTTACTGTTTGGACTTGGGCCTAAACCAACTAACTAGTCTTCTGGATACTAACCAATTGTTCTTAACATGAGCACATCTTGATAACATGGATCTAAATGAAAGCAATATTGGATTTAGAATTCCCAATGATGGAAAGGATTATGGAAGAAATTCTATTCAGGAAATAGAAGAGTAGTTCAGGATGGTCTAGTTAAAAAAAAAAAAATCTCAGCATTCTCTTTTACTTGGCTATGATTACCACAGTTATCTCCAGCAAAATAGTACCTTGCTTTCTAGACCAAAGATTTCTATGTAGTTACTTTATATGTACAGTTATTTCTTAAAAAAACTTTTAACAATAACGATAATAATTTGGCCCCTGAATTTAGAGGTGTTGATATATTATTTCTGTTGGTCAATAAATGGGCACTAAACCCATTTAAAAGCCCTACTGATTTGAAAATTTAACAAAAAAAAGCAGAGGGGCGTCTGGGTGGCTCAGTCAGTAAAGCATCGGACTTTTGGTTCAGGTCATGATCTGGCGGTTTGTGAGTTCAAGCCCCATGTCGGGCTCCATGCTGACAGCTCAGAAACTGGAGCCTGCTTCAGATTCTGTGTCTCCCTCTCTCTTGGCCCCTCCACCCTTGTGCTTCTCTGTCTCTCAAAAATGAATAAACACTGAAAAAATTAAAAAAGAAAATTTTTTTAGTTTAAGCCTCAGAATGGCTAATGTTAAATGATAAAAGAGGACATTAATAAACATTAGAACAAAAAGTATATCTGACTCCTAAAAAGGTTTTCTCATCAATACGTATAAACTATGTTTTACAGAATATCAACTCTGATTGTTCCCACATGACTGACAACTCTCTCTTCACCCCCACCCTGGTTTCTTTTCTTTTCCTTTTAAGGTTACTTAAGGATAAAATTAGTACTATCTATGAAACAACAAATATCTAATCACTGCTTTCCTATCATGGCTTGAGAGACAATGATTAGGTCTGTTAACTCTAATAAAAATAAAATATATGTATATTATAAAAAATAATAAAACATAAGTAAATTTATAAGAAAGTCTACATAAATTCAGAAGAACTCAAATTAAACTAAGTGGCCATAATTTTCCTTCTTAAAGTTCTGTCGTATTGACTTTGTAGAGTATGTTCTTAAAGCCCCCCCCCATCACATACTGACCATGGTACTAAATATTCTGTATGGGACGTTTATGTACCAAGATACAAACCCTATCTCACGTCAAAAAAGATTTAAAGATATTTAGATTAACTTATTATAGGGTTGGAAAAACTACTCAGGTCTGGCCAATTCATGTCACTAAAGGCTTTTGTCTTCATTAAATCCCAAGTGCAAAGGCCTCCCTAGGAGACTCTGCCAGAAGCCTATGCAAACAGGAGAGAGAAGATACCTAAACTACATGTGTAAAAAAGCAAGCACAAAAAGGACCAGGTATGTAATAGAGCACTAACAATAAGAGGATGTTCAGCAATGTGACAATGTGACGCATTTGGGGAACTATCATAACACAGTACTCATGAGCCTAATTTCAGTTTTTAATGCTGTCATTATGCAAAATGATATTATAATATTGAATACAATTTTACTGAGTAAGAATTCCTCTGTATCCTCTCAATGTTTATTCATAGGGTGCATTCAAAATATATCTGTTGGTTGACCAATATGGGGTCATAAAAATACATTTCCCATTCAGTAGTGTTACTGCTGGATACTCTTTAGGCTAAGGCATTAGAAAGCAGTTCCTCCTGAGGACAAGAAGTGTGTCTGTTCCACAGACAGCTGGACTTGCGGGAGGAAAGCAGCCTCCCTGCTTTGAGTAGCTGCTCCTGAGACCCTAACCTACCCTGAGATACACAGAACAGACGACAACCAGGACCTGACTACTTGCAGACTACGTATGTCCCCCGGAAACAAAATAGGTCTTAGAGACATTCACTTTCTCTTTGCTTAACGGTCAGCATCTTTACCTCAGAGCAAAGCAGGACTATCCGCTCTTGGTTATGGAGAATGCCAGCCATCATCTGTCTCACCTGCTTCCCCAAATGCTTGTCTCCAGCCCAGCAGTGCTGGCATCACCAGGAGCTTGCTAGACATGAAGAACCTCAGGTCCCACCCCAGACCTCCTGAATCAGCATCTGCATTTCAACAAGACTCCCAGCTGGGGGACAGGCACTGCTCTTTCTAGACCGAAAAGAAGACCAAAGTAATTCTGAAGACCCAAGGTGAAGCCTCAGACCCATGACTTACAGGTGTTTAAGAATGTATAAGACAGCCTTTTTTAGCCTTGGTTTACTCAACTATCAACTGGAGGTAATATTACTCATTTTATCTATGCACATGCCTACCAGGGAGGGCTATTCTGGAAATTAAAAAAAAAAAATTGATGGATGTTAAAACTCTCTGTAAATTATAAAGCACTATAGAAATATACAAGGCACTACTGTTAATAACACACACAGCTTAACGATACCTGTCCTCATGTGATCTGTCACAGACCATCAGAGGCATGTTATTAAATCATACATTATGAAGACGAAAGGCTTCTCATGTGTCACAAACCCTTCAAACCCCTGATCACACCATAGCCAAATTCCTTCTGTTTTCATTGAAAACTACAAGTCGACTAGGCTTCGTAAAGGGGCTCGAACACTGCTATTATCTTGCCCTAACCGTGTGATTTAGTCCTACGACCCATTCTTTCTCGGATTTCACTACAGTTTCCAAGAAAGCAAACTAACCAACGTAACCCACTGCCAGGCCTAAGAAATGAGTTGCCCTGGGAAAGGCTGCTTCTGCTCAAGCCGTTGGCTTTTCTGGCCCAGCTAGCAACAACAGCCTCTCTTCTCCAGAGCAGAGCATGACCCGTAAGGCTGCAGTTTACACACAGTATTTTACATGCCGTGTATTACGCTAAGGGAAGAAACCAGTATCTCAGCATTCTCCCTAATGTCATCTTATCTTAAAAGAAGTCCATGAATCTTAAAAAAAATCTTATACTGTATCCATAGTACCCAAAAGTTTATTACATCTTTTCCTTACATATCAAATGAATGCCAAGAAGCTTTTCATGACCAGGGCTTTGTTAACCAAAGCTGGATGACCTTAAAAATAAAAATCTAACTAATGGATCAACTTAGTTATTCATGCGATTCAGTTTCTATCAAACTTGGAGAATCGATTTACATCATAAAATGCTACAGCCATGAGCATCATAAGCTGCAACCTTAAACCAACTTTTCAGCTGCTCACCCAAACCCTTTCTCAGCCCGGAGGAGCCAGGCTCCCTTCTACCATCTGAGCTGGTTGTATAGGCCCTGCCTCCATTACCATCCCACACGCCACGGAGACCCTTACTGAGAATTCAGACTCCATGCAGGGGAACAGAAAAGGATTAACACATGCAACTGTGCAGCAACACTTTTAGACACAGTTTAACTAAAAAAAGGAAAAGAAAAAGAAAAAAAAAAGTCTGCCCAGCATAAGAACAATCCCCAAGTCAGCCCAAGAGCAGAGAATTAGTACTATCAGGTGATCAGAAACAAAACCAAGGCAAACACCCACCAAATTCAATACTCAATATAATTATTATTAAGAGAACCACCATTGATGCATACTCAAAAACCACTATCAGGAGGCAAAGGCTACCAGAAAAGCTCCCACTAGTTCCTCAAAAAGCACTTGTTTTAATAGAACTAAAGATTTGATTTTAAGACATAAAAGGCACAAAATCGTACCTTTATGGACACTTTTTCAGGCTAAGTCTACCAGGAGATATAAGTTCATTCTCCATTAAGGAAATGAGAGAACAGCACATGGTGTCAGTGAGAGCTGGGCAAGCCATTTGGGCGAGTGCTCATCTGTGGACTGGGACGGACAAGAGCAAGCCGCCCTTCTCCTTCTCCTAACAGAGGGCTCAGGACAGCCTCCTACCAGTCTCTGCTGCTCCAGAAGAAGATCTGCTTCCTCTTTCTCCTTTCTGTACAGGACCTCCATCTCCTGCAGCCTGTAGCGTAAAGAAAAACAAGAGAGGAAAAAAACAAACTGTGAAACCACTGGGTTGTTTCATGAGTGCTATATACTGTAGGTTTAAAAGAAGCGATGGTCACGTGGGCCACGTCACATTTGTGCATTACCTTTTTTCCATCTCCTGCTTCATATCAATCCCTTGCTTTTCCAGAAGCTCTCTCTGGGCAAATGTCCAGTCCACAGGCTCGGAGGGCGTCTCCGCAGAAGGAGTCTTCTCCCGCTCTGCCCGGGCTTGCTCCGGGTGGTTGAAACGAAACACATGGTTTTTACCCATGATGATACGGTTTCCTAGCACAAAACAGAAATAGAGTCAAGAAGCCATTTCCTAAATGGGTACACACCTAGGTTAGTGACCTCACTCTCCCTCCCTTTCCCTAATGCAAAAAGAAAGCTTTTGAAGTTTTACAAGAACAGAAATCCTAATGCTGACTATTACTTCTTCAAACAAAAAGCCACGTGTTGTTTACTGAAGACTTCAAACCTTCCCCAGTCTTACCTGAGCGCAGCTGAACAGGCTGGGCCACCCTCTTGCCATTTACATAGGTTTCTGAGCGTTCACAGGGCTCCAGGGTCACAATAACTAGGAAGAACACAAACGAGTATGAGCACCATAAACCACTGGACTAGGACAAGGGAAAGCAGAGGACTGTGAGGATTCAGGGGAACTAGAGTAGATTCCTGCAACCCACCACGTGGCTGAGAATCTACACAGTAGTTCACGTTAGGGGGTCCAAACCAGGGGTTAGGGCTAAGAGAAACATTTAAATGAGTTTGACAAACCTCAGAAGAAAGACAGGCAATGTCTGTCTTGGTGATATCTGATAGTTCAGTCCATAAAACTGGGCATCATCAGAAATCTTAAGATATAAGTACTGTCCAGAAACTGAAGATCAAAAGCTTATAGTTTGATTAAAGGAATCAATCACATAGCACAAAAATACCATTAGATTATTGTTTTGTTAAAAACCTGGGCAAAAATCAAGACTGACTTTTTCTTCCCTTTTAGACAAAATAAGTTCTACTGGGTTAAAATCAGAGGCCCTTCAAATCTCCCACTACCCAGGATATTTGTTCCTTTCTTACTTGTCTATTAATTAATTAACATTCAAGACCAAGCCTAATTGCCTCTGTCCTGCTCAGTTCTTGGCAGTCCCATAAGGGCTCCTTTTGTCCAGCCTATTTTCATGTAAAATAGCTATGTCCGTCCTGGCATTTGTAAGCAGACCAGGTTTCTCCATTTTCCAAATATTAGATTATACGAGAAAATATGACTCAAAGAGACAGGGAATACCACGCCGTGGGGATTTCTATTAATACAGAAGGAAAAGGTTGTTGGAAAAGCGAAGCCAGGAACTCTCACCATCCCCATTGTTGTTTCTCTCGCTCCGGAAGATACAATGCTCTTCTTTAATGTGAGCCCCACTCAGCACGATATCCTGGCGCCGCTCAGCATCTGCTTGGCCAACCCTGAACACAAGGGAAAGTGTTTCCCAGGGAAATTCAGACACAGAAAGCACTGAAAACAATGAACCTCTTTCTCCCAAAGAATATTCCTTGGTATGTATGAAAAACGTATCGCTTCTTTTTATCGCAGTCTTTCAACTGCAAATTTTGTTTTCACATATGATCAACCTCCCTACATGATAAGAAACATCAGTTATAAGGATACATCAATGTAACTCACTCAGCATTATAAAAAGACACATGTGAACGAATCTCCCTAATGAATTCATACAAGAAGTTAGAAAAAAATTTTTACTTAGGTTTTTTTAGGAAAAACTACATGTTAACTGGTTCAGCTGACTAAAGTACTTATATAATTTGGGAAGACAAGATAGTCTGTAACTATTTCAGACAGGAAAAAGCAAATCATTACAACAAATTAAAAAAAAAACACAACTTCCTTATAGTTAATCATTGACGAGAACAGAAAACATTAAGTAACCAAAAGAAACAAATATACCTTGTAATGCCATCTTTGATGTAATAAAGCAGGCACTCGGACATGAGTGGGTCTTCATTGAGGTTAACGAGATGTGGGGTCTGAAAGAGGGTACAGATGATCAGTTTGCAGTAAGCACCACTGCCCGGGCTGTGACTCAAACAGTGACCCACAGGAAGCTCATGGCTTGCTGGATTATCGAGGATGGTCCCTAGGTGAGGGATCTTTTTTATTCCTCGTTGCAATTCCATTATAAACACAAAACACTCTCTTCAGGCCTTCTCAAATTACACCAATGCATTCTATTTAAAAACATGAGTTCTGGAATAAAGAACAAGATCCAATTCTTGATAAGGTCAAAGCATGAAGAATACAAAAGAAAAATAAGGACAGGTTGATTCTCTGGATGGCTTAATCACAATTTTTTTAAGTTTCTGGACAAAAATCTTGAAGGGGAACAAAAAAGGCCACTTTGACATACTGATTATTTTGAGCTAAAAGCCACCAGACAGAGAGGCTTTCTCTGAACCACCCCCCCTGCAGCCCGACTCCCACCCCCACCTGAAAGACAGGTCCTCCTAAAGGGACCTCAGCTGTCATGTCCCTTCTGGATGTCCATCAATCGGGGAGGATGGACTCCTGTCCCAGGAGAGGAGACCAGAAGTCAACACCAGACAGACTTTGTCACAAATGATCACACTTCCCATCTGTTCTCCCAAGGACCCCTTCATCTTTCCTGAAAATTATTCATTCCCTCCTGAGAGGCCTACGTCCCGGCTCCCCTCTCCCTACTAACATGGTATTTCAGTCTGAACTCCAAGCCCTCTTGGGGCGTCTCCCACTTTCCCCTGGGTAACTCCCATACATACATGAGGCAGACAGGTTAATAAACGGGTTTTTGTTTTTCTCTTATTAATCTTTAATTACAGGGCTCTCAGCTAAGAACTCAGAAGGGTAGAGGGAAAACTATTTTCCCTTTCTACAATCTCAAGAAATACTTAATTTTTCATTTACTTTATAAACACATCCCCACATCCCCTGTCATTTCCCCCTATAATTTTTATCACTTCTTCCATGGTCCCAGTTACTGTCTTTAGTTCATTAGTCTTTATCTTCAAGAAAAAAATTAAAATTATTAGCATTCAACAATATACATGTCTTGTAAAAATCCTCTTCATCTAACTCTAATATTTCTAAAATCTTTGAAAAACCAACCTTCTTTGGTGAAAATACCCCACTGGAATCCAAAAATAAGTCACATGGTCTTGGGGTCAAAATCTACTCAAGACAGTGCCAGCAAACGTGGAAAAATGAAAGGGAAGTCAGACGAGAGAGTTAAGCACAAGGAATGAGAAGGATGATTAAAACAAAATTAGAAAAAGCTCAACATTAGCATCTGCCCCTGGAGTTGAAGAGCCCAGCCGGTGTGAGAAGGTCAAAGTCCCCCGCGGGTCCTGTTCTTTAGAGCCCGTCATGACACTGGCCTCAGAACAAGGGAATCTGAGAAACAGGTTTTGTTTCCCCTTCCCTTTAAAGTATTCTCCCCTCTCCCAATTTTACTGAGGAATGACTGACAAAATTGTATATATTTTGGTTGTACATGTTTCTTTAAAGGTGTCCAATGTATCAATTTAATACACATATACATTTGCCATAATTACCACAATCAAGTTAACACATCCGAAACTGGTTCTAAAACTGAATTTGGATGTGGCCAGTGGTGTATCCCTTCCTTACCTGGGGAAGTCTAGAAAACTGAAACAAAATGCATAAAATTAAAGAAAAGGCTTTGGAACCAGAGATCTCAGTTGGAATTCTGGTCTGTTTACAACACTTATTCAAGTTACTTATAACTTGTGTTAAATGCCATATTTTTACAAGTTGTTACCAAATTCTTCCATGTAGTTCTTAACACTGAAAAACACTGTAAACTCTTTAAATATACACAAAGGCGCAAATTCTATCAAATGCAGAACTGCTAATACCTCTACAATCCTAAGTATCACATCCTAAGTCAAGCATGTCCTTCCGAAGCAAACACTGTTAAACGTGAAAAGCACGGATCTTGGGCCAAAACAGACAGACAAAATACTGTTATGACTGTTCCAGTTCTACAATACGTATTGAAGATGTCTTTAAGGCAATCTTCCTTCTTGAAAATAATGCAATGGAATTTCCAAAAAAGTTATGTGACCTTGACAGAAAAACCAAACCAAAAGAACCCCAGCAAAAACCAGGAATATTTTATATCACATAAAAACAAAAATGGAAAACTCCCCACTTGCTCTAATGCCAACCTCTTAGATCACCAATCAGACCCTTGCAGAACATGTTTAAATCTCTAATAGCCAATTTGGGGTCCTTTGAAATGAAGGACCACTTATTACTGGCATGAATATATTTACTTTATAAATCAATTTGTGTTTTGTTACTGTCAAATGAGAAGCACACAAAAATAATCATTTGATAACAGTTTCACAATATCTAACAATAACTAGGAAACAACTCAGTAAAAGAACAAAACAACAACAAAAACTCCGAAACAAAACCTACCTCACTACTCTAACTAGCTACAAGGTAACTACTACCTACAACTATGATAACGTAAGTAGGACGGTAACTACGGGAGTTTTACTAAGAAGGGAGCACAGGAGGCTACAGGTGAGGACGGGAACTGCTTTACTCAGTACAGTGGTTGTCTGTAACACGAACTAAAGAAACAAACTTGGGTCGTATCCTTCTAAACAAACCTGAGTGGCTGAAACTGCTTCCACAGAGTTATAAATGAGGGCTGCTGGCATCTGTGGGAAAATCTACATAGAAAGAGTAGCCAAACTGAAGCAAAGTATGCTAGGTGAGAGGCTGGGAACTGAAGAGAGAGCATCAATGCACATGAGTAAACATACTGAATCATGACTGAAAGTTAGATTTACAGTCTTGGGTTTTGTTTTGTAAACAGCAAACATGACAGGCATTTTAGAAGTAGGCTGCCCTTGTACTGTAAGATGAAATCAGAAATATCTGAAATTAAGCCAAATCCGGAAACAAAATGAAGGGAGGAGAGGCCAGCCCTGAAAGGCTGGAAGTGCCTCAGTGACCAAGACAAACAGGAAGTTTATCTTCTGTTCGGTGGAGTTTCACAACACTGTGTCCTACCTTCTTAGGTGAGAAAACTCCCAGGGTTCCTCCGTCTTCTCGAATGGCAACTCCCATCTCAGCCAACAAGGCCTCTCTAGAAAAACAACAAGCACATCAGAATACCAACACCAAATGTCAATTAAATCAGTCTCATATGAACTAGAAAATAAAGCATGCAAAGCAAAAACTACTGTCCATGTTAGTAATACAAATGGGAAAAATCTATCCCGTCATTGATGAGAAATTATTTTTTAAGAAAAACAGCACATTCAAAATAAATTCTGTTCCCATGTAAGGTAAAGTTATATTCACCCAAATAAGGGGGGGGCGCCCTTCCCTTTTACTTCCAGTTCACCCTCTCCTTCTGTGAAAGGAATCCCAGCTCCCCCTGAGAACGTGCAGGTGGGGCACATTAGTGCAGGTTAGTGACATCCTGACCTCTCCATTCTGATGGCCTCTGTTTTACGCAGCTTCTCTTCCCAGGTTTCATTCAGCTCAGCGATGATCTTCTCCGATTCCTAAGGAAGGAAGTCCACTGTTAAGGCAAAGAGCCTTATGGGTAACAGGCTAGGTCTGGGAAGGACAGCAAGATGCCCTTTGTGGGTACGAGGCAGAATCTAACACAGTGAAATTTTTTTCCCCTTAATATTTTGCACAATAAAAATCATGGAGACTAGATCTAACATTAAAGCAGTCCTAGATATATAAATTCTAAGTCCTAACAAAAATGCCCTAATAGTGACTGAGTTGGGCGTGTATGCGTGTGTTTACAGAAGGAAGAGTAATAGTCACATCCAAACAAGACAGCCACTTCTACTAAAGAATAAAGCCACCAAAGGTATATTTATTGCTTTTGTTTCATCACTGTAATTTCACCATAACACTGATGGGGCTCAGAACACATTTGCCTAAAATATGGCATCCTGGCACACTGACTATTTTAACCTGAAGTAATTGGAGAAACGGTATCTGCAGGAAGGACTCTGGTCTCCTGGAGCAAGTTGTAAGACCCTCCCTGCACCTGGAGAAAAGGTGCATCCTCACCTCCAAAGGAGGAGGAGCACCAGGAGGAGTGTGAACAAACAGGCGTTAACAAGTCCCCCCACGCACCCCGGCCCTGCACAGCCTCCCATGCCTCTTCCCTCGTCATCAAACCTAGCCCCAAATGCTCAGACTTAACACCTCTTTGGGTCTTTATTTTCTTAAAAAGGCTCCCGTGTCACAGAAAACCTACTAAACCAATGTGTGTGCTCTTTTCTTTTTAATCTTTCGTCGCAGAAGCCCCAGCCAAGAACCCGAAGGGGAAGTGAGTGATATTCCTACTCCCTGTGACACCACAGTGTCCCGAACACAGCCTGTAATACCCGCTACACACAGGCTTCGTGTTAATCTCATCTGCAGGCGTGCAGCCACTGAAGTGAGTTTCCTAGTCTCCCTCTGAGTGTTTATCAATGCCAGAAATATAAAAATGAAAACATGTTTCCTGATCTCAAGGAATTTACCGGATACTAGGGAGAGAGAAATAGCCGATGATTCGCTCACTCTGTAGTTATACATCACCTCGTTACATGCCAAGCCCTGGTTCAGGCAACTAGAGATGGTGCAGGAAACAAAATCTCTGTCTTCATGAGACTTACATTCTGGTAAAGAGCCTGAAGTAATGGATTTTAATCAATAATTCAAATACATGCATGTCAGAGAGTGGTACGTCGTTGAGAAAAAGCAAGAAACGGAAAAGGGTAAATGAGGGAGAAGGCTGGGGTGGGGTTGTCAGGACAGGGCTCGCTGCCAAGGTTCTATGTGAGCACAGATGAGGAGCAGGGGCCACCACACAAACACGTGAGGAAGAGGGAAGAAATGGCTGGCATTTCCCAGGAACAATAGTGTGGCCAGAGCAGCGTGCTTGCGGACCGCGCACGGGTGGGGCAGGAGACAAGCCCAGAACAGGAGGCCAAGTGCTCAAAGTGAAGCATTCACAGGTGGCTGGAGAGGTGGGTGAGCGTGAACAGGCTGCTCACACTGATGAATGAAGGACAAGGAGGCAATCAACTCGGTGAAAACGGGAGGGAAGAGGAGGAAACCGGAAAGGGGGATGAGCACATACAGAAAGCAGGAGAATCTAGTCACGGAGACGAAATTAGAAAGTCAAATGAGGAGGACAAGGAGCCTAACGATGATATGACAGCTCTGATGACGGCAGTGGCCGTGACTAGGGATGAGAACCCTGCACAGTTTACAAAACATTTCACTGTCTGATTCACGTAACAGGCTATTGTAAGAAGCCCCTGGGATCTGAAAACAATTCTCTACACAGTAAGAAACAGTGAACATGTAATACAATCAACCCTAAACGCGTCTGTGATTTGGTTTTCCGGAATGAGTTATGAGAGCACATACAAAAAGCCATGAGTGACAACTGCAGGCAGCAGGGGGACAAGAGCAAAGGAGAAACCGGAAAGCGTAACGATGACAGTGAGGGACAGCAGCAACTAGCGACAGGGGACAAAGAGCAAAACTGCTGAAGTCAGAAACTGTCTGGGTAGCGGAACAGTCCACACAAAGGAGGCCACTGAAAAGGTACCGTTCAGGGGGAGTCCGTCACAACGTGGGGGCTGCTAGGGCAAGTCTGCCGAGGGAGCAGGGAGGGTGGAACGAGAGAGACAAACCACCCACGTTGGCCGTCATGAGCCCTGCCAGCAGACTGTACAGTCCTCCTAGGACTGACTGCACATGCAGTGCACCTGCCACTCCCAAGTTAAAGGAGGAACCCAAGTGCCACACGAGAGGGCCAGCAACCAAAACACCCATACAACGTTGGCAAGGAGTGAGACGGCCAGGAAAGGAAGCATACCAGGAACCAAGTGGCCACTAAGTACCACAGAAGTTCTTCAAACGACAACTCTAACAGAGTAGCATTAAATGCTTTTGCATATAGTGTGAAAGGGCAAATACAAGACAAGCGGGCACCATATCCTATATAATAGTAAGGCTGATTAAGGATGGCTGGGGAGAAACCTTTACGGTCCCTAAACGGACACTCTGAACACAAAGGACGAGCACAACACACTGCCCAAACTGGAGCAACGAGATTAGT
Organism: Suricata suricatta; assembly: GCF_006229205.1. Lineage (NCBI taxonomy): Eukaryota > Metazoa > Chordata > Mammalia > Carnivora > Herpestidae > Suricata > Suricata suricatta. The sequence continues at coordinate 134,620,034 of NC_043707.1, forward strand.
GCTTATTATGCAGACTGTGGCCCACAAACTACTCATGTTGGATATAGAATAAACTGACGCAGGAGATACTTAAATTATCTTTTCTCTGCATTAGTTGTTTTTAATGAGCAGATTGTCACTGATAAGAGGTTTATCTGGCTATATGAAAGCTATTCCATTTGGGGGCCAATGTAAACTCATCCCATTTAGCAAAAATCACTGTCTTAAGGACCCTCTCTTGTCTTTTGCTGCCAATGCTAATGTTAACTCTAATTTTAGGGGTGCCTGGGTGGCTCAGTCAGTTAAGCCTCCGACTTCGGCTCAGGTCAGATCTCACGTTCGTGGGTTCGAGCCCCGCATCAGGCTCTGTGCTCACAGCTAGCTGAGAGCCTGGAGCCTGCTTCAGATTCTGTGTCTCCTTCTCTCTCTGCCCCTCCTCCTCTCATGCTCTGTCTCTCTCTGTATCAAAAATAAATTTAAAAAACATTAAAAAAATAAATTAAAAAAAAAAGTGAACTCTAATTTTACTTTCTACCTGGAAGGTAAATCAGGACATAATCTCTTTGTAAAAAAGAGACCTACTGAGTTAGCTGAGTATGAAACTACATTTATTTTTCATTACAGCTTCAAGTTGCAATTTTTATGTTGTCTCGGAAGCTATTTTTTTAAACTCTGAAGAATGGTCAGAGAAAATGATATTGAGCAAAACTCAGTGCTAGAAAAAGCATTTATTCCAGAACCATTGTAGAGAGAAAGAAGTGGGGGGCCAGAGAAGCTACAGACAAACCTGAGGCCACACTACTTCTTGAGCCACTAAAGCCTAGAGCTGGGTTTCCTGACTCTTGATGTTCTTCCTTCAATTAATGCAGAATGAACGGGCTTTAAAGAAAATATCTGACGAAGCAGCTCACCATCAATTAAGAAAGAGTGAAGGATATTCTCTCTTGAAGCTTGAGCAGCGAACTGAGCTGCCAACAGAAAACAGCTGTGGTCTCTGAGTTGTCAACCTGATCTGCAGGCAGGCCTGGCACACTGGTGCCCAGAACTCTAGAAGCCCAGCTCAAGATTATGCTGAAACTGGAATTCACGCTTCAGAAATGAGGAGTGGAGACAAATCTTTAAGGGTCCTTCCTTCGTGCAGGGAGTACCCAAACACAAAAAAATTCCAAAGAGCAATGACATCAGTAACCTTTTTTTTTAAGTTCCAAGGAACATTGGGCTCAGACACCACTGAACTTTGGCCTCACACATCCTGTAGGTCTAGCTATCTGTATTGTGCTGGTTAATAACTGTGTTCACACAGCTAAACACAATTTAATTTCTTTGTCATGATTCAGTTAAGGTGGCAGAAAAATCCACAGAACAAGTCAGAAGTATTTCCACACAAAAATAAATTACAGTTAAATTGTGATATTTAAAAGGTTAAACGCTTACTACATGGAACATTCCTTGAAGCCATCAGATAGCCAAGGTTTTACTGTACTGAACACAGTATGCTCCAAAAGCGCGGGGCCCTCGGGCCGCCGAGCACAGCATCTGCCGCTGAATGCTTCTGTAATGGATATTTGTGGATATTTATAACCCAAGCCTCAGCGATGGCACTCCTAGTACTGACTGTGATGCCAGGGTAATAAACACTGGAGCCACCGCATAGTAGCTATAGTTACATATTTAAAACCTTACTGAATAAGATTCCAAATCAAGGACACATACACTCCAGCTCAGTTTTAGCTAAGATTAAAAACAGAAAGCAATTATATTTCACTCTCTTTTGCCAGAGAGGTTTGTGGAGGGGTCAAGATCTTCAGAATGACAGGGAAACATGGGCATCTTCCATACAAAGAAGGTATTCAAAAACACAAAGCAGTAACAACACATTGTACAAAAGTCTCCTACCAACTGATCATACTTTTAAAGTAAAAAATAAAGTGAAACAAAGAGTAATAAAATGTTAGGAATGTGAATTAACCTACTCTCTTCTATTACCGTTTTCCATTACAGTATTCTTCTTCTGCAGTATCATGTCTTAAGAACACAGTTCCTAAACATTCAACAATGAAAAGGCCCAAAAATGAGAACTTCTAGAGCATTTCTGTTGTACAACCACCGCCTTGCACTGTGCACACAGATGTTATCTGCCTGAAGCATTCAAATGCAGGTCTGCTGGGGCGGAATTCTCACCATTCACAAAACAGGAGCAGAGAGCTAAGGTGCTGAGGCCCTGGATGACAGCCGTGCTGCATTAAACACTCAAGATCCAATGCAAACCCATCCAGAAGCAATTTTCTAAAGCTAGGGGAAATGGAAGATTGTATTTATTTTGGCTTAAAGGAAATGAAAACAAAAATTTCTTGTCTGATGAAAGTAAGTACAGTTTTGTTTTGGTTTTGGTGGGAAGTAGAAAGATTGGGGGGAGGGCTCCCTGAATAATGGCTGTGTTATTCCCCAGAAACTATTTGGAAAACACTGGGTGACCTAATCCTTGAAGAGCATGGCTAATGTCTTGACTCCTAACAGCCAATGATATTTTTCAGTTGGTCCCACCTGGCAGTTAAGAAAATTTTTTCTTTGATGCCAAGATGCAAGTTAACGGAAAAGTATGATCTCATTTGCACACCAAGTTAACAGCCATACAGTGAGATTCAAAATCCCCCAAGACAAAGAACATTTCACATTAAATAGTAAGTGGGCGATCTCACGCGTCCCCCTCCCACCACGGAATCCCTGCATCCCCACCACCGGCCTGAATAGAAAGAACCTGGCGCAGAGACTTTGTCACTGATGCCTATTCATGAAAGAAACACATGCAGGAAGCATTCTGCACAGAGTTCACTTACGTTTTTATTAAAATTTCAAAGGCAAATTTAAAATAGCAGAAATTACCCTTCAGGCTGCAGCAATTGATGAAAAAATTTCTCATTCTTCTCCCTTTGCTAGGTATTTCAGACCTTATCCACTTTCTGCTAACATGTTCTGAAGGAAGAGACAAGATCAATACTCTTGTTTCTGAAGCGCCGAAGCGTGGAAGTGAGTAAAATGCCACGGGAAAAGGCAGGCTAAGAAGCAGAAGCCCATTCTTCATATAAAATGTTTTTCCAGGAGCGCCTGGGTGGCTCAGTCAATTAAGTCCAACTCTTGATTTCGCCTCAGGTCATGATCTCCCAGTTTGTGAGACCAAGCCCTGCATTAGGCTCTGTGCTGACAGCACGAAGCCTACTTGGAATTCTCCCTCTCCCTCTCTCTCTCTCTCTCAGTAACATTAAAAAAATTAAATCTTTTTCAGCCTCACCTGAAAACCAAAATGAAAACATCTGCCATCTTCAACTATCAAGCTGCTTCCCCTTTTAGTGGTAAAAAGGCTCAGCAAACCATCATTAATTTGTCAAGTGTGTTACTGTCCCCAACAGTCCTTGAACAAGCAGCAGTTGTGGAAAGTACCGAGTGCAAACAAAGAGCCTGTTGGCTGCAAATATACTGCAACTTCCCAGTTCTTGAAAAACTTTCTCTGCCCTCCGTGTCCCCGCCCCCCGCCCCCGCCCCCACACTTGGGAATACAAAGGCCCAAAGGTGTGGATCAAATGATCACCTTGGAGGTAACGGGCAAGGAAAGAAAAAGCATCTGTGATAGTGTCGCAGTGATTTGATGGATGGCACCGTCTGTTCTCACTGCGGTCACTGAGGGCAGGAAGGACTCGGGAGCTAGGAGTCAGCAGGCACTGCTACTGTTCACATTCATATTCATGGAGAGAGACAAGAAAGTACCCAGCAGAGCCAACCTCAGCCTGGGGAAGCGAAGCTGGATGCCACAGCAGGTGGACCAGCACGCGCACAACTCAAGGGCACAGCACGACGGTGAGGCCCGTGACCCCACGTGCACCAGCACAGAAGGTGGCAGCCCTTCCATAGCCTATGTGAACAGGGTCCAAGACTTTCTATGAACTTCTATAAGTTATTTCACATGTTCTGAATAAACCTGGTACAGCTACTCACATGTTCAAACTTTCATTTGTGTATTTTACTAACACACACACACGGCTCTATACAGAATTCTATCTGCAAATGACACCAGGTGCTTCTAACAAATTAGTTTCCCACTAAATTTCTAAGTAAGCAATTTCCCTGTGACTTCTAAACTACGTCAGAATTAAAGGACATACCTACTTATCAGTTACTTGCATGGCCAGCCTATGATCTCCCCATGCATTTCTCTAATCTCTGCCTGGCCATGTCAGACTCCAGCATTCTGGTGAAAAGCAATTCATTATCTTATAAAGCAGCAAATTCCATTTTCAGGACACTTCTAGGAGTTAGGAAGTTCTTCCACATCCGAAACAAAAATTTCAGTGGTTTTTAAGTCCTAACTCTGCCTTATGGAATTACATAGAACACCTTTCATTCAGTCTGAATTATTACTTACCTTTAGGCGTTCAATGGCTTCTTCGCCTCCAGGTGTAGACATGATCCTCTCCTGAATACTGGTCACAGATGTTAAGCCCACCTGACTATTGAGTGAGCAGGAAGATGGAGATGAAGTAAGAGACCCCATGGATGCTGTGGAAAAATTGCCAGGGCGTTGATTCTCTGAAGCTAGCAAGTACCTATGCTTATTGTTCTGAAAATCTTTCAGATCTGGGAGACAGAAAAGAAGGGAAGGCAGAAAAAGTGGAGAGGAGGGAAAGGAGCAGAGGAAGAAAAAAGACAGGAAGGAACACCAGCGTAAGAAAGGAGAGCATTAAAGCGCCAAAACAGGCACGTCATAATACAAAAACAAGTTATAATTGTTCTAGATGGCAGTTCTAAAACATGTCTGTCTTTAATACTGGTATCACTGAGGTGAAGAACCACTTCTAAATTTTGAAACTAAAAAAACTCCAGTGTGGGTTAATGCTGTATTTGGTAGAGGGTAACCAGCGCCTCAAAGGATAATGCTCAGGCACTCTCTGTAAATAAAATATGCTACATTTCTCCTATTGCTTTTATGGCTCTGAATATACAACATTTTAAATTTACACTACTCTTAAATCTCAGCAGTTGGAAAAAAGATAGCCATTAATTTATCAATAATATTAACCAGGCCCAGTATTTTATGGCATTTAGCAAAAAAAATCCCAAGAAGATGCTATAGTTAAAACAAAATTCTGAGCATTCAGGAGTATCCTTTGCACAGCAGCATTTCAACATGCTAAAAAGGACCTTTATAATATGCTTTTTAAAAGGAGAGGTAACTAGAAATCACAAGAATTTTGTGTAAATTCTGATTAAGAAATCAGGGCCAACTCCCTAAACAGGGAAGAACAATTAGCAAATTAATGAAGTTGGTTTGCTCTGTGTTCATCAATGAGATCAAGCAAAATCAAGGCTGATTATTTGCTAATTACTGCAAAGTATGGCTCTTACTTTGCCTAACAGTACTCCCAGGAGTCCCTGGAGTTCCTAGGATGAAATGCAAGTTTTAGGGACATACTTTCACTTACTAAAAAGTCTTTACCAGAACTCCAAGTTTTATTTTTAAAGTTAGTTTTGATCAAAAGAGCCACAAACAACAAAATACATTTGCTCTATGTACTTTCCCTCATTTGTCATCCTTGTCACAGACACCGGAGGAAAACCATCAGTACTGATGGATTTCTATTCTAAAATTAGTTCATTTTTAAATTTGAGAAAGGCAACATTGCTTAAAATTTATATGAAAACTAAGTTAAGTTTTCTATAAGTGACATGAGTCAGAGCAAAGAGTCAGAACACAGTATTATTCGTTCTCACTGGGTCTACTCATCTCTATTTAATCAAAGCCAGTTCTTGAAACCCCTTAAAACCAGTGGGTGCTTCCAGACAGTTTGAAAACCACCATCTGCAAGTAGAGATCATAGGAAAGCAAGCAAGTTTTAAAAGGGGGATACGAACTGGAGCAAAAAATCAGCCATCAGGTAATGGCAGCAAGGTAGGAAAGAACAGGATGAATGGAGTTTTAGAAGGTCCAGTGGACACATGCAAGCCCTAAAAGGAATTAAGGGTAGTAGATCGAAATGGAAATTCATAAGTAGTCAGGGCTGCTTTCCTGCAGGGGTACAAAATTAAAACTGAGTCATGCAGAGCGTTCTGGGAGATGCCACGGCTGCTCAGACAAGAGTGAGGCAACAAGCTGACGGCAGCACTGCCTGGGCACGAAAGCAGGAACAAGACGGCATCTTTCTCATATCAGTATCAGTCAGCTTTGGAAATCTCAGACAGAGCTGTTCCAGTCCAAGAGCCACTCTGTATTGGAGCGTTACTGTGTCTTCAAGGCCTAGGCTCATCGCAGTGGCCAGGGCTACATTTCCTTTCTCCTGTGTATTTCCTCCCTGTCAAGCCCTATTACATGCCTCATTAAATGAACAAGCAAATTAAAATCTAAACTTAACCAAGAAGTCAAGATTCTTCATTTCCTCTAAGATAAAGATCCCCTCATGAAAAGCGTTAAGAAAGCATGTCCTCGCCAACTTCATGATACACTTGGAGAGGACAATGCGAGGTGTGATCCTTCATAAAATATCCTCATTTCCAGTGCACATTTTAAATTTAATTTGTAATTCCAGAAAAGGAAAACAAAACGTGGTTTTCCTAACCACCATGTAAGCTGAGGCCCAGACATGGAGGAAACTAACTTAGCATAAGCACAGGTGAGTGCTAACCCAACATTCACAGAGCTACTCAGTCATGGATAGTCTGGTCAACCGCAAGTTATTGTTTTTAATTATTTGTACACTACAGCTCAGAGTTACATAACTAATTTAAAAATTTTTTCTATCAAATAATCAGACCCTGAAGGAGCTCAAGAGGTCAAAAAGGTGTAGTAATGATTAAAAGGTGGGGCTGAGTTACACTATCCATTCTAACCACACACAAACCATGAGATCTCAGTAGCAGTGTCTCATGGGTAAAAATGGGCTTAACAGAACTTTTTTCAGAATCAGAAACAGGATTAAATGAGATAATACCGTCAAGGTCCCAAGAATGGGGCCCACCACTTCATAAACACTCAGGATATGTGAGTGTCTGTCGTAGCTATCCTCGTCCTCTGACTCTGGATTCAGTTTAATCACAGAAGTGGAAAAACTGAAGAGCAGAAGTAGGAAGAGATTCTCAAGCTTATCAACTGTTTAATCCACAAACTGAAATTCAGCAGTGTGTTTGCTAAATGGAGAAGGGTTAAACCAGGATCAGGATCATTTCTGAACCTACAATATGCTCTGTCTGGGATTCCCCTGTAAGGATTGCTGGCATGCAAAGCTCATTTTAAGGCTGATCCAGCAGAGGCAGAGTAGCAAATCAGAGCACTGGAAATAATCAATACATGAAATACACACATTTGCCTCCACTTCCAGAGTAATCATCAATCAATGGATCAACTGAAGGTAAGCAGGAGGGAAAATACAAGAAGGGTCAAAGTTCAGGTTCAGCAGTGACACAGAGAGGGAACAGAGCAGTATTTGGCATTTGGGAAGGTGAGAAAATTAACATTTGGAATATATGATCATTTTGCACACTGTATTCACTTAAATTCAGGTGCTAATCAGTAAGAACTAAACTCAAAGAGCCTTTTAACATCTTATTAGAATTCCAAACAATAGAATATTAGAATATTATTTACTTAAAAAATAAAAATATGCTTTATCAAATAAACCCATATAACATTCTACCTGAATCATCCTGTTAACTCAACTTCTGATTAGATATCAGGCAGGCTGAGGTTAAAAACATATTTTTTTTAAAGTTTATTTTGGGGGAAGAGAGAGAGCAGGTGCGCACTTGCGAGTGGGGAGGGGCAGAGAGAGGAGAGGATCCCAAGCAGGGTCCACGCTGTCAGTGTGGAGTCCAACGTGCGGCCTGATCTCAAGAGACGGCGAGATCATTACCTGAGCCTAAATCGAGGCAGACACTTTACCAAGTCACCCAGGTGCCCCAAAAAAGACTCATTTTAAGATAATACTATGAACTAATATTCTCTGGAAGTCTCATTCTTAAACTTGATAGGAAATGAATATTTTCCCCTTTGTGTGTTCATAGGGAGCGAGGTGGGGAGTGTTCCTCAATCATTTTGCAGGAGGGCAAAGATACCACTCAAGGGTAAATCTTATCTGAACGGGGACTGAAATAGCGTGTTTGTTACACATATATTATTGCTAATACATTAATCCAGAGAAGCGTGTAATACAAAAACAGAAATTTCAAGTAACATTTTTATGAAGTGACTAATTTCTCAGTAAGATAGCTCAACATTCCAAGTAAACTTCACTGCTGATCTAAAATGAAAACCTAATAAAAATACAAGCAATGAGAGGCGCCTGGTGTCTCAGTTGGTTAAGTGTCTGACTTTTGATTTCAGCTCAACTCATGATCTCACTGTTCATAGAGATGGAGCCTGGCACAGGGCTTTGTGCTGACAGCATAGAGCCTGCTTGGGATTCTTTCTCTTTCTCTCTCTGCGCCCCCCCCCCCTGCTTGGGATTCTTTCTCTTTCTCTCTCTGCGCCCCCCGCCCCCATCTCATGCTTGCACACACTGTCTCTCTCTCTCTCTCTCTCTCTCTCTCTCTCTCGTAAGATAAAGTTAAATATATATATTTTAAAAAATTAAGCAGTGACATATTTATATTTAAAAACTAATTTTATGACTTCAACTAGATAGCCTGGTGCATACTACATAAAGAAATTCTGAGATCATTTTCACTAGATTTTTTTAAAACTTAAGAAAAAGCAAAAAGACCCTTTTTCTACCATCTAACTTCATTGAGCTCTTTTAATCTAGGTTTAAATATAAGAACCCTGAGGAGGAAAGGGTTCGAGTTTGCGCTGCTCCTTAATTCACTTACTATCAATAATGTCCCCCAGTCCCTGAGCACGAAGAAGGTCCTTCAGCCGCGTCACCTCCTCCTTTAATTCACGAACCAGTTTGGCATTGGGGTCCTCATTGATAACTGCATTGCATTTAATTTGCTTCGCACGATCTGCATATCTGTATCAAAAAAAGGAACATTCATTTTTGCCAATCCTCAGATACTCTACTTCTCATAAGTAACATATCATTATTTCTATCTCTAAATCAAACAGCTTGAGTATTTACACATTTTATAAGCCTGAATAATAACACATGCATAGGAGGTTTTACAGTATCTTATAAAGATGAAGAAAAAGGCCCAGAATTTAGTGATTTACCCAAAATCATAAAAGAAATAAATACCAGAAAGAGGACTCAAAATGAATTTGTCAGACTATATAGTGTTCTTTCCATTATATTAGAAATATCTTCAATGGAAGAAGAGTAGAAAGTTCCAGATTCAAGTAATAAATAAAAACTATTGCACAGATAGAAGTACAGCTGACCTTTGGACAACACGGGTTAGAACTGTGCAGGTCCACTTATAATTGGCTTTTTTCTGATAAATACAGTCCAGTACTATAAATGTATTTTCTCTTATGGTTTCCTTAATAACATTTTTTCCTATAACTTACTTTATTGTAAGTATACAGCATAAAGTATATATAATATACAAAATACATGTTAATCAATTGTTTATGTTATCGTTGAAGCTTCTGGTCAACAGTAAGCTATCAGTTGAGTTTTGGGGAGTGAAGTTATATGCAGATTTTCGACTGCAGAGGGTTGGCGCCCATAACCACTGAGCTATTCAAGGGTCAACTGTGCTCTATTAGTGAACATTCTGTAATTTTTTAAATATAACACATATTCATAATTGCATTAGTTGTTAAGACTTGAGCATCTCTATAATGACAAACACCACAAGAAGGCGATGCTTCTTTTTACAGGCATGAAAATGATAAGACACTTTCGCTATTATCTAGAAATTATCCAAACATCTCACTTGAGCAATTTTAGTATCTTTCCTATGAAAAAGTTCCTGTCTTTGCCAGTGAAACTGAAAACCATTAACAAGTAAATTCTATTATAGTAAAAGTCTCCCCCATCGCATGTTTTCCCTGGATCATTACTTACACAAAACTTTACCCATATGTCATAAGAAAATCTGTGGCATAACAAAATGATTTATGGAGGCACAGTGTTCTATTTTGCTATTGAGATCAGATTGGAGTACCTCAAAGTGCTCAAAGTTTCATCATAGTTGATATCTGCTGGGCTCAGAGCAGCAACCATTGCAGTCCGAGAATTACCACCTAAGAAGATGAATTATGGTTATCTCAAATCATGCTCATTTTAGAAAGAAGAACTTTACTAAATGTGTCAAATTAGACAGCACAATCTCAGATCCTAAGATTTAATCAAAAGTCAACCAATGTCTCAAATGTTCCTATGCCAGGCACTGTTACACTCTCAGTCTTGGTGTTGCATCTACTGTGAACGGCGTCCCTCCCCCTGCTCCTGCAAAGACCTCAGCCACTCCACCCAAGTGCTCTTAGCAAGTCAAAGTCACAGTGACGTGGACAGTCCAACAGGCTATTCTCAGCCTCTTCCTTCCATCAGCAACATTTAACATAGCTGATCATTCCCTTCTTTCCATCAGGAAGGAGGGAAAAAGGCGAACAGAACAGAGAACAAAGAGCAATGACCTGAAGGTCCAAAAGCATCAGTAAAAAGGTAACATGGGGTTTTCAAAGAAGTCTGAAGAAGGAGCTTAAGTGTGAAGCAAGTGTGGTTAGGAAGACAACCACACCAGAGTTCACGTTCCAAGGTCAACAAGATAAACCCTGATTAAAAGGTGAGCAAATCCAACCAGCTTAATTCAAGAGCAAAATTGAAAAGGAGGAGGGAGGAGTCAGGTTAGTAACATGAATACCTAGAGAGTATTCTCCAAAACAAATATGCAAGACAATTAACCACAAAAGGTCATCGGTAAACAGCTTTAAAAAGATAACCACAAACCAGTGTGCAACATACCTAGATTTTCCCGAAGGAGCCAAGTAAGTACAGAGTCCCTATAGGGAATAAAATCAGTTTTCTTTTTCTTCTTACTCTGTTAAACAGAAAGAAATGGTCTTAAAATTGCTAGGAAGAAAACATTGACACGGAAGGCAAGCCAGTTTAAAGCCCCCAAACACATTCCAGTAGAACCCCATCACTGCTGAAACTTCATACTCATGGCTTCAAGTCTTTATGATACCCAAAGGTCATGCAATGAAGTAAATTTTTCAAAAGAAAATATTTTAAAAATTTACAACATACACAACAGTTGAGAGGAGTATGATGAGCTACCATATATCCGTCATGCACCTTATCAATATCAGGCCAATCATGTTTCTGTTATCCCTCAAACACTTCACGCTTTTTCTTCCTGAACCATTTTGGAATAAACTGCAGACACCATGCCCTTTCATCCCTAAATACTTAAGCAGATAAGGCCATTCTCTCACAGTCGCAGTCCGATGACCAAATTTAGAAATGTAACATCCATACAATTGCATCATCTAATAGTCTATCCTATATCATATCCTTTACAGCTGATAGTGTTTTAAAGCAAATCCAACATTTCACCTGTAAGTATTTCAGATATGTATCTCCAACAGAGGACGGTTTTTAAAAAAGGTAACTATCAAAACCATTATTACACATTAACAAAATTAATAGTAATTCCTCAATATCATTTGATATCTAATCCTCAAACAACGATTTTTTTCCTTTTGCAGAAGGGCAAATATGAATCCTGAGCATTCCAGGTTGGATGTGTAGGAGTAAATCATTTAGTTAATGAATTTACTTGGCCAAACACCAATTCATCAAGTGGACTGTTGCATGTCTAATAACTTTTATAAAGTAATGGACATTTGGTTTCCTTGGGAGGAAATTACGTCCCTCCAAAATGCAACCAACAGAGTTGGGACTCAAAGTGAAAAGGTATAGGACAGTGACGTGATCTGTGGGTCTGGAGATTTACAGAGATTTACTTATACTGCTGTGACCTATCTTGCATCACAGAATATCTTCTCATTATCACAGCAAAAGGCACCAATGCAAAGCCAGTGCTAAAAAGGAGGAAATTGTATCCTTTGAAAGTAAAAATTAATGTAAACACTTGGCAGACAATAGTTACTGCAACATCCTCCTAGCTGATGACTATGTTGTGATAATTTAAGAAGCCACTGAGGGGAAGCCAGTGTTCACTGAAAAACATCTCCCCCTATTCCTGGTATAATCTGAGGTTAAACTAAGAATGATCTAGCTTTTAAAGTTTATTTATTTTGAGTGAGTGACTGAGAGAGAGAGACAGACACATACATACACACACACAGTGTGAGCAGAGGAGGGGCAGAGAGAGAGAGGGAGACAGAATCTGAAGCAGGGTCCAGGCTCTGAGCTGTCAGCAGGGCTCAAACTCATGAATCATATCATAACCTGAGCCGAGGTCGGACACCTAACTGACTGAGCCCCCCCGGGGCTGCCCCAAGGATGATCTAGTCCTTGCAAAAGCATGAGCATTCAGAAAAGGAGTATTAAGTTGAGCAGGAAAGCAAATCGGCCAGGAGCACTTTAATTCCATCTCTCATTACACAGACCTCTAGGGACAATTAGCCCTGTCAGTCATTTGTAGTTTAGTGGGACTGTCAATTACTACAGAATTCTGGAAGCCTGCAACCTCAGTCTATTCTCTCTAGCTCCACCCCACTCCTAACCACTCCGCTTTGCCAAAGGTTGGTTAGTACTGAAAATGCTGCAAGATTTTAAGTACGTCAGTTACAAGGACTCCAAACAGCACTATAAAAATAAGCAGTGTCCCTTTGCCAAAAACTTTCTATTTTCATTTCGGTCAATTAGACTAAATTAAGGAGGAGTAGCTAAATAAAGAAGCATAAAGAGAACTTCCATCTTTTCCATGTGAAAATACCTCAAATTTTAGCCACTTCTTTTCTGTTTGCACTCTTACAAATTAATTTCATCTGCTCCCACAAAGAAGTTCCTCAGTAATTACATGAAAAGGTTTATTTCTATCACTAACCTCGCTAAAAAGAAAAACTATCAAGTGTGGATGATAATAATCCTGTTTGTCTCCCCAGTGGAAATAACAATACATTTTAATTCACCCAAAATTACAGTTGTTACATGAAAAATAAATTTATTTCTGATCTGTTAGTAATGGCATAGATGCCAAGTACTAAACTAGATTTTATAAAACTAATTCTAAAAAATTCATTTGCAAATTAATCGGGGCACAGAGCAATGTGAGAAATAAGCAGATAAATACTTTGTAAACTTTTCCTTTCATTGATACGAATGTTCAAAATGAGCACACATGGACAGGACAAGTTGGAAAAGCCACTAAATTTTAACAGCTCTTATGATTCTGGGACCCAGGTTAGATGAAGAATATCTACACATACATTATACCAAATAAAAGATTTTTAAATTTAAGGCAGCTTTTTCTAACAAGCAGAAACAGAAGAAAAAGCATTACTTTTTACTAAGTAATTTTTGTACAAGTAGAGAATAAATAAACCTATATACTTAAAAAATATGACTATAAAATATTTCCTGGCAGATGCTGCCTGCTATCTCCAATGTCACTCATGTGATTCAGAGCTAATTGTTCAGTGCTCTATTATCTGTACAAAATACAGATTTTGGAGTAATTGTATAGAACTATAAGGAAAAGACTATTGTACTTGGATTAAAAGGATGCCAAAAATATGTTTTTTAGATACAATTACAGTGCTTAACTTGGTCTTACAGCCTTCACTCTACATATAGCCAAAGAGTAGAAAAAAATTTTTCTAACAATTTAAATAATCCATGACTTTTCATGATAGGAAATAAGATTACACAAAGAGGCTTAAGGAAAATAACCTAATTTCAAGAAGTTAGCTATGTTTCAGAATGGTACCTGTAAGAAGTATTTTTATTGCCCTTTCAAGAGGTTTCCAGGTGACTTCTTCAAATAAGTCCTACAGATCACTAGAAAAAACTCATAAAATAACACAATGTAGATACTTCCTCAATTTCTCTCTTGTTCCTTTATTCTGATTTCCTTGTGCAAAGCACATCATGTTCCTAAACTAATTGTGGTGTGAAATCTCATGATTCATGGTCATTATCAACAGCAACTCTAAATTCCAGAGTCAGAAAGCAAGTAACAAAAAGGCTTTTTTCAAGGTTCCATTCCTCCTTATGTCTCCATACATCCTGCTGCGGATTTAAAATCATCACAATTGATTCCACAGCTAGTTCATTTCTACACACCCCACCGTACCTTGCTGGTGCAGTTATCCTACAGAGGAAGCATTTAAAAGAAAGAATGAAAACATAGGATAAGCCTTCAAAAAGAAAGTCATAAAACAGACTTCAAACAGAAATGATAAATTGAGTATGACTTTTCAGAAACAAGCAAGAAAACATTTGATTCTTTTCACAGATTCATATGAGGCACTAGACTAGAGTACAGAGTGACTAAGTGGTACTTCCTTAGCCTTTAACCTCAAAACTGAAGCCCCTTATACAAAACTGTTTCAGATTTGGTGTCCTACTGTTAAAGACTAGGAAAGAATAAAACAACTTTTAAAAATGTATTATTGGCCCCCAGCTCAACAGCATTCACCAAGGCAAATGCTCAAAATACTCCAACTCCAAAAAGTACTACATCCTACTTAGAAAAGATTGTATAGTAAAAGAATATGTAAAAAAAATTCCTTGGTTTTGACGAGAGACCTGAAGTAAGCCCCAAAAAAGTAGTCAAACCCTGTAAAGAACTAGTTTTCGGTCTAGCCTTTGCAGATCTGTATTTACTTTCATTCTTGCTCATGTCTTTTATTCTTAGGAGAAAGTCAAAATGTGTTACACCTAGTATCTTATCTGAAAAGCTCTAAAAGGAGAAAGGCAAGGTTATATAAAAAGGTCCAAAAAGGTCACTTTATACACACATAAAATATCAAGTACATTTGCTGAACAGACAAATTTTCCCATACAATCAAGTATATAATACTTACCACCTCTGCCAAGGCTGAAATGACTTTGCCCAGAGTTGTAAGAGACTTATTAATATTTGCTCCCTCCTAAAATCAATACCAAACATGAAGAATTATGATGCAGAATTTCTACGACTGCCACATCATATAGAATATGTAAGATACAATCAGGCCTCACACTAGCATTGTGTACTTATGACCCCAAGTTCTAAAAGCCTCTTGCAATCCTCTCCACTCCATGCCGCCCGAGGACCACATGCCTAACTCACAAGCTTCTGTACCTGGAAGACGTGCTGCCCCCGAAGCGTACAGACACAGCCTTCTTCCCACAACCCACCGACACGCCATTTCTGCTCTTGCTAACGAAGCATCTCTCTAAGGAGGCCCATGTGTGCTCTCACATTTGGATCTTCTGTGTCCCTGTCCTATTAGTGTCCCTTACATCTAGCCTGTTCCTCAAAACACACTCCAGCTCTCACCTCAACCGTCAAGTCCTCCTCAACTATTACATTATGTAACTTATCGTCCATTGGATTATAGATCAGACATCGGCAACAGTTTTCTGTAGAGGTTTTGCGGGCTATGCGGTCCCTTTCACAACTTTTCAACCTTACCACTGCAGACAACACATCAACAAAGAGACACAGCTGTGCCCCAGTAAAACCTTATTTACAAAAACAGTGGGCCAAATTTGACTTACTAGCCATAGTTTGCTGGCCTATGTTACAGAACATTTACTGACTAAGCCGACTGTTTGGTAAAATAAATACCTTTAATCGAGTCCCTTTGGCACCAGTGGAATCAGCTCGTTCACTTCCTGCTAGATCCACCAAGCTGATTTTACTGACCTGGTAAAGAACAAGACATTGGGGCAATTCAGAAAAAGGCAAGGTAGAACTAGAAAACATTGAGGCAGGATATTAAAAATTAGGCATGAAGACTACAATATTAGTTAGGGCTCTTACAAATGGCCTAAGAAGACACAGAGCATGCACAAAAGTTCACAGCAACTATCTTGGTTCAAAAAAAGTAATTTTAGGATACACATGACATATTTTACAATGGCATGTCATAAAAATATATAAAACTCATTAACCCATTAAATGGCATATTAAATATGAAGCCTCCAGCAACTAGAACTCTCACACACTGCTGGTGGGAATGCAAAATGATATAATCACTTTGGAAGACAGTTTAGCAGAGTTATACACCTACAAAGCTAAACATACACCTACCATAAGACTCAACCATTCTATGCCTAGGTATTTACCAAGAGAAACAAAAGCAAGTATCTATACAAAGACTTGTACAAAAATGTTCATGGCCTCTTCATTTCAACATCAAAAACTGGAAACAATTTAAATGCCCATCAACAGAGGAGTTAATGCACAAACTGTGATAGATCTATATAACAGAATACTATTCAGCAATGAAAATGAATGAATTTCAAAATTATGCTGAGTGAAAGAAGGCAAGAAAATAGTACATACTATAAAATTCCAGTTATTTAAAATTTCAGAAAATGTAAATTAATCTGCAGTGACAAAAAGCAGATCACACCTGCCTCAGTATCAGGTGTGGTTAGAGTATAAAGTGGCGTGAGGCAACTTTCCAGGGTAACAGAAGTGGTAACAGACTTTGAGAGTGGGTGTTACAAGTGCATACACAATGATCCAATTTTATACTTGAAACAGGTGTGGTTTACTGTACTTCACCAATACCTCAAGCAAGTGGTTAAAAAAAAAAAAAAACTTTAGGAAGGTTAGACAAAATTATCCAAAATGGATGATCAAAGAAGCTATGGTTATGGGATTAACATAATTATTTTTGTAAGTGTGACATCATAGAAAAACTGCTTTCACACTGCATGTATTAAACAGCAGTAACACTGTAACTAGCTAAGCAGTGTCAAGTTATTTGATCACCTATATGGAGACTCCATTTTCAAAAATAATTTTCAGCTAAAAACAGATAAGCCACCAAGTAAAAAGTGACTCTAATTTTTAGTGATACCAGTATCATAAAGTACTCGGTTAGTAAGGCAAAGGATCTTTTTCACTGCCAGGATAATAAATCTAACTTCAGGGGACACCTGGGTAGCTCAGTCGGTTGAGCATCCAACTTCAGCTCAGGTCATGATCTCACGGTTCGTGGGTTGGAGCCTCGCGTCAGGCTCTGTGCTGACAGCTCAGAGCCTGGAGCCTGCTTTGGATGCTGTACCTCCCTCTCTTAAAAAATTTTTTTAAATCTAACTTCAGGTTTAAAAACCCAGCCGCATGCTACTTAGGTATGTAGGCAGAAAAGAATTTCATATAAATCTATTGCTAACAATAATAACAATAAAATTCACGTTTATTGAGTGAATAAACCAGGCTCAGAGCCAGGCTCCATTACGTGCACTAACCTGTATTAATATGTAATCATCTTAACAAACCTGAGTTTGGGGAAACTAAGGAACAAAGAGGGTCAGTAACTTGCTCAAGGTAACCATGCTGAGCAGTGGCAGAAGCGGGATCTAAAGCAAGCAGTTTAACTCCAGAGTTTACTCTATTGAACTGTGCAGAAAATGAGACATTAACAAGCAAGGTATTTGAAAAACCTCAGGACTTTTGTGCAGTTATTTATTTTCCAAGGAAAAACACACCTTGTCTTAACTGTTTGCTTAAATATTTAATCCCACACCACATTATCAGAGCTCAAAAAAAAATACACGTAACAAACAACCTAATAAAATAATAAAGAGGTTCTGGTCAAGGGAAAAGGGAAGGATTTTCTCCGCGCAGTACTACTGAACTCTCCTGCACAGAGTAGCTTTTGAGACCCAAAGTCTTGAACTGTTTTTTCTTAACCCTATTTTCTATCTTGTGATTTCACTCAAAACCCATGCTCAAAACTGGTTTAGAGTGGGAATAAAGATGACAAGTAGAAGATCTGAAATATTCTCCACTGAGTAAAAGGGCAACTCTCTGCCCTCCATAAAACGCAAGGGCACTTTGGAATCTGAAAATTCCCGTTCTCCGTAACTCAAGCCGAGACACTGAAGGTGTCCTACCTTCTCAGTGGAAAGGTTGGTCTCAGTATCGTGTTTCTTCTGGGTGAAAACAATGGTGAACACAGCATGGGAACGGCTACTTGTTTCATTCATGTTGGTAGCTGCCACTGTCCTAAATAAACATAAAGGTGACATATGACAGTGGAATTCTTAGATGAAAGTTAAAATGGACAGCAGGCTCCACATCAAAAGCACAACCACCACAAGCAACAGCTTTAAACTTATTCACAGATCGTGAGATTGTCACTTACCTGAGCTGTTCTCAATACACCTTATTTGTGAGCCCAGAAGTCACCCACAACTCCAAGCCACCCCATCAGAATCATTTCTCATACTTCAGTTGTCCCTTTAGAAACCACCAAGGCATTTAGTTTTCATTCTTTATTCCACAATCAACTACTACCATAGGCATGTGATACCTAACATTTTACCATGACTTGATCAAAATCAAGATACTACAACTTAACCAAAGTTCCGATGCATTCCACCACTGTCTGTTATGGTAAGAAGAAAGATGCTGAATATGCTAAAGCCCTCACCTCTTTTTCCAGCACAACCAAAGGGTCAGAGGATCCACAATTAAAGCAGCTTTCATAGCTGTAAGTGTGGTCTCAAACTCTTCACTGGGAGCAAAGGACCCAAAAATGTGCCGAAGCCTTCAGTCTTTAGTCTATTTCCACCATACCTGGCTTTGTTCCCAGCATCCATGAGGTCAGCAATGTCTGTGTAGGAAGTGACTGCCAGCTTGGACAGATCCTCCACATATGGGCCAAGAAGTGGGTGTTCACGCACACGCAAATGACCCTTGTTTTTTGGATTCAGCAGGTCTCGTACTCTTTCACAGTAAATTTCCATGTAGCTCACCTAGGAAGAGATTATTAAATTGAGCTGGAGGACTCAACAAAAGAAATTCTATACATTAAAACAATGTTTTACAGAAGGGCCTTGGTGTCTCCGTCAGCTGAGTGTCTGCTTTTGGTTTCGGCTCAGGTCATGATCTCACGGTTCATGGGTTCATGTCCTGCTTCAGGCTCTGTGCTGGCGGCGTGGAGCCTGCTTTGGATTCTCTTTCTCCCTCTCTCTCTGCCTCTCCCCTGCTCTCCCTCTCTCTCAAAATAAATAAACTTAAAAATTTTTTAACTGTTGTATAATGTTTATTCAAAGGTCTACAATTAGGGGCGCCTGGCTGGCTTAGTAGAGTGCATGACTCTTGATCTTGGGGTCATGAGTTCAAGCCCCACGTTGGGGGTGAGATTGCTTAAAAAAAGGGGGGGGTCGTACAAAACAAGTCATAGGTCCAGTCCCTTTGATTCTACTAATGGTATGCACAGACATCACTGACTGAGAACCAGCTTCCTACAGTCTCAGGGAAGAAAAGGAGGTAAATAGACTATCTTGGCAGTCAGTAGCTGCTACTTGTCTAAGGCAGTAAAAAGTAACATTTTTAGGAGCAAATTACCAGTTACTAGAATACATTTTTAAAATGTATGCTATTGTCAATAATTGAGTATTACAGGGAGGTTATTCTAAAAGCTTGGAAATAAAAACTCAATTAGTGTTAAGACCAAGAAACAATACTCCAGAGCAGGGAAGACAAAGAGAAAGCAGCAACCCTACTATTGTTAGGATCGACCACATGGTGATTGATTACAGACAAGCAATCCACCGACCACAAGGAGTGAGGATGAGTCAGCATGGAGCCTGGCTGCGTGGCAGGACCCACCCAAGACGCGTGAGGGAAGTGGAAGCGTCAGCTGACACACTGCTGGAACTCTTGTTCCTCCAGCAGGACCATTCCTGCCGTGCAGGTGGACGTATCAGACTAGCCTTTCTCCACCTGGGGCAACTAAGCCTAGGAGTCGTCTAGTCAACTCTTCCCTCTCGAATTCCATACTCACTAAAGAACCAAAAGGGTTCCAACAGAAGTGTGTCCGCAGGAAATAATATACCGGTCTTGCTGATGTGGGTGTCCTGGTCTAGCTACGAGATTCTCCTCACAAGAAAGTAACAAACAAAAATGGTGGCTTGACAACATAAGCCAAATGAGCATCATTCCAGAGTCTGGCTTTAAAGGCTACTTCTGTTCCTGATCGATATAAAAGATCAGACTTCCAAGCAAATAATGCAGGCTCTGGACTGGGCTAGACTCACCGAGGTAAGCTTCATTATGATCTTCCCTAGGAATGAGAGGCTTGTGTAGCACTGAGCTACTCAAGCATACAATAAAACTTCAACATTTTTCAACTTTAAGTATTCTATAGAGTACCTGAGTACCTGAAATAGAAGCTTATCTCCATTTCTATTGCTTTTTTCTTTCATTATGCCTCAGATCTGACTGCATATTTACACTGTATTTTAAATTCAGTTTTTTAAATATTGAGAACCCTTGAAGTAATTGATCCCCTCTGAGAGTAAAACAAGAGGACAACAAATATTCTTTCTTAACAGCAGCTCATCCTAGACAGCGAAATGGTACATTAATCACTCTTGTGTACTTAAACTTGACCACACCCTCCGGAATCCCAGGTAGGTATTGCATCTTCTTGGAAAACGTGTCTTTTTTCACACAGGTATGGGACTAAGAGGCCCCAAGTAACCTAGTGAAGGCTGCCATGCCCCACTACTCACTCTCCAACATGCAAATCCTTCTAAACTCATCACTATTTCTTCTCCTTTGAGCCAACCATTACAGACCCCACTTGGCAAGTTCAATTCACTGAGCATCATTATCTTCCAGGCACTTTCTAAAGCACTTGGCACATAACAGTAAATGAAACAGACAAAAATCCCTGGCCCAGGAGCTTATGACCCTAAATGAAAATAAACAGACAGGCAGATTAATAGAATTATAAGTAGGTTAGAACATGATGAAGAGCGTAAGGGAAAAAACCCAGGCAAGAGAGCAGGAGCGCTGGGGTGGAGTGCAAGCGGCACTGCTCAACGAGGTAGTCACAGCAAAGCTTTGCCGAGAGGATAAGATTTTAGAAAATGATTTGAAGGAGTTACAACCCTTAGCCAAAAACAAATCCAAGAGAAGAAAATTTCAGGCAAAAAAAAAAAAAAGTAAAAAGCCCTAAGGTAGGAAAGTTCCTGTGTATTCCAGAAACAGGAAAAAAAAAAAAAACCCAATGCGGCCAGAGCAGAGCAAATACAGGACAGAAAGGAGAAGGGGCAGAGGTCCACAAACACAAGGCCCCACAGCGTCAGCTAGGGATCTACACTGCACTCCGAGGAGGCCTGTGAGCTCCAATACGAAAGCAAACGGCCTCTTCTCTTATCTGTCTATAAGCTCGAAATGGCCTGTCACATTCTGTCACCCCCTCTATCCTTTGAATTCATGTAACATATGTGATTATTTTAGTGAGAAGAAAAATCTACTGATTTTCTTTTGTCATACATTTAGTGCTCAAAAATAACAGTTACAGGATGAAACAAGCTACTTAGAAAATTCATTTTTACAAAATATTTTTTAGAGCAGCATATTTCCCTTTTGGCATATGATAGTCACAAAGCAGAATTCTTTAAAATTTATAAATTAATGCCACACTGGACAGGTAAAGAAAAAAAACCCAAACCAGCTAAGTGGGTCAACTAGGAATTGTGTTAAGTCCTATAGAAAATCACAACATGCACACAAAAAAAGTAGTTTGCTTAAAAAAAGCTTCATGTCTCCAAACAAAAGGCCCATGTTAATGGAAGACTTTTAATAATTTCAGTTTCTGTGAAACTGAGTACCAAAAAGGGGGTAAGTGAAACAAGAGCTTCATAAAGCACATATAAATAAACGAGTGGAAATGTTCAGCCAAGAAATTAAAGTACAGAATTCAATTCTATAGACCTGTTCCTCAAAGAGCTGGAGTATTCACTGGATGGAGAGTAATATTCTAAGTTTATAACACATTATGAAGAAGGGAGGGGAGAAGAGATCTGATTATAAATATTTTAAAAACCAATGTGGTCAAAAATCATTATTGATACTATTAAAGGGGGAATGAATTCACACAAATGATTATCAAGATAAACCCTGCAATCCCCAAATGTAAACAGTCATATGCATAATTTACCAGATGTTCAACGATACTAATAACCAAAGAAATGCTACTTTAAGCAAGAAATTGTGCCCTTATCAAATTGGCAGAGTAAAAAATGAAAACGGTAAATGTCTGCAAGGACCCAATGGGTGCTTGTACCCTCCTGATGGGACTGGAAATTAGTACAGTATTTCCTTCTAAAAAGTCGGTTGGCAATTCAAATGTACTGTCTGACAAGTGGATACATAAAGGAAACAGTTAAAAATAAAGCTTATGAACAAGCTTCGACTTACGAACAAGGATTCAATTGTAACACTATTTGGTATGACCAAAACTTAGAGCCTAGGAGCACAAAACCCTAGGGGAATGGTTACGTGATCTAGCACAGCCAAAATGGGGGGCCTTCGCAAAGTAACACCGGGAGGGAAGGGGGTCCAGAAGCCTCTGGCTTTACTCCACAGCTGTACTCACCTCTACAGAGTAAGACATTTCTTCATTACAGTTGTCGTTGATTTTCTCAAATAGTTCTTCACACAACTAGAGAACCAGGAGAGGCGGGAATAGCATAAATGAGAGGAGTAGAAAGTTATTCATGAGTGCTGAACGAATTAGCGAGGTCTTTTTTCTCTTTCTCAAAATATTAACAGCAACAACATCAAAAGTGAATGATTTGAATGAAATAAAAGAGAACAGAATATATTCTCATCTCTAGTCTCCCTCAATGACAGCATCTCAAAAACGCTTCCTTAGAAAGAAAGCCACACTTAGGGAAGAGGAGGAGCTCTCCAATGTTAGGCCCCTGGCGCGTTTAGTTCATGCGAATTCAATTCTTCACACTAACCTAGAATAACTGTGACTCTACTATTCGTATTATTACACAGCAAGCTACAATTAAACTACATTTTGCACATTTTATTTATCATGATACATACATTTTATTACACATTGTCAGTTACCATATACATTATAAATTAGTACATACATACATATAAAAAGAGAATACATGCTATTTAGAGGGAGTAAATGAAGGTATTTAAAAACAACTGAGTTTCTAGGGGTGCCTGGCTGGCTCAGTCGGTGGAATGTGTGACTCTTAATCTCAGGGTTATAAATCTGAGCTCCATGCTGAGTGCAGAGCACTTAAAATAAAATCTTAAAGAAAAAAGAATAATTTTAGCTATATAAAAATCTCCCCTTTACCTGTGTCTTAAGATTCCAAACTCTTTACGAGAAGCTACTGCACCATATGGAGGAAAACATTAATTTTTCTAGATCAGGAAAATTGTAACATTTCACTCTCCCCGTTCTTTGAATTTACTCAAAATACATGATATTTTAATAGGACTACAGAATAAAAATCTACTGAATTTTCATTTGCTATACAGTTTTTAAATTCTTATTTTTGAGAGAGAAAGGGCACACACATGGGGGAGTGAGGGTGGGATAATGGGGGAGCAAGGGAGGGAGAGAGGGACAGGGAGAGGGAGAGGGAGAGAGAGAGGGAGAGGGAGAGGGAGAGAGAGGGAGAGAGAGAGAGGGAGAGAGAGGGAGAGAGAGAGAGAATCTTAAGCAGGTTCCACAATCAGCAAAAAGCCCCATGCAGGGCTCAATCTCACAACCCTGAGATCGTGACCTGAGATGAAATTGAGAGTCAGAGGCTCAACCAACCAAGTCACCCAGGTGCCCCATTTGCTATACATTTAATGTTAAGGCAATCAATACACATTTGGAAAATGAACTGTATGTTTGTGATTCTCCAGAAGTCTAAATACAACTTAAAATTTATTGTTGTGGGGACCCTGTGTCGCTCAGTTGGTTAAGTGTCTGACTACGGCTCAGATCATGATCTCATGGTATGTGAGTTCGAGACCCAAATTGGGCTCTGCACCATCAGCCTGGAGACTACTTCGGATCCTCTGTCTCCCTGTCTCCCTGCCCCTCCCCCACGCACGCACATGCTCGTGCACGCTCTCTCTCTCTCAAAAATAAATAAACATTTAAAAAATGTTTTTAAAGAGTTACATTCAGTATAGGGGCGCCTGGGTGGCCCTGTCAGTTAAGCACGGGGCTCTTGCTTTCAGCTCAGGTCACGATCTCATGGCTGTAAGACTGAGCCCCACATCCAGCTCTGCACTAAGCGTGAAGCCTGCCTGGGATTCTCTGCCCCTCCCCCAAAAGTGTGCACACGTGTGCAAGCACACTGTCAAAAATGAGTATTATAAAAATAAATTAAAAATAAAATTTATTATAAATGGCAGTTTCTCAATGATAATCCTATCTTTAAAAATTAATGATTTTGCATTAAAATAAAATATTCCAAAATTCTGCCAGAAAAAGGATATATATATATATAACTATACAAAAATTCCAACAGCAAACAAATTCAGGTTAAAGGGAAGGAGAAACTAAGCGTGAAGATGGGATCAACAGGACTGTGAGTGTAACTTGCTACAATCTACAAAAAGCTATCTTACTGCGGAAGAGCAATCCCACTGTAGAAAACACAAAGCCTCCAGAACCACCTTGCCTGAGTTTAGATTTGGGCTCTGCCACTTCCCGGGGCAAGTGACATGACCTCCCTTGCTTCAGTTTTCTCGTCTTTAAAATGAGGACAATAAAATAAAATGAGGCCGCCTGGGTGGCTCAGTTGGTTAAGCATCTGACTTCAGCTCAGGTAATGATCTCAGTTTGTGAGTTCGAGCCCAGCATCAGTGTGTTCTAGCCCCGCTTCAGGTGAGCTTGAGCCCCACAATCGGTGAACATTGAGCCTCACCTCTCATTCTCCCTCTCTCTCTCCCTCTCATGGGATTCTCTCTCTCAGCCTCTTTCTCACTTGTATCCCTCCTCTCTCAGAAAGAAAGGAAGGAAGGAAGGAAGGAAGGAAGGAAGGAAGGAAGGAAGGAAATTAAAAGAAAAGAAGAAAGAAAGGAAAGGAAAGAAAAAAGAAAGAAACAACATCTACCTCCTGGGGTTAAATGGGAAGGATCAGATGAGCTAATGTTTGTAAAACACGTGGACCAGCGCTTGGCACATGGTGAGTGCTACCTAATGTCTTCTCTAATTAGTACTGTACTCGCTATTCCTGTATATAAAGAAGGACAATTCCCAAGTATGTCTTAATTCTGACATACATTTTTCACAGAAAAAATATGCTAGTATGTTCAATTTTTTTTTCTGAAAAATTCTTAATGTTTACTGATAGTTAAGCATTTCAATTATACAGTTGAATTTAAAATAACAATCCAGGGGTGCCTGGGTGGCTCAGTTGGTTAAGCGGCCGGCTTTAGCTCAGGTCATGATCTCACAGTTCATGGGTTTGAGCCCCACGTCACCCTCTGTGCTGACAGCTAGCTCAGAGCCTGGAGACTACTTCAGATTCTGTGTCCTTCTCTCTCTGACCCTCCCCTGCTTGCACTGTTTCTCTCTCTCAAAAATAAATAAAAAGACATTAAAAATAATAAAATAACAATCCAAAAATCCATTAGAAAAAAGTAGCTTTGCTCTCTTATATTTTATTCTCAGAATATAGAGATGAGTCACACTAGGCCTGTATTTTAAAAAGCACTTTAAAGTTAATTCCAAATATCACCAATAAAAGCAAACCAACCATATTTTTCTTATTACCAAAAAGAAGTTCCTTCTAAATACCTAAAACTCTACTCCATTCCAAACAATACAAGGCCAAAGACACTGTTCTTAAGAATTCTCAGACTATTCTAGCTTAATGTGATAGTATTAAATTAATAAGATAAGGAAAATATCTCTGAGAAGGCAATCAAAAAACAAAAATAATCTCATGCTCACAAGGCGATCTATATATGGAACTTGCAGGGGAAAGCACCAGACCAGCAACGACACTGACTAGGTGTCTCCAGGAATCAGAACAGAGCCTGGTACAAACTACCAGGCTTTTTAAGAAGCTGGGAACACTGGTCAGAAGATAAAAGAACCAGCCATGGGGATACATTAAAACCTTTACAGAACGTCAACTTCCCCACCTTTAAAGACAGACATGTATATACATCAGTCTTTTTCCACCAAACTGTTAGCTCCTTTGAGAAAGGGACCAGTGATTGAATTATTTTTGTGCCTCTCATACCACAGTCCCTGAATAAGTGTTTGCTAAATAAAAATAACTGTTACAGCAACTGAAGACTCAGACCAATAATAAACAGAGGCCTTTTGTCATTTTTTGGGTTTTTTTACCTGTGGAATGATGCCAGCCTGGCTTTCTTCTTGTTTGCCCATCATTGTATACGATTTCCCAGCACCAGTCTGCCCGTAGGCAAAAATACAGACATTATAGCCCTCAAAGGCATGTAACAGCATTTCCTTCCCAATGTCATTGTACACACGGTTTTGAGATGCAAAACAGGGATCTTCAGGCTGTAAAGATTCAAAGGAGAAATCAATGGCATTTCATTCGTATACTTTCCTATGCTTATTTGATTACTTCTATAATAAATAAAAGTGTCTGGAATCTCAACAGTCACCTAAAATATAATATTTTTTAGTCCCTCCTACACAGTTTATTTTTCTCTTATTAAACACATACACACATATGAAATTATCTCACTTGATTACATTTCACTTTCTATAACCTTAAAAGTATCACTCTTCCATTCATAGAAGCTGCAAGAAAGTTTTCCTAAATGGAAAATGGAACTAAAAGATCAAAGGCCAAGTCCACATATAGAAATACTTCTCCACACCCACTCCAGGTGGTGTGGCTATTTCTCAATAAACCCAGCTCCCAGTGACAAGTGTTTCCAGCCCCGCCTCCCGTGGCCGGCAGGCTTTGTCAAGAGTTTGAAACCTTTCCTACTCCAGCACAAAACAGAAGGGGGGGAAAAAAAAGGAAAACATGTAATGAAGAGACGCAGAAGCAAACTCTAGTTAAGGAACTTCGCTAGGAGCCTACAAGACAGGGTGTCCTTGACTAAGCAAGCGTGCTGCAAAGGGCCCCGCTCTCCGCTCTCATGGTGTTGATCATCTGTTCTTGTGGAGCTGCAGATGCTGTCACAACTGCTCCCGGCCCGCACGGCTCTACCAGCTGCACCGTGAGCATACGCACCGAGGTGTGAGACCAGTAGGAGTAGTCGAAGCTGAAGGACTTTGGAGCTTCCTTTGGGTTCTTTGGGTTAATAATACCTAGAGAAGGAAAATGATTTGATTTGGTAAGTCTCTCCATTGCAAGTTCCTTAGTTCAACATGATGTTATATTGTAAATTCAAAGCACCCAAATCAGGAAATTGATACTACTGAAATCTAAACAAGGAAACAAAATTTTTTTTAAATCACATTTTTTCTAGGTAGGATCTGTACACAGAACTTAAAAAGAACCAGATCAACAACACTGACTGGGTGCCACCAGAATTTAAAACACAGCCTGGTATACAGTAGGTGCTCAGGAAGTACTGTGTGGCTGACCCACAGGTAAATTAGCAACCAAAATTCAGAAAGGGGCCACACCACTATTTCAAGGTACTTCGTAAAGCTTAAAATATTTCAATACGTCAGAAATAAAAACTAGAAAATTACTGAATCAATCCAAATACTACCTGAAGTAAACACTTCTTAAAGATCTTATCTACTTTAGAAAAGCATCTGAGAATGAAAGATGGTCTTCTTGCTGAAATCCACCGTTGATACTTATTATCAAGTATGCACGTACATGTGTATTACGTATGTATACAATAGAACCACACCCCACAAATCTTCTATAGAATGTTATAGAAAGCCAAATTATTTTTTGACTGGAAAGCACACAGCCTAATTGCCCACAATGAAAGTATTTCTCGTGTGATTAATCTAGTCACACTCTACTTTAGGGACTGACTGAATGCTGAATCTGAATGCCTCTCCTCCTTTCTCTTACATATAGAGCTTTAGTGCCTCATATTTCACATGAAACAAAATCTTTATAACATGTGGTCACGAAATCTCCTCAAAGACCAGACATCTCAACCAACCCACTTCTCTAAGGCATGGCCACATCCCAGGCTATTAGTGAGATCAGGATTAAAAATAAATCTGTCCAGGGCAGCTGCTGCTCAGGACATAAATAGCAACAGTTGCTACGGCGCTTAGTTCTCTCTCTTGCTGGATTCCACTGGGTATAGCCACACACTTCTGCTCAAATCTCAAATGCTGACAGGGAATTAATAAGGCTCACACTGCACATAATCATGTGACAAGGAGAGACAGTTCTAGAAAGAACATCTCCCCATACACAAATGGTAACCTAAGCAAAGAAGTGTGCTTCTAACCAAAAAGCACGAGGGACAAGATTTAAATAATAGCCACCACTTATGGAGCACTTACTCTAGGCTCTAAGAACTTTCTGTGTACTCACCTGTTTAATGCTCCCCACCACTAAAGTAGATAGGGGTTTCACTACTGCCACTGTATCGATAGAGGCACTATCACGAAGGGGCTAAATAACTTACCCAAGGCCATATACAGAGCTAGCTAACGGCAATCCAGGATGGAGACTTGGAGAGTTTAGCTCCAGGGCCCACATTCTCAGCCAAGACACCCATCACCTAAAGGCTTATTCCCTACATGTAGCAACTGTCAAGGTAAATACACTAAGGCATTTTTATACATATGCACATTTTCTGTGTGCATGTATGCATATGCATATGATCACCCCCCAAATTACATCACACGCATTGCTTAAAACTCTCGATACCCATTTAAAACTAGGAACTATGAGGATTATAGTCCCTAAAAAATGCAAGACTATAAACAAACTCTACCAAGAAAATGGAAATCAGTGTCATACTATGTGAACCAGATTCAGGTTTCAGGGACTCAGCAATAAAGACAATGCCAAGACACAGGATTTATCTCTAAAGTAGTCTTCACCACTCCAAAAACATCGTTAAAATAAACATTTTCTAACCTATAGGAAATTTGCTGTCATAAAACTTTATTTAAAAATTAAAAAAAAAATTTTTAATGGTTTTTATTTATGTTTGAGAGACAGAGAGATAGTGTAAGCAGGGGAGGGTCAGAGAGAGAGGGAGACACAGAATCTGAAACAGGCTCCAGGCTCTGAGCTAGGTGTCAGCACAGAGCCTGATACGGGGCTCGAACCCACGAACCGCGAGATCATGATCTAAGCCGAAGCCGGACACTTAACTGACTGAGCCACCCAGGCGCCCCTAAAAAAATTTTTTTAATGTTCATTTATTTTTGAGAGAGAGACAGAGAGCAATCGGGGAGGGGCAGAGAGGGAGACACAGAATCCAAAGGAGGCTCCAGGCTCCGAGCTGTCAGCACAGAGACAGACACGGGGCTCAAACCCACAAACTGTGAGATCATGAGCTGAGCTTAAGTTGGACACTTAACTGACTGACCCACCCAGTCGCCCCTATCATAAAACTTATAAGCCATACTTCACTCAGTGTTTTAGCTACTCACTGGTGGTACTGATTCTCCCAAGAACACTTAAGAAAGGGATACTTTTCAATCCTACCTCTTTGTTCTCTTTCTCCTAGTATAGAAAAGGAAATAGTACACCAGTGAGTTATTTCCTTGATTTACCTGATATCCTTTTCCTCTTCCTTAAGATTCCCTTCTTCTGGATCTTTGAAACTCCTGGAACTAATAACATTTCCTAACTTACAGATTTGAAACCAAGCTGCCTTTTAAGTAACTGTTGGTATGCAGACAAAATCCTTTTTAACATAAATAAGTAAATCAAAATATAATTTTAAAGAGCTGTTTACACTATAGTTATGTCAAACATGATGAAATTTATCCACAATATTTTTTAAAATATTTAATTGCTGGGGCACCTGTGTGGCTCAGTTGAGCATCAGGCTTCAGCTCATGTCATGATCTCACAGTTTGTGGGTTTGAGCCCCGCGTCAGGCTCTGCGCTGACAGCTTCAGAGCCTGGAGCCTGCTTCAGATTCTGTGCCTCCCCCTCTCTCTGACCTTCCTCTGCTTGCGCTGTCTCTCTGTCTCTCAAAAATAAATAAAAACCATAAAAATTAAAAAAATAATAATAAATAAAATATTTAATTCCTAAATGAAAAATATTTATGGAAGACACTTTAGAACAATGTAAAACTCAATACTGTTGTTACCTGTTTGAGGGAGAGGGGTAAGCAGAGAGCCCAAGAAGGCATGGATAATTTCTATATGTTAGCTGGGTAGTAAAGGAGAGTTTGTTTTATATTATTCCTTATATTTACATATGTATTGTACTATCTTGAATAAATGAAATGTTCCTAATAAAAAATTTTGGAACTCCCCAACTCTACAAATGAAAAGAAAAAAAACTGTTATAAAGATAAAATACTGGGGGTGTGTGGCTCAGTCAGTTAAGCATCTGACTTCAGCTCAGGTCATGATCTCACAGTTTATGAGTTTGAGTCTGATTTCAGGCTCTCTGCTGTCAGTGCAGAGCCTGCCTTGGACCCTCTGCCCCCCACCTCTGTCCCTCCCCTCCTCTCAAAAATAAATAAACATAAAAAAAAAAGACTTTAAAAATTGGGGAAAAATGGGAAAAAAAGAAAGGAAAGAAACTGCAGGGAGCCTACTTGGGATTCTCTCTCTCCCTCTCTCTACCCCTCCCCCACTCACGCTCTCTCTCAAAATAAAGTTAAAAAACATTTTTTAAAGCTTTTTAAAAAAAGATAAAATATTGGGGCACCTGGGTGGCTCAGTTGGTTGAGCATCTGACTTTGGCTCAGGTCATGATCTCACCACTCGTGGTTTGAGCCCCGCATGGGGTTCTGTGCTTACAGCTCAGAGCCAGGAGCCTGCTTCAGATTCTGTATCACCCCTCTCTCCGCCCCTCCCATGCTCATGCTCTGTCTCTCAATAATAAATAAATGTTAAAAATTTTTTTAGGGGCGCCTGGGTGGCTCAGTTGGTTAAGCCTCCGACTTCGGCTCAGGTCATGATCTCACGTTTGTGGGTTCGAGCCCCGCGTCGGGCTCTGTGCTAACAGCTAGCTCAGAGCCTGGAGCCTGTTTCTGGTTCTGTGTCTCCTTCTCTCTCTGCGCCTCCCCCTCTCATGCTCTGTCTCTCTCTATATCAAAAATAAATAAAACATTAAAAAAATTAAAAAAAAAATTTTTAAAGATAAAATATCAATATCACTTGACCTCAATCAGAAGCCCATGAACTCCACTATTACTTTCACAGACAATGAACTAATAATACATTCTCAATGTGCCAAAGGTCTTTTCTTTCTGAATTACTTCACGGTTGAGATCTAACTTACTTCCTTTAGCCCAACTAAGAAACAGGATGTTTCAACATTAATAAAAAGGGGGAAGGGGAGCACAGTACATGTAATGGAAAGGGAATGGGATTTGGATCAAAGGACCATTTAGAGTATGTTAATATTCTAAATATATGACAGACCTTTAATATTTAGAATTTTTGGTCACCTTGTCAGCTTTTGTCATCTGTTGTCACCTGTCATACTCCAGATCTGGACCCATCCCCACAAGCAACTTTTCACAGATGACCTTAAGAATTATCTCGGGATGCCTGGATGGCTGAGTGAGTTGAGCATCAAACTTCAGCTCAGGTCATGATCTCACTATTCGTGGGTTCGAAACCTGTGTCAGGGGCTGTGCTGACAGCTCAGAGCCTGGAACCTGCTTCCGATTCTGTGTGTGTGTCTCTCTCTCTGCTCCTCCCCCATTCATGCTCTGTCTCTCTCTCAAAAATAAATAAACATAAAAAAAAAAGAATCATCTCCGAGTTTCTTCTCTTACGCCTACATGTGATCTATCCTGTCAGCTCTCCTTTCAAAATGAATCCAGAATCTCAAGGCTCCTCACCAGCACCACCATTACCAACCAGGTCCAAACTACCGCCCCCTGCAGCAGGAGCCGGCACTAACTCCTAACCAGGCTCCGGGTCCCGCCCCCTCCCTCCCAGCCCCTGGAGACTCATCCCCACACTGCAAACGGCGGTCCTTTTCTCAGACTAACCCAGATCCCATCCACGTCCATGCCTCTGGTGAGCATCCCAACGGCTTCCCAGCATACACTGAACAAAACTACTCCCTCTCTGAACTCCCATCCAGCTACTGGAGTGATTCACCCCCAACTCCAGCCCCACTGCCCTTCTTACTGAAGATACAGTCTCATTTCAGGGCCTCTGCACTTTGGCTCTCCCAGAGTGCCACTCTCCCAGGTATGTGAAGAGCCCACTCCTAACCTCATACAGGTCTCTGCTCACATGGCACCGTATCAGATGGTCCTTTTCTGACCATCCAACTTAAACAGTATGCCTTCACTCTCCACCTGCTTTCCCTGTTTTATTTGTCTTCACTGCACTCCTGCTAACTGACTTATTATGAGTCACTAGAATGCAGGTTGCAATGACACCAGAACTTCGGTTTCATCCATCGCTGAATTCCAGCTCAGGAGAGTGCTGCCACACAGCAGACACTCAATATATAGCCAAAGAACTGATGACTACGTTAGTTTTATCTTTCCTTACAGATTGTCACTTCTTTGTAGCTGAAACGATGATTCCTCTGTCTGTGTCACTCACTGTGCTGATTTCACAAGTAGGTGATGCTTTTATGTGGACTGGTACATAGCTCTCTCTACACAACCTGCTTCCTGAGTCTTTTCTTCCTGAGCAGCCAACTAACTCAGCTTCTAGCAAGCACATTAATCTCTGGGAGAGGAGGAATCTAAATGCCAATCTCAGGAGTAGAAATACAACTTTTAGGAAACAGCAGTGATAGGGAAACAGGGGACAGAAGGAAAGATGACCCTGTTTTAAACAAGAAGATATGTTGATGGAAGTCACTGGGAAGGTCAAGGATAAAGGAAAAGAAAACGGAGGCAGGAAGAATGGGGCAGGTACTGGAAACCCCTCGCCCTCTCCAGGCCTTTAGAACTGTGACCTACAGTATGCATTTCACAGGAAATATGGACTCTCATATCAGACAGAGGTTCCTTACCATTCAAATTTACTACTGTAAAATTTTCTCCAGTGTCCTAGATCTAAAAGGCTCACGCAGCATAAGGATTCTTATGTAGGTGTGAAACAAGATTCTTGACTTCACACACTAGACACACACCCAAGAGGCAATGCTGTGTGATAAACACCTACAGACATAAATAAATGCTAATATTCTCAGTACAAATCTTCCCAAGCACTTCCTCTGAAGTACACATTCCATCCGAAGGGTGAGGTACACTGGCTGAGTCACTGTTGAATAGATCACAACTACATCTAGGTGCATAAAAGATCTTCAACAAAACACTGTTAGATGGCATCCATGTGAACAAGTTCATTTTCCTGATCTTTCTGCCTGTCTTCCAACAGCCCCTGCCCCTTTGCCTTCTACACTTTTACTCATTGTGCTAAGCTTTCCAAATCTCCCAGGGTAGTTGAAAATGATGCTAGCTTCCATGCTAACATTAATCTTTCCCAAAAGAAGCATTATTGCAAAAGATCCCAAGATCCTATTTTAAGAAAGGAGAAGTTAAACAGCACTTTCATTCATTGGGCGTATTTACTGAGCACATGTATTAAGCAAAAACTATGTGCCAAGCGTGTGCTGGAGATAAAATGGCAAACAAACAAGTTATTTCTGCCCTTCTAAGGCTAACAGCCAATGGAGAAGACAGACATATAACCACATAAACTAATAAATGCTCTCAAATTATGGTTAAGAGTCATGCTGTATAAGTGTGGGAACCAATAAGAACACATAAACAGGCAGGTATAAAAGGAACCTTATAACAAAGATGAGTTCTGAATTGGTAAACCCTCATTGGATAAAACAGAGAAGGCTGGGCTGAGGGATAAAGGAGATAGCCAAGGAAAGTGGAGAGAGAATAACAGCCAACACTGACTAAATGCTGACTGTGTTCCAAGCACTGTGCTAAATAAGGCATTACGTGTATTCGCTCATTTGATCCTTACAATAACTTTATGAAGTAGGTACTATTATCATCTCCACTTTAGATCTGGAGCACCAGAGAAGGCGGCACTTGTCCTAGGTCAGGGCCTAGACTAAGTTTGGAACGTCTGACTCCAAGATTCCAAACCACTGGGCAGTATGCATCCCAAGCCAGAGAACTGCTTCAGGAAGCCCCAGGGCAAAAAGAAACATGTGGCATCCAGATTCCGGTTTGGCTGGTGTGGCTCAAGTGCAGTGAACAACAAAGGGTTAGAAAAGCATTAAAATCTCCGAATCAGATCACAGATGGACTTCAAGGAGCTGGTGAACCCCTGAGCAACGAGAAGCCACTGGCCTGACTTGACTACAGTACGGAGAGTGAACTGGAGGAAGGCATGAGAGGAAGCATGGAGACCATGACACAGAACACAACCACCACTGGAGAATGTCTGGGAAATGTTGCCATTTACATAACGCCTCCCATGAGTACTGCATTTGGCGGCAGAAACCCATGAGTTCCACGATGTAGCATTTGTGGGGATAGAGAGATAGAAGGGTCTATTCCTAGATCAAAAACATTGTCTCTTGATCCAAAACGGAATTTTGTCTTACAATAATCACCTGCCTGGGTGGGCTCAGTTGGTTTAGTGTCTGACTCTTGATTTTTGGCCCCGGTCATTATCTCACATTCATGAGACTGAGCCTCAGATCAGGCTCTGCACTGACAGCGAGCAGCATACTTGGGATTCTCTCTTTTTTCTGCCCCTTCCCCCACTCATGCTCTCTCGTTCTCTCAAAATGAATAAACTAAAAAAAAAAATATGTGACTCAATAGTCAATGATCAAAATACATGTTGACCTAGAAAATATTTTTAGAAGACATTTTCAAGGGTTTTAGTAAAGAAAGAAATGGAATACTATAGAGGCTTTAACATACCTCCCCTAAGTATCCATTATTATCCTGGGGTCCATCTATAACGGGCATTTTAACAAATTATTTATGCCTCAATTTTCTTACCTGTAAAATGGGTACAGTAATAATATTTCCTATTTTATAGAATTGTTGTGAGGATTAATGAGTAGTCCACAACAATTCTAACACAAAACAAATGTTCAAAATATTCTTTCATTTAACAAGTACTAGAGGCCTATGTTGCCCCAGACCTGAGGCATCTAGTGAAAACCAGTCTCTTATCTTCAAGGAGCTTACATTCTAATCCAGAAGTCAGATAATTAACTAAAAGAGACAGTACAACCTGGGTAAAACAAAGGAGAGTTAGGAGATAGAAGGCGACAGTGGAGGTGGCAGGGTGGCTCTTTCAGTAAAAGTAGGCGGACTGCCACCTCTGAGAAGGTAATATCTGAGCAGGGGCCATAGTGACATTTAAGGAAAAGCAAGACCACCACAGTAGCCAAAGAAAGTAAATAATAGTGAGATGTCAAATCAGATGGCTAGCTCTGGACCAAATTCCGTGGGCATGTGACCAAGGTGAGGATTTTTAGTTGTATTCTAAAAGTGACAAGAAGCCAACAAAAGATTTGAAGCACAGAGGTGACAAGATCTGATTTACATTTCCAAACTAGGGCTCTGGCTACTGTATGGGAACAAAGACAGAAGCTAAGGCAGCTCCGAATAGAGTAGAAATGGTAAAAAGTAACTGGATTCAGGACAGTGTGAAGGCAGAAGAGACAGGCCTTACTGATGGACCGCAGGCAGCCTATTAGAAAGAGAGAGAAGCCCAGAGTGATTCCGATATTTGGTCTGACAAACTCAAAAGGAGGCATGAGAAGGAAGAAGAGTCGCTTTAGGTGCACAGGGAGGAGAAAACAGTTCTACTGCAGACATGTTACGTTTAAGATACTTCTTAGGCTTTCAAGTAGGATCAGGTTAGCAGCTAGGTGTGGATAAGTCTAGAGATCTACAAAGAGGTCAGTCCAGACTGCAGAAATGAACTTGGGAATCATCATCAGCTCATAACACTTAAAGCCTTGACCCTGAATGAAATCACTTAGGGGGTCCGTCTTCTCTGAAGACAGAGGAGAGATCAAAGAAAAGAGACAAAATCCTGGTGCACTTTGAACACAGGAGGTGAAGAAGAACCCAGAATAACCTGTGAGGGAGGAAGGCAATGGGGAGAACCTGGGGACCCAAGAGCCAAGAGACAAGACAGAAATGTTTCAAGGAGGAAGCCAAGCCATGCTATTTATTATTACAATGCTTATGACCACAACCATTTCTGGCCCCACAGTAGGAATGAGTCTATTCTGGTGATCTCCTGACTTCCCAAATAGTTCATTCTGCTCACCCTCAACTCTGTGCACTGGCTCCCTTCACCATCCAGATATCAGCTGGCTTCAAGGCTGTTTTCTTAAGTCCCCTCCACAGATCAGAGGGGCAGCTTCAGCACTGAAGTCTGACCAGATCCTTCCCCAAGTACACAGGCAAGAAGACCTTGCGTTTCTCTCTCCCTACGCCTTACACGCCTTTCCCCTTTGTCTTCACACTTTTTATTCCTCATGCTGTGTAGCCAACACTCTGCTCTCGGAGAGCTGTAGAAGAGTGAGAAACAGGACAGGCTGGTTCATGGCAAGGCTTACCTGATGACCCCTATCCAAGATAAACAGAAAGGCCTTTAAAATGATTACCACAAAATGTTCTATAGGTTTTAGTTTGTCCATGAACCATAAGACCATCTTCTCTTTCTCAGAGACCCTTCCAGTCAAAATTGGCCTTATAAAGTCTGTTAAGTCCTCCAGCTTTACCCCTTTTTCCCTTTGCTTTCTTCCCAACTTTGTTACTGCAGCATTAAGATGCAGAAATAATGTTTTAATTACTAAGTCCTAGAAAACAAAGCAGTCAAAACAACATTTTTACTTAAATGCCTTTATATTCTCCAGAATAAATTTGTTTATCTAATATATCAAAGTCTCTATGTAGCAATTAGACTGTTGTGGGCAAACTATTAACAATCTCGCTGGCAACTACAATTAACTTATCATTGCGGCAACACTGTAACTTTATATTCACTTTTCTAACTGCAAAGCTTTGTGCTTGTTAATCCCAGTAACATCTTGAGTACAAACTTCCACTTCCAAAATATACCCAAAGTACAGGGAACACTGCACAAAATACAGCCATTTTGCACACCACTTATATTCCAAAACCATAAAGCCACAACCCATAAGCAGCTCCCTCCCCTATTCAGAATAACATATTTCCAGAAGTACATTAAAATGGTATAAAAGCATATTGCCATAAGGTAGAATTAAGCAGAAGAACTATAATCATAAAGTTCCTTAATCATTTAAAATAACAAACCTACTGTATCTCCCTCTCTCTCTGATCCTCCCCTGCTCACACTCTCTGTCTCTCAAAGAATAAACAAATTAAAAAAATAAAATAAAATAACAAACTTAGATTCCAAATCCTGTAAACAATATAAATGTACTTACTATGTGTGTTCATTATGTATTCAATCCCAGAGTAGTAAAAATAAATATAAAATGGAAAACAAAACAAAACTCTACCAATTCTGTAATGTCACAGTGTCATCCTCAACTGGGTATAAAATAAATATGCTAGCTATAATAAACATTTTTAAGATTTTTTAAAAAAGTAATTTCTCTATACCCAAAGTGGGACTCGAACTCACAAACCTGAGACCAAGACTTGCGTGCCCCAAAGGCTGAGCCAGCAAGGCACCCAAGTTGTCATCAATATGAAACGAACCCCCGACTGGCATCTATTCTGCCGCTCCTGCGCAAATGTTGAATGACTGGGAGAGGAGACGCCCTGGGAGGTCCCATTCTAGCTCCGAACAAATGCCACAAAGATGGCAGAACTAACAGTAATGCCCTGGTTATTCATAATTACCTTGCAGCAAGGAGAGGCATCAAAGTAAGTTTTCATGTGAGAGTTAAGTTCAAATTACACACAAACAGTACTTCTACACAGAATAATAAAACTTACTATTTTGAGAGGCAATATGTGCTGCAGAGAGGTTAAGAATGAGGTTCTGGAGTCAAACAACTCAAGTTCATTTTCTAGTTCTCCCAAGTTCTGGATGTGTGACCCTAGACAAGTCATCTGGGGAATGGGGAAAACAGCAGTATTTGCCCTCGGATTATTGTGAGGACGACATGAGTTAAAATCTGTAAGTGCCTGACGGTGGCTGGCGAAGCTTAAGTGTTTATTACTGCTTTTGTTGTTGTTAGTTACTAATCATGGTTTGGTTTTTCTCCCCAATAAAAGACATTTAAAAACCTGCTTTTGCTTTTCCCTTCACCGATTCTGCCTCCTCAACTTTATCCACAGTTATAAAACGAACTTTTGGCATCAAACCAGAAGAATGTCACAAGGAAACAGCAAACGTAGTTCAACCACTCACACAGCTTCTGCTAATTCTGGCCATACTGTTTTCTGTTCTGCCAAAACAAAGAGGCTTCCCAGACATTTCCTACCTTTCCAGGCCCTACCCCTCAATTATTCGGATGTCTCTCAATGCTTTCGTAAGAGTCGTCACAGTCCTGTGACTATCTATCTCTAAGGCTCTGAGAGCCTGGTGGCCTCCCAGCCTAAGCCTGCTGAATAACAAAAACCTAATTTCCTATAGATGCTCTCAAAAACCTAATTTCACATTTCTTATTCCTACCACCTGTATGTCCAGAGCATTCATCCTAAGCAATACAACTAAGAACTGGA
Organism: Suricata suricatta; assembly: GCF_006229205.1. Lineage (NCBI taxonomy): Eukaryota > Metazoa > Chordata > Mammalia > Carnivora > Herpestidae > Suricata > Suricata suricatta. The sequence goes on from NC_043707.1 coordinate 134,658,602, forward strand.
TTTAGCACACTGGAAATGATTTTGATAAAATAAACAACTGTTGATATATTACCAAAAATTAAAACTAAAGCCCTACCTTGCCTACCTTACAAGCAAGTGGACGTAGCCGGTCTTTCCCTGGTCTCACTAACAGCTCCCCAGATTTGCTAGCCCCACCACAGCACTTCACACTTCACTGGGCAACTACCAAAAGCAGTCAGCACCATGTTATCAGCACGGACTTTTAAAAATGAACTGCAAGGAGCGCCTCGGTGGCTCAGTCGGTTAAGTGTCCAACTTCGGTTCAGGTCATGATCTCACGGTTTGTGGGTTCGAGCCCCGTGTCGGGCTCTGTACTGACAACTAGCTCAGAGCCTGGAACCTGCTTCAGATTCTGTGTCTCCCTCTCTCTCTGCTCCTCCCCTGCTTGCACTGTCTATCAAAAATAAATACAACATAAAAAAAATTTTTTTAAGTGAACTACGAAACATCTCTGGAAAACTGCAAAGAAAGCATTTAAAAAGGAAGGAAAAGAAGAGCAAAGAAGAGAAAAGCCCGGGCATGGCTGCTTTGTCTTTTGGACAAAAACATCAAATGCAGATCTAAAGGCCACATGAAGTACAGTTTAGATTTAATTAAGGCAACCTGGAAAGTCCAGAACAATCAGATGCAAAGCAGCAAAGAACAAGGACTAAAGTTCCTACAAGATTTTAGCTAGTCTTCTCTTCCCTGTTTTGGAATCCAGATGGTAGATTTTTTAGGTAACTAAACACGTTTAAATTATAAAATGTAATAAAAAGCAGATGCAAATACACAATACCAAAGGCCTCCTTCAACTTGGGTGCAATTGTTCCTGACTTTAAATTCATATTCCCATTGAAAGTAACAATTTACGTACCAAAACTAATTACCAAAAAAAACTTAACAAGTAACTTCTCAAATACCATCCTATGCAGTATACGGGATTCCATTTGATCCTCACATTAACCCTGGGATATTAGGGTGGGTAGGCACTGAATTTCCACTGAATAAATGAAATCACATCACATTCTTGCAGAATATGTGGGGAAATGTACCCAATATGCTATTAAATAAAAGACCAGAAGTTTGAAAAAGGGAGAAGGGGAGGTCAAAGAACAGACTTTAGCTTTTATTCTGAATAAAATGGGAACCATCTTAGAGTTTTAAGGGAAAAACTATCCGACTTCAATTCTAAGAGGACTGCTCCAGCTGTTCTATCGAGAAAAGAGTGCTAAAAAACCAAGGTTAAAGCCTGTGGACTTGCTAGGAGGTCACTGCAGGCAGCGGCTGTAGAGGGAAGAGCGGTCCGATCCTGGGTATCTTCTGAGACAGGGCCCATGAGCCTTTCTAATGCAGAGAGGACAGGAGAGAAATCAAGGATGATTACATAATCTCCCCTGAGCAACTACAAAGAAAGAATCTCCACTGAGCAGGAGGAGGAGAGTGCAGGGGAGCAGGACTGAGGAAGACCCACTAGGAATTCAGTTTTGGACGTGTCAAGTTTGATGTTTATCAGGCAGGAGAGATGCCCGGTAAACGGCTGCAAACACTGCCCTCAGAAGCCACCTGTAAGGGGCTTACACTTTCCTTCACAGTAGGCCTAAGAGGCAGTTTTAAAGCTCAAGTGTCTGATAACAGGGGATTAGCTAAAGAAACTACAGTGTATTAATATAACAGAATACTGCAGAGCCATTACAACCATGTTCTTGAAGAATACCTAAAAGAATGGGCTCAATAAGTTAATGATAAATTATCTCATCTAAAAGAGGGTACATTCCAGAATGCAGGTTTAGTAAGTTACCACATGAGAAGTCACTGTGTCAGATGTAGAAGAAAAAACAAATGTATGTTTTGGGCCTGAGGAAAAGGAAAGCAAAAGCTGCCTTCAAAATTACAAGGGGGTAGAAGAGGGGACTGGTGGACAGCAAAGCCAGGGGCCAGCAGACAGGGCTAAATTTAGAGGCTAGCCTCAAAATCCATCTAAAAGTCATTCTAAAGGACAGACTGCATTTCCATCAACTCCAGCTAAGTAAATATAGCATTACTTCCAGGGCACCCCTCTTCCCTGGCCCCCGCACACCCCTCCAGCTGTAGCACCAACTCCCAACTAGAGGGGAAGTGTTTCATTTTGAAATTTAAAAATAGTTTCATGCCACTGGCACCCAAGTTGATTTCAATACATTTTACTGAACTCTGCTTCCAGCACCACACAAGCCTCTTCTGGCTTTCCATCCAGCAGGCCAGTAACTAACGGGTGTCACTTTGTCAATATGGACACGTACCCTGAAAAGGAGATATTCCTCTCCTAGGAAAAAGAGTGAAAAGTGTCTAGAATACTTCAGGCGGTAGGAGACAAATTTCACGGGATTGTGCCCATTACATGACAAGCCCTGGTAACTGACAGTGAGAGGCATATTGTAGCTCTATTTACAAGGTGAAGATTTTGGTTTTTTCCTTTCTTTGTATACTTTTCAAATTACTTAGTATACATATAGTAGAAAGGTTCATAAAATATATAAATGTATCAAAGGTACAAGCTGTAACAACAGAACAAAAGCCCAGTACCTACCAGACAGCTCTAGAATGTGATTCTCACCCCTGCAGCACCACTGTGTCCTCCCAAGATCTCTCTCTCTCTGCCCACCACCTGAGGCATGCTGAATTTTGTCATTATTGCCTTACGTCTCCACAGTTTTACCCATGTATTTGTAGGGCATAAAGAATATAGAGAACAGCTCTGCAGGTTTTTGAAATTTATATGAATACACCAATTTCTTTTGCGACTTGCTTGTATAGCCACCGTTTGCTTATAATTTGTGTGTGCACAGTTCTTCTCTGTAGTGTTCTATCTTATGTAAGTGTACCATGATTTATTTATCCATTCTCCTATTGATGGAAACTGGGGTTGTTTCTAGTTTTTTTCTCTAAGAAAAACTAGTGCTGCTAAGAGTTTAAATGCCCAAATCTTCAGCAGTTTTAGTGACTCGATGAAATGCATACACCGGTAGCATGTCACAGAGAGAGCGGACAGGGCAGGAGGGAGTTACGGAGTTCACAGCATGCTTCCTGACAAAGGGTGCGTTAAAAATAGTGAGCATTCCCTCTCTAAGGTTAGAGCACATGGGGTGGAGGTGAAGTACTGCTGAAGAGCTGGCCTGTCCTGGACCTCCAGCCACACCACAAAGTACTCCGGAGCTGTGTTACGGAGCTTCTGGCTTATCCCAAAAAGACTTAAGGAGAATTCATTCTGACTGTAAGTTAGAAAATGTATTCAGAGGGGTGCCTGGGTGGCTCAGTCGGTTAAGTGTCCGACTTTGGCTCAGGTCATGATCACAGTCCATGGGTTTGAGCCCCGCATCACGCTCTGTGCTGACAGCTCAGAGCCTGGAGCCTGTGTCGGATTCTGCGTCTCCCTCTCTCTCTGACCCTCCCCACTCATGCTCTGCCTCTCTCTGTCTCAAAAATGAATAAACATTTTTTAAAAATTTTTAAAAAAGAAAATACATTCAGATTTAAAAGAATTCCTTTCAAAAGTCTTCTTTTACAAACCTCCACTTCATCGTCTTGAGGCTCCATCCCAAATTTTCATTCATGAACATGAAGTCAGTCTTTGTACCAGTTGTGATGTGAAGCATTCTATTTTGAAATGTACATGGGTAATGAAAAGGCCTTTAAAAATGTACGTTAGTAATTAATAGGGGGAGGGAACACAGGGTCCCTTCTATCCCACTAAGATTTGGGCACTGAAAATCAAAAAGACCCCAAGCAAGGGAACACTGACAAATACATAAAGGAGACTTAATAAGGGGCTAGCTAAAGACAGATTCCTGTGGTTAAAGATAAAGCAAAGGTATTATAATTTAATACCTAAAGGACCATGTGAGAATCAGCTTTACCTACCTCCTGTTTTTCAGAGGGGGATTCATGCAGTTTTAAAGTCTCCAGCTTTACCATAAATGTGTAATTCAACCATTAATTCTGTCCCACTTTCCTTTTTCTTTTTTTTAATGTTTTACTTATTTTTGATACAGAGAGACACACAGCATGAGAGGGGGAAGGGCAGAGAGAGAGAAGGAGACACAAGACAGGAAACGGGCTCCAGGCTCTGAGCTAGCCGCCAGCACAGAGCCCAACGCGGGGCTCGAACCCACGAATGTGAGATCTGACCTGAGCCGAAGTCGGAGGCTCAACCGACTGAGCCACTCAGGCGCCCCCCACTTTCCTTTTTAAGAGCAATTAGACCAAAAAAAAAAATGCTTCCAAAATGGGAAAACTTGGAATTTAATGGGATATTATTAAATAAAGCCATTTGTATGCACTTGGTCTTTAAAATGTCAAGGCAGTAACATTTATCTGTGCCATGGAAAATATTCCCTCTGAGACCAGAAAGTGCTTAAATAAAACTGCTACTACTCAGTTTTCAGATCTGGCACATTCCCTAAAGTACTCTTCACCCTCTTCTACTTTTTCATAAGAGACCTTATGGCAGGAACATTCCACTGCATTCCATGTGCAATCAGCTATAATCCCTGTGAGCAAGAGCCCAGGCCAGCTTGCCAACACAGCAGTCTTTTAAAGCAGCTAATGCATGTGGTGATAGCAAATTCATTTCATTTTTTCCAATAAAATGCATGCTTTCTCCTAATCTTAAGCTCAACTTCTTTTTTAATAAGCAGGTAATTTGCTTAAAATCTCTCACATAAAAATTAAGTGGATCACATTTTAGCCAAACTAAGAAACTGCCATAGAAAACTAAAAACAGAAATAGCCAACAGTAGCAGAAAACTGAAACCACCAAAAATGCTGGAGGAAAAGTCTCACTCAATTAGTATTCCAAGAACAAACACCTTTCAAAGGAACCAAATTACCCCCAAACTGCTAAGCCACAAAAAAGTATTTAGCTAGAAAACCAACCCTACTTTTTCCAAGCTGATTCATCAAATGAGGATTTTTTCCCCCAGCAGACTAATGTTAATTCAAAAGTCACAAACCTGTCCTACTAACTGTGTGCAGAGTGGCATGTGTCATGGACAAATAAGAGTTAAGAATACCATACATGGTCAAAACACTTCTAAATCCTCATACACTGCAATTTTGAAATTTTCCCCAAACATGCTGGGGGCTTAGTTTAAATCTCACTCCACAAGGTCCAGTTGAAATGCCCCATCATCTATGTATCTTACATGTGTCCTTTGCCAAACTCACATTTGCACTTTTTAAAACCCCTACTGATGGCAATTATCACTTTGATCACTTTTACTCTACTAAGTTTATTTTGGTACATCTGTGTCCTCTACCACAAACTTTTGAAAACTCCTTAGGGACAGGGTCCTATGGTACATAGAACTCTGATTCCTACAGACTCACATTATAGCAAACTCTCAAAAGAGAAAGGAAAAGAAAGGGTATCAGAGCCACTCAGTCCGCTGTCTACAACAGTTCTGAACCGAGTGTGATGGAAAAACCATTTGGTAGTTCAGCACTGTGCTTACCATGGCCCACAGACATGTGACCAGTACAATGTACCCAGTCCTATCATAACCAGATTATTGCTTTTAATAAAAGCCATTTCTTCATTACTATGTCATCAAAAGACATTTCAATATATTCAATAATTCTGGAGACATTTTTGTGGGAGGTAAGCAAGACTGAGTGAATAGAACTTAGACCCCCACAAACCGTAAAATCTATGACCCTCTACTCAAAAGGTGTACCAGCAGGGGCCTTATTTTCTCCTCAGTTTGCGCTCTACTACAAGTGAAAACATGGGACATTCGCCACTCGGAGTAAGTATCATATTTGGACAATTTTATTTTTTTTTCCCCTAAAGTGACAGTATTTTCTATACAATCAAAATTAAAAGGTCAAAAAGAAAGCTATATATCTTATACACAATGAGCTCTAACACTTATTTTTTAATAATTTCTTAGTGAGCTTTTAATCCTTATGATAAAAAAAAACCAGCAAAATCAGAAAAATCTAGCAGACCCAGATCCACTTCTCAGACTATCCAGAACTACAGAAAATCCTTTTCATTTTACCCCATACTCTCTAGTTTTATTCTCCTGGACAGTCAGTTGAGTACTTTTTTGATATTCTATTTAGTACTCACCATACCATTATACATATCGGAGATACCTTCTAGTATATAAAACCTTTTTAACTTACACAGATATTTTTTCATGCTGAAATCTCAAAGGAAACAACTTTTACAAATTATAAACATGAGCTGTATTACTCAGGTATTTAAAACATACACTGCTGGGGGGAGGGGTGAGAAAATAAATAAATAAAACAAAAAGCAGTCAAGACTGAAATATAAGCTACTATTATACCTTATCACTAATTAAAAGGGTAAAAAACTATCTTAGAAAAAGATGCTGCCTGCACTCTCTCTGGAAGGAAACACAAATTGCTTCCAGGGAGAGGAACTGGCTGACTGCATGACGGGTCAGAGGAAGTGTTTACACTGTATGTTCTTCGTACCTTTTTAATTTTATACCACGTGAATGAATGTTTTACAGAGTCACAAAAATAAATAAAAATGGGGGAAATTAATATAATGCTATTTGACTTTGACAATGAATATGAACTTATAACCAATTTATAAAATGATTTGTTATCAAGAAAAAAACCCTAGTATCATTATTTATGCTAATAAAACTTTTCCATTTACTTTAGTTATATAATAAACTGGTTTTTGCATTTCATGAATAAGGCCTTCTAATACTCACGCTCTTTCTTTTTTTTTAAGCTTACTACTTATTTATTTCGGGAGGGAGAGAGACTGAGCACGCGCACGAGCAGGACCTGAGCTGAAATCAAGTCGGATGCTTGGCTGACTGAGCCATCCAGGCGCTCCTAATACTAATTTTCTATGTAAAAGTTTGTAGTAAGAATTTTTGAGGTGCCTGGGTGGCTCAGGGCTTTAAGCATCAGCTCAGGTCATGACCTCATGATTGGTGAGATTGGACCCTGCCTTGGGCTCTGTGCTAACATAATGAAGCCTGCTTGGGATTCTCTCTCTTCCTCTCCCTTTCTGCCATTCCCCTGCTCATGGACTCTCTCTCAAAATAAATAAATCTAAAAAAAAGAAAAGAAAGAAAGTAGCAGCAAATAAACGGGTATTTCTCTTGGATAGCTCAGTATGCAAAACATACCACAGAGAAAAGTAGTTCTTTTTAGGATCGATTCTGGCCCCAGACCCAGGGTCCCCTAAAAGCACACCTTTTACAAGAACTTGTGAACATGCCAGCGTTTTTAGTGGCAGCATCAACAGCCAAAAATGCCTCCAAACTAAGTTATAATTAAATACACTTTTCAGAAAGAAACGAGCTCAATAATCAGGATTCGGTATGTTCACTTCAGCAGCACGCATACTAAAACCGCACTGATACAAATTAGTATGGCCTTTGTGCAAAGATTGAGTTACATATTGTGTAAAACTTAATTCTTAAAATGAAGCATGAATAATACCATAGCTTAAATTAGTGGCACTTATGAACATAAACACTTGTTCTCTAGTTCAATTATACATCTAGCTCAAACTTTAAGAAAGGAGCAAATGATCAATATTGACCTTTTTTTAAAAAACGTAAAATATAATTTTATATACCCTGTAAAGTTCACCCCTTTAAAGTATACAATTCAGTACTAAGTTTTGCATCTTTTTTTTTACAATTACTCACAGAATATAATTCGTACTCTTGCATCATTTAAAAATATCTACTAAAAAGGCAAACTCATAATAACAGAAACAGAATGGTGGTTACCAGAGGCTAGGGATGGGGTCAAAGGCAAGATATTGATAAAAAAAAATACACATTTTTAGTCATGAGATAAATAAGTTCAAGAGACCTAATGTGCAGTGCAGCATAGTAACTATAGTTAATAATAATGTACTGTACACTTAAAATTTGCTGGGAAATAAATCTCAAGTGTTTTCAACACACACACACACACACACACACACCAAAAAAAGGTAATTATGAGAGGTGACAGATAAGTTAATTACTTTGGACTGTGGTAATCATTTTGCAATGTATGTATATATCAAAACATCACATTGTAGACCTTAAATACATAATTTTATTTCCCACTGGTAGAATCCTCTACAGAGAACACTGCCAAATGGCCCACACATAGAGGAGATCAAAACGGTTTCCCCAACAACTCAGCATTAACTTGTATGTCTGAAAGAACACAAGTTATCCAAAGTTTATCTTTATCACAAAGTTGTAGGCTTCAAAATAGTAAACCTACCACTATTTTAAGTAATAATTTGCCTACATATCCACATAAATTAATTATTAATGCAAGTACATGAAACCAGCTTAAGTCTTTTTTTACCTAAGCAATTATATATAAAGAAGCTAGAAAGTAATGACTTCAATTTCAATAAGAAATAATTTTATTTGTAAAAAAATTATAAGTAAATTATTACTGATAATTTTAGTAATAAATTTGTATGTTTATTATCAATTGTAGCTATAACTGTTGTTTGACTCAAAGAATCCCTATAAGGAAGGAGAGTAAGTTTTAAGACCATCTTGGCAAGGTCAATGCCATTTAAAATCAAGAAAGAAAAATAATCTTAAGAGCCTCAATAGATACATTTCACATCATAGTCAAGTAAAAAAATCACTGCTTACACCTTTATTAGCATTAAGATTTCAACTTAAGGAGTATCTGAGTGGCTCAGTCGTTGAGCGACCGACTTCAGCTCAGATCTCACGGTTCACAGGTTCAAGCCCCATGTCAGACTCTGTGCGGACAGCTCGGAGCCTGGAGCCTGTTTCCAATTCTGTGTCTTCCCCTCTCTCTGCCCCTCCCCTGCTTGCTTGCTCTCTTTCTCAAAAATAAACACTAAAAAAAGATTTTAAATTAGTAACTCTAGCTAAATTAGTTTCATTTTCCAGGGATTTCTCAATTGTAAAGAACAAAATAAATAGTCCATATTTAAATATATTAAAGCAAAAATCACAGGGGGAAACACTTAGTAGATCATTCAGAATAGCAAAGTCCAAAGTGTTAATACCCAAATGTCCATTTATTCTGTTCACATTAAGAAGGGAAAAGAGAAAAGACAGGAAGGTGAGATATGCTTGATAGAACACAGTATGTACTCACTGGTCGAGTTGCCTTGCATCTGAATGATGCACTTGGACTCTTTGCTGGTCTCTCGAGAATTGAAGGGCCGAACCCGCACAGCCACCTTCACTGAGGCTCCCGACATTCTGATGGTCTTGTTATATATATGCAGTCCAGAAATAAAGTATCAAATCTTCTTCTGAAGTTATGTTCAAGTTTCCTTCAAAAAGAAAACAATTCCACACAGGTAGTCAGAATTATTAAAGGAAGCATGGACTAAGGTGAGCCTAAGGGCTATTCTTGTAAGTCTTGGTACTTTTTTAAAAAAATCTGTTTATGTTTATTTATATTTGGGGGCGGCGGGGAGCAGAGAGAGAGGGAGACAAAGAATCCAAAGCAGGCTCCAGGCTCTGAGCTATCAGCACAGAGCCTGACTTGGGGCTCGAACTCATGGACCATGAGATCATGGCCTGAGCCGAAGTCAGAGGCTCAACAGACTAAACCACCCAAGTACCCCAATCTTTGTACTATTTCTATTTCTATTTCTAAAAGCCTCATCCCTTTTCTTCCTGTAGATCTTATATTCTCAAAAATTTCCAAATAGAAAATTAAAGACCTAAATTTATTTTCCTACTCAACTAGGTCTTTCTCATACCTAAAAAGTCCCTAAACTTAGTAATAAAAAATATATAACTGCAAAATAACTGGCATCTTTCTTGCTGTTTTTCTGTACCAATCTTCAGTAATGTATGAAAAACACAAATATTTATCTGTTAAAGAGATCCTCATACAAGTAACTTCCCATCTGCAAAACCACTTATTCCCTTCCTTTAAAGAAATGCTCTGAACTTCCTATACTCTAATTACACCGTGCAACACTCAGTTACATGACATATAATTAAACAGCAAAGGATAAAGACAAGCTATGGCCAGCTCTTTCAACTTCTAAGTATCCAGGGATTCCTTTAATTCTCATGTGCATCTCATCTGACCCTGACAACCATCCTGTACAATAATCAGAGAAGTTTCCAAGAGACCCAGGTTCTATCCTCTAATATGCTAGTGACTCATGGCAAAATCAAATCACTACATTTCACTACTGAATGAAGCCACAGGAAAAAATGTGAACATTTTTCAGAGGAATAGTTTCCCTCCCACCAGAACAAAACAAACACTATTCTGTGAAAAGAACCCACGTAAGTAATTTCCAAAAGAAACAGCAGATCTCAATCTGCACTCCGTCTATTATATAAATGTCCTTGAGAAGAACCAAACAAAAGAAAATATTAAAATAAAAGAAAAACATAATTATTGGAAAAATTCCAATTATCAGGGAACCCCAATAAAACTTCAATCTAATTTTTCCCACATAATTAAGTAGAGATTAGGAATCCTAAACTACAGCTGTACAACTACTAGTGCTTTCCAGTAAGAAAAGGCAAAAATCAATCAATCAAAACAAAATAAAAGCCCAAAAGCCACTCTTTACCCTATCATTACTCTATCTTATTTTCTTAACAGCACTATTTATAATTCTTGTGTTTTGGAACATGCCTGCTGTCCATCTCCCTCAGCTCTGTCCGAATGCTCAGAGATCCTGTCTGCTACCACCTGGACCACCGCCTGATGGAAGAGCGCAGTAAATGTTCGTCGAAGGAGGGAATTAATGAATCGCAGCTGACCCTTGAACAAATGGATTTGAGATGTGCAGGTCCACTTGCACGTGAATTTTTTTCCATAAACACGGGACACCACTGTAAATATATTTTCTCATGGAGCACCTGGGTGGCTTAGTTGGTTAACTGTCTGATCTCACGGTTTGTGAGGTTTTTTTTTAATATTTTGAAGTTTATTTATTTCTGAGAGGGAGACAGAGAGAGCAAGCAGGGGAGGGGCAGAGGGAGAGAAAGAGAATCCCAACCAGGCTCCGCGCTGTCAGTGGGAAGCCCAATGTGGGTTTCGAACTCACGTACGGTTTTTGAGTTTGAGCCCCACATCAGGCTCTGCACTGACAGCGAACAGCCTCCTTGGGATTCTCTCCTCCTCTCCCTCTGCCCTCCCCTACTCATGCTCCCTTGCTCTCTCTCTCTTTCTCAAAATAAACATTTAAAAAATTTAATATTTTTATCATAATTGTCTTAACATTTTTTTCTCTTTATTATAACAATATAGTACATAACAAATATAACAGATAATATATTATCTGATTATGTTACCACTAAGGCTTCTGGTCAACAGTGGGCTGTTAGCAGTTAAATTTGGGGGAGTCAAAAGTTCTATGTGGATTTTCTACTACATGGGGGGAGGGCACGGCTAACCCCCACATTCCTCAAGGATTAACTGAGAATTAGCTATTCAAGTCCTCTGCCTGGTTTTGTTTCAAATAATTGTAATATTTACTGATATTAATCTTTTTTATATTTGCTGGGATGTTTTTTTCCCACTGTTTCCCATTTTATTTAACATTCAACAGATGGTTCTTGTTTAACATATCAAACACTTATTGTAATCACAAGTATCAAATAAAAACTTAACTCTATTTGCCCTCAGTCAATACGGCATCACGCAATCATTAGCTGAGTACTCTGCAGAAAGAGTGAATGAAGCATTCAGGAAAAGGAAGACATAGAACACACTTCAGCCCCTCAAGAGTTCACTGTGATATATAGCCAGCATCTGAACACACAACATGCTCCATTATCTTCTCTCCCAAACTAGCGATCTCTGCCAATCTTCCCATTTCTATTTGACCCCAATCTTGGAGTCATCTTTGTTTCTTTCTCTTTGAATCCTTTTAATAGTGCTAAAATTACTAATGATATACTATATAAAAATTTAAGTTTATTTATTTTGAGGAGGAAGAAGGGCAGGGGGGTGAGAGAGAGAGAGAGAGAGAGAGAGAGAGAGAGAGAGAGACTCCCAAGCAGACTCTCTGCTGTCAGCGTGAAGCCCAACATGAGGCTCGAACTCAAAAATGTGAGATCAAGACCTGAACCAAAATCAAGAGTCAGACGCCTAACCGACTGAGCCACCCAGATACCCGTATAAACTTTTAAAACATAAATTTGCATGGTACCTGGGTGGCTCAATCAGTTCAGCATCTGACTTCTGCTCAGGTCATAATCTTGCCGTTTGTGAGCTCAAGCCCCACACGGGACTCTGCTGACAGCTCAGAGGCTGGAGCCTTCTTCAGATTATGTGTCTCCCCCTCTCTCTGCCTCTCCTCTGCTTATGGTCTCTCTCTCTCTCAAGAATAAACATTTTTTAAAAACCCATAAATTTGCATTTTTCTATCACTTCCTTCCTCTCATTTTCATTGCCATTACCCTAACCCACTGCCACTGCCTAACCCTACTCCTCACTATCTCTGCAATAGTGGAACTGATCTTAGACCTTTTCATTTTAATCCAATAGTCCTTACAAAGGGTTGCACAAAACTGAATCACACAGGGGTCTTTTGAAAAACAAATGAGCCTGGTATTCAACAGTTTAGAAAAAGTCCCCAGGTACAGAGTTTTTGTTTTCATTTTTCAAAGATTACGTTGCAAATCTCCAGCTGAGAACCCTGCAGTATGCAACTGCATAACCTTGCTGCAATACTAACCTTTCCAAAGTATGACTTTCAATTTCACTTCCAAACTCAAAAACCTCCTCTTATTTCCAGAGCTTACAATGTCAAGACCAAAGTCAAGGTGGTCTGTGTTCTAGTCAAGCTCCTTTACTATCCTACACAGATGCTCTTTCACACTTTTGAATAATTTATCCTCTATAATTTTAGTATTTCTCCAATTTGGTACCCAGCTCCTGTCATTCCAAAATGACTATCCAAACATTCCGGGAATCACTGGTATTTCCTACAGCACTTACATCCCCAAACACATTATGAGAACCCTGCTATCATTTATGTGACTGCACTCTCTCTTGTATTGTTCTTTTTTTTTAATTTTTTTAATGTTTTATTTATTTTTGAGACAGAGAGAGACAGAGGGGCAGAGAGAGAAGGTGAGAAGGAGACACAGAATCCGAAGACAGGCTCCAGGCTCAGAGCTGTCAGCACAGAGCCTGATGTGGGGCTCGGACCCATGAACGTGAGATCATGACCAGAGCTGAAGTCGGAGGCTTAACCGACTGAGCCACCCAGGCGCCCCATATCTTGTATTGTTCTTTAATAGCTTCCCAAAGTGAAACTCCTATTGCTTCAAAAATAACTCTTTGAACTTGGGCTTCTTGAAAAAATGCCTAATTCCAAGTCTGGTCAAGAAATTTCAAGATGGTCCTGGGATATTTTGGTCTGATCACAAGCAAGAAGTCTATCAAAAATGAACAGAGTCATGGCAAAAGCACACCAGTGCTAACTCAAAGGAGCACCCAGAGATGGATACTTAGAGCGTAGAAATACATTCATACAAACCACAAATGGACTGAAAAACATCAAACATATAAATTCATGAGTTCAGGTGCATCTGGGTGGCTCAGTCAGTCAGGTAAGTGTCCTACTTCGTCTCAAGCCATGATCTCACAGCCCAGAGCTGACAGCCCAGACTAGATGGAGCCTGCTTCAGATTCTGGGTCTCCCTCTCTCTCTGTCCCTCCTCTGCTTGTACTCTGTCTCTGTCTCTCTCAAAAATAAAATTAAAAATTTTTAAAAATAAATAAATTCATGAGTTCATAATGATACTAAAAAAAAAAGCCATCCTTAAAATTGGCAAATAAAATAACAGCATACACCCAGTCTGTACACCCTATATAAACTATAGTCCAGGCCAACTGAATAGTTGATGAGGGCAAGTTCTTCTCACACACAAAAAGTCCAGCTAATAAATGCAGAAGAGATGACAGAATTGGAAATGTCACCATTTTCCCAACCCTACTGATATAAAAGCACTCTGCAACAATAGTCGCTACCCACAAAAGAAAGAAACAAATTAAGAGAAACAGAGAGAGAGAGAGAGAGAGAGAGAAGAAAAAAGCCATAGATGAAAGGCTGGTTAATGTGGGAACATTTTTATTTATTTTGAAGGAGAGAGAGCATGAGTGTGTGCAGGGGAGAGGTGGGGGGGAGGGGGAGGGAGGGAGGAAGAGAGAGAATCCCAAGCAGGCTCCATGTTCAGCACAGTTTGATACAGGACTTAATCTCACAAACCCTGAGATCATGACCTGAACCAAAATCAATAGTCAGATGCTTAAGCAACTGAGCCACCCAGGCACCCCAATGTGGGAACACTGCATTGCTTGGATTAGGCTGACAATATCGGAACCAAATAATCAATCCTAATATCACTAAAAGTGGGACACCTGGGTGGGCTATGCTTCCCACATGTGCTACACACAGCACCACCCAGTAAGTATTCTTATCCTGTCCCCTTAAAAAAAAATGAAGAGATGAAGCCTTAGCTCTAATCACCTAGGGGAGCAAATAAAAAATGTAAATAACACATAAAAGACACAATCAGCCAAAACCAGAATATAGAAAAATCTACAGGTCAAGTCACCTAGTATCTTCAAATAAATAGCATGCGATGGTAATAAAAGAAACTTGTGTTATCAGATAAATCCAATGATTTTTTTAATCAACAAAATCTGCAAAAACACATTTTTTAGATAATCATATTAGTCTGAACATAGACTCAGTATCAGATGATGTTAAGAAATTTATTAGGGGAAGATACAAGGAACAAGTTTGCCAAAATGTCCACCATTACTGAATACTATAGATATTTAAGTTAAAATACAAAACTTTCTTCTATTGTATCCTATCCAAAGCCTACCAAGTATTGAATGATGCTGACCAATTTACAGAGAACAAAGAAGGAAACCTCCTTGAGCAGATTTAGATATAAAGAGCTCTGCATTTGTCACTAGGAACCAAAACACCAACATCTCTAACACCTGCTTACTTCTTCCACCCATCGAATCAAGAGCCAAATTATGTAGCTTTTACCTAGAACATCTCTCCGTTTCTACCACTACCATCCCTTTTCGATTTTCAATACTTCTTACCCAAGATTAACTTTAACCACTTTCTCTCCTTCTTCCTTCTACCCCAATTCTACTACACAATACTGCCGCCGTCATCTACTCCATCCATACCAAGCAATACTGCCAAATTGGTCTTCCCGAAGCACAGGTCTGTTCCTATCGGTTTCCACTTAAAAATCCTCAAAGTTTCTCTACCGTCTACCAAGCAATGGCTGAACTCCCCACACTGGCATTCAATGTGTTCTGCAACATAAACCACCTATTTTTACAAGCCCACAAAATACTGCCTTCCATCCACATTCCTTAACAACCACGCACCAGAGGGCTTCCTGAAAGTATCTCATGTTTTTCTGTCCCTGTGCCTTTGCTCCAACGTTCCTTCTACCCACTGTGACCTTCTTCTACCAATCCAATTTATTCTTCTGGGATCTTCTTCTAGGACACCTATCTCTAAAGCCTTCATAGAATCTCCCCACCTCCCAAACCAAATGCTAATCCTTCTCCATTTAATACTACTCAACTCACTGGCCTTACTTAGGACAAGTTATTTGCTTTTCTTATCTCTACTGTAAATTTTAAGCTCCTTGTGGACACGCTCAAGTGCGGCAATTGAATGATGCAAATTTTCTTGTGGACAAGAATAGGATTTTAGTCATGTTTCTAATCCCCTAGATACAGGGGCTGGACTATAGTAAGTAGTTAATATAATATTTTGGCTGAATTCCTAGTTATTGTACCAATGGACTGATGCTTGAATGGCATTAATAAAAACCATAAGTTGTTCCAAAATAGAAACATGTGTTTGATCGGAAGGAAAAAAGATAAAAAATTAATTTCAAATTCTTTCCTAATTAAAAATGTTAAGTCATTCTTTTATGTAAGTGATAAGTACATTTTAAAATTACTTTTCCCCCTGGGTACCTGGGTGGCTCAATCATTAGGTATATCTGACTTCAGCTCAGGCCATGATCTCACAGTTCATGAGTTTGAGTCCTGCTTTGGATGAGCTTGAGCCCCACTTTGGTTGAGTCCTCCTTTTCTCTCTCTCTCTCTCTCTCTCTCTCTCTCTCTCTCTCTCTGCCCCTCGGTCACTTGTGCCCTCTAAAATCAAAACAAAACAAAACTGTCCCCCCAAATAAATTATTTTACTTTTCTCAAACAATTTGAACCTAAATATATATTTTGTTTCTGATTTAACTGTCCTAAGGTAAAAATGCAATCATCTTCACAAGTGAGTTAAAATTTTACATAGTAATATAAAACTATAGTTAAATAGACTATAGAAAATGTTACATATGCATAGTATACATATAAATAGTATCTCTTTCATAATAGAATTACATCAAAGATTTACAGCTTCAAAATTCCTAGGTTCTTAAAGAAAAATTACTAATTACATAAAAGTCTGAAATCACGTTTAAATTCCAGTGAGAAACAATTATTACAGAATATTTTTAGGGAGTTACAGGAAAACAATACTTCTTAAAATTAACATAAAAATATATTTTCCAAGCTTTGAACGGCCAAAGGAAGAAAGACAGGAAAGACCATCACACATACTCTAAATCACTTACACAGCTTCAGTTCTAGACTGTTCCTCTGACCTGTTTTCCTTCCTATGACACACAATTAGAAGCATTAGGAAAGCGGAATGGAGCAAAAATTCCAGAAGCATTCACTAACAATAAAGGGATAACAAAGCCGTTAGGCCTAAGTTATTTGAATTTTTCTAAATTTTTGTCCAACTGCTTAACTTTGATCTTATACAACTGAACTTGCCCTCAGAGATTCCCTGAACTATTAAGAGCCTAAGGAGAAGGCTAATTCTCAAATTAACTCTTCAGCAAAGTGAGTAAACAGGAACAAATCCAACTAGTTTTTGACTGGTTTGTTTTTGTAGTATCCCTTTTCTATAGAAAACAGCCAAGTTTATATCCCTAACACATAAGTCAGTTCATGTCATTTCCTCTCTTTAAAAACCTTCCATTGGGGCGCCTGGGTGGCTCAGTCGGTTAAGCCTCCGACTTTGGCTCAGGTCAGACCTCATGTTCGTGGGTTCAAGCCCTGCATCAGGCTCTGTGCTGACAGTTAGCTCAGAGCCTGGAGCCTGCTTCTGGTTCTGTGTCTCCTTCTCTCTCTGCCCCTCCCCCTCTCATGCTCTGTCTCTCTCTGTATCAAAAATAAATAAAAAACATTAAAAAAAAATTTTTAAATAAAAAAAATAAAAACCTTCCATTGGTTTCCGTGGCCTCAGAACACACCCTAAAAATCCAAGGGGCTCCACAATCCAACCTGTTTCCCCAGTCTCTGTTCTCAGTGGCCAGCTCAAGCCTTCTCCACCAAGCATCCTTGGTGGCTTACTACACCAAACATTTAATTCCTGGAAGTTCAATCCCCCTTCTCAATCTGCTGCATCCACATCTTTCAGAACAAGGTCAAATGTCACCATAAAGCAAAAAGCATTAAGTCATACAATCCTTAATGTGCCCCCTTTCTGAGCTAAAAGTGATACCTTCTTTCTCTTTGCTCCTTAGAAATGTTGTGTTGATTCTTCCGTTTTCCTACTTATTCCCCTCTGCCCGATGTTGCAATCAGCAGTTCACTGAACTCTCCTACACACACTATTCAGTACGTGTGTGTCACAAGTGAAAATAGAACTGAACCAAAAAATGTAATCTTTCAAATTCAATATTCACACAATTTGCTATGTAGAAGCAGATTTACAACAGCAATAAGCACTCTATTTCAAAGATCATCTTTTCCACTGAATTGCAGTTTCAACAAGGAATTATAAATGAATGGGCACCCAAAAGTAAGCATCAGTAGCAAGCAAGCCCATTTTGAGATGCAATGAAAACTTTATTATTATAAGTTTTGTATCTCTCAGTCCAATACTTTCCATGAGGACTAAGCATGGACCCAGATTTTAGGACCCAATACTCTTTGTCACTGATCATTGCTGAACTGATAAAAAGACCCCCCAAAAGGTAAGCATTTATTTTTGTATGTGTATGAGTTACCTGTCTATTCTTGGTCTTTGACTCTAGGAACAAAAAGCAGCCAGGAGCCACGCTGTGAAAGCTCAAAACGAATCACATGTTGGAAGAGCTTCTCTCTGCACTCTAACCCGGTGCCAAGAATCAGACTGCACAGAAAGTCTCCTGACAGATCAGATTTTCAGTCTCAAATGGGGTTAAACCAGTTCACCCAGGCTCCCCAACAGTTTTAACCACTCTCTAAAATAAGTTATAAAATCTAGTTTTAAAACTGTCACTGCAGTTTTAAATAAAAGGAAAAGATGTTTTTCAAGGATATTTTTTTAAAAAAGTAATCCATCTTGCTTTTCAAACTGAGACTACAACATTAAAATATAACCAGTTTGTTTTTGTTTTTGCTTTTGTTTTACAAAGGCTATGACTAGTATGGTTCAGATATATAACTCTACATAAAGATAAATCTAGGGGTGCCTGGGGGGCTCAGTTGGTTGAGCACCTGACTTTGACTCAGGTCATGGTCTCAGTTTGTGGGTTCGAGCCCCACATCAGGTTCTGTGCTGACAGCTCAGAGCCTGGAGCGTGTTTCAGGTTCTGTGTCTCCCTCTCTCTCTGCCCCTCTCCTGCTCGTGCTCTGTCTCCCTCTGTCTTAAAAATAAACAAACATTAAAAAATAAAGATAAATCTGAACAGAAATTTCATAATTTAACTGCCACTGCAATTAAGAAATATAGGATCCTCCTTTTCATTCATAACATGATTTTATTCATATACCAAGAGGTGCATCAAGAGACAACAGTTCCTAGGCACTGGCTCAGTTGGTAGAGCATGTGACTCTTGATCTTGGGGTCAGGAGTTTGAGCCCCATGTTGGACATTAAGCTTACTTAAGAATAAAAATAAATAGGGCGCCTGGATAGCTCAGTTGGCTAAGTAAGTGTCTGACTCTTGATTTTGGTTCAGGTCCTGATCTCATGGTAATGAGATAGAGCCCCCTTCAGGCTCTGCTCGGAGCATGGGGCCTGCTTAAGTTTCTCTCCCTCCCTCTGCCCCTCCCCCACTCACGCTCACCTGTGCATTCTGAATTTTCATAAATAAATAAATAAAAGACAACAGCTCCTATGGCTTAAAATAAACTAGTCCAAATGACAGTGATTTTTTTTTCTTTCAAAAGATAGTTAATACTAAACTCTAATAAGTCAATTCGTTCTAATACCTGAAACTACACCTCACAATTTTATTTCGGCAGATCTGCTGGGAATTCTGCCACTCAAATCCCAACATTCCACTGAAGCTCTCCTACTGTCAAAGTGAATGACACAACACCTTCTCCTGGGATTGTCCAGAACAAAATCAACTCCGCTCAGCTACAGTGTTGAAATGGTCAGTTTCAATCAGACGTTAATTCACATTTGGTATGAGTCAAGGTTCCCTCCTTCTGAAATCTGCTCGTGACCACACCTCTGCAGCTACCTGCCCAGGAGGTAGCTTACTACCTGGGCAAAAATGCAGGTCAGACTTTTCGATGTGTTGATCATATGCCAATCTTGCCACATGGGAAACCAGCACCAAAAGTTTAATAGATATGTTTTTATTTATATGATAACACAGAATACAAATATTTCAGACTCTCACAGGGTTAAGTAATGAGTCTTCTGCTCTGATTTATCTTTATATAAAGTTATGTATCTGAACCATGTTAGTCATAGCCTTCATAAAAAAAGACTGGTTATATTTTAATGTATTCTCAGTTTGAAAAGCAGGTTGGATTACTTTAAAAAGGTACTTGAAAAATATCTTTTCTTTTTATTTAAAGGCCTGTTAAAAACATCTAGTGTGGGGGTGCCTGGGTGGCTCAGTAGGTTAAGCATCTGACTCTCAGTTTCAGCTCAGGTCATGATCTCACGGTTTCGTGGGTTTGAGCCCTGTATCAGGCTCTGTGCTGACAGTGCAGAGCCTACTTGGGACTCTTTCTTTCTTTCTCTCTCTCTCTCTCTCTCTCTCTCTCTCTCTCTCTCTCTGCCCCTACCCTGCTCACACTATCTCTGTCTCTCTCAAAATAAATAAATTAAAAAAAACCCTCCCAGTGTGTACATCCTTATATCAGTATGTCGATAACACATATCTCTTATAATTTTCAAATTTATTATAAAAAAAAGTTTCTCTTGATGAGCCATAATACATAGGCATTATATGTGTGTATAATTTATCTTTCCCTTCTTACCTTGACTTCTTGAAGTTTCAAAACTAAACTATAATAACCACATTACATCAATTGCTATAATGCGTTTCAGGTTTTCCTCCTGTTACACAGAATTTTGCTTTTTATCTATACTTTAACAGCCCTACTGTATGTATGGTACTTGTGGTAGGCTGCTTAAATCCTTTTTAGAAGTGGTAAGTGGTACACATTACAAACAAATAAAACATTCTGGCAATAAACCTATTCTGCTATTTAACATCAGAAATATGTTATGTCAAAATTCTAGTTCCTAAAAATAAAATCCCTTAAAAATTATATAAAAATGAGTGTTGAATGAATTTGATAACAGTGTTGAGTGGCCAGAAAAAGCAGGCCAAGATCAGGAACCAGAACCAGCAAAAAGAAGCAGGCAAAAGTTCAACTAACGAGGGAGTGCGGGCTTCCAGTACTGTGACGGCAGTACTGGTTTCAGTGGTAAAAGGCTGGAAACCAGAGCAAGAGCAGGTGTCAGCAAAGTGAGGGCCACTAAAGCCAGTCTGCGGTGGGCTGGGGAGTAATTAAGAGGCTAGGAAATGGAAATACAAGTATCCTCCTTGCTTCCAGAACTAGACTGTGAGGGGCAGGAGAGTTGACAGCTAGGAGGAAACAAGAATGAAGGAAGGATTTTTCTCCCCGCTTCCCTTTTTTTATTAGGAGAGACCTGCACGTTTCTATACTTTATTCATCAGCTATTTACTAGGTGCCTACGATGTGACAGGCAGTTCTAGGAGTCTGGGATAAATCAATGCATGAAACAGATAAGCATCCTTGCCATGGAGAAGCTTACATCCCATGAGGGGAAGTGGAGACACTAAAATAATAATTTATACAGAGTGCTACAGGATAATAAGCATTACAATGGAGGCAAAAGTACAGCAAAGGCAGGCGTCTGGTGGGGAGGAACGCTGTGCAGGTGCATAAATGACAACAATATTGACAAAACAGTTTACTCATATTGAGCTCTTTTTAATGTGCCAGGCTCTTTTTCAAGCACTTTGGTCAGGCCTGTTGAGGTGGTGAGGTGGAAGCAAAGACTTGAAGGAGGTGAAGGAGTTAGCCAAGCAGCTTTCAGGGTAAGAGTGTTTAGGTCAGAACAAAGGCCCTAAGGTAGGACTGTAGAGAAACTGCAAAAGGGGAAAAGAGTAACCAATACAGCAAGTCCCTAAGATTACAAGGCAACGCTAATGTCCAGAGCACAGGCTGAGGGATTAGCCACGGCAGGGAGAGTAACTACTTTCCTCTGGACTGGAGGAGAGAAGGTAAAAAAGAAGGCAGAGAATTCTGGAAGTAGAGGAAAGGGAAGAGAGGGGAGTCGATGCCTTCTTCTCCCTATGAGGCGGTAGGTAAGGTTTTATGCCAAACATGGGGCAGTGGGGAGGCCTGAGTAAAGCAGTCAAAATTTTACAAAAGTCACTGTAGAGGACAGGGGAGGGGACTGAGCAGAATTACTTCAACAGACTCCAAAGAACAATTCGGAGGAGACCTAAGATTACACATTGACTGTGACACTAACCCCCAGCACCGTGTGAGATTTCTCCCTGGCAGACTAAAAATAGAAAGTATGGATGGTAAGAATGATGCAAGGCTGGCATGTGCATAACAGGTCTTGCAGAATAATAAGAATTAAAAACTGCAAGTGCCAGTGAGAAAATAGCTGGGACATCCCACAAATCCCCCAGAAGGAGAAGGCTGCAAGAGGCTGCCGGGAGCCCTGAGGCGGAAGAGCACACGGAGAGGAAGACGGAAGTGAGAGCTGTGGATGATCAGAGCTTCGTTCAGATCTGCAGGCCATCTGCGATCTGAAGGCGACGATAAGTTAAGACGTGGTCACCACAGTGTTACTGAACAGCATGAAGCCAACGTCTGCTTGAGCTAAAGCCAAGGAATTTTACAATTAAAGGTAGTGAGTGACAGAAGTTCAGTACAGTGGTTAGGTATTTCTAATGACCCAGGAGGGCAGGGTGTTAGCCTGTTTCTTCATCTGTAAAATGGGAATAATAGTATCTATTTTGTTTGGTTGTTACAAGGATTGAATTAGAGGGGAGCCTGGGCAGCTCAGCTGGTGAGGCGTCCAACTCTCAGTTTCGGCTCAGGTCATGATCTCACAGTCTTGCGTGTTTGAGCCCTGTATCAGGCTCTGTGCGGACAATGCGAAGCCTGCTGGGGATTTTCTCTCTCTCTCTCTCCCTCTCTCTCTCTGCTTCTCCCCCATTCACACTGTCTCTGTCTCTCTCAAAATAAATAAACTTAAATAAATTTTTTTAAAACAAGGATTAAATTAGCGAATGATGTAAAGTGCTTGGAAAAGAGCCTGGCACATTAAAAAGAGCTCAATAGGAGTAAACCATTTTGTCAATATTGTTGTTGTTATTTATACAGTCACTGACATCTGCCAGGATGATGTCAGAAATTCAGATAGAAGGGAGAACTAATCCAAGTATCAATAATACCAAACAGAGCAACAGTAGAGGATGGTGCAGCTGAATGGCATGCTTTGGCATAGATGAAATGGTATTAAATATAAAAAAATTTTTTGAATCCATCAAACATTTACAATCTTTTGACTTCAAATACATATACAAGCAAACAAAGCAATCATAAAAGTACTAACCGAGCACTAGAGAAGTATTATATGACAATTACAAAGGGGAAAAAGCTCTGACTATAAAAACCATGAAACCACCATGGTACGGGTACATTAAATTGTACTAGAATGGAAAAGAGCTGGGAGTTAACTTTATCTTACCATGTCTGTATATAAACGGAAGTTCCTCAGGGGTAAAGAACTAAATCTCTATATGCACTGTCAATAAACCGGTAATGTATGTCATCAAAGCAAGCATAAATGAATCAATGGGCCATTGGCCATAAAGTCCACCTCAAAGAGAAGCCCAAGGACTCTTCTGCAAGGTTCCTTGTCACTGTCACCTCTGCTTCATTCATCTTCTACTCCGAGGAGCTGGGCAAAGTTCTGAAAGTATGCATATTTATTCCTACTTCTATGAATTGCAGAGAGTCACCGGTTTCTGTTTCAACAAGGCCATCTTTCAAAGAGAATTACGTGAAGTAGACAGACGATACCGTTCACTTCAGAGCCTTGTAAAATTCTATCATATCAGTTTACAAGATCAAAAGGATATGCTTAAGTCCTGGAGAAGACCTGCTGTGATTAGCAGCCTGGGAAGGGGTTTACAAACTAGGAGGCAGGGGCCTATTGTTATCCTTTACTTTGTACCCAGAACAAGTGCTTAGCGGGGAAGTGGGCTAGAAAGCTTTGGTCTTGGAGAGAGACTGTTGGAACTCTTCTTGAGTTTATTCCCCACACACATTCTAAGTGGGAAAGAGAAAAGAGAAAAAAAGAAAGCTGCATTCATATCTAGTCTTGAAAAGAAAAATGGTCTGTTTAAAGCCTTCGAAGCTGTACTTAACTGGATACATTTTGGAGAAACATTCATCAGAGGAGAGCTGCACAGACTAGTAAAATTCGGCCTCCAAATCAGGTTCACAATCAGGTCTGATTTTTTCAAATGCTGAAATTATATTTAACCACAATTCTTCAGACCTTTGTTTACTAATAAAGTAATCGTAAAAATTTTTAACTTAGTTCTTAATTGGGGCATAGAATTTTAAAACACACATTCTGTATTTCTCTCATGTTAAAGGAATACAAAGAGCACTAGTTTCTATTGACGCCATATTTGCTTCAACTAAGTTTTAAAGGCAAAGCTTAACAGTAAAAATAGAAAAATAAAGTATTAGGACTTTTCTTAGAAAACCCTATCTGAAAATTCTTAGATAGCTCAACTTAAGAACTTAAAAGAATTTGTCCATCAAGAAATAGAGTTTGAAAGCAAAGGGCATAAAGAAGACAGGCATGCCACTCTCCAGGTCCATTGAGCACCTAGGTAGGAGAAGACAGATTCACAGGCTCACACTAAATCTGGTCATTGATCATTTCCGGACCTGCTTTACAATCCCAAGGTGTGCACAACCCTTAGACTCCATCGTCACACACTCCGTGAACTCTACGTGCCTCATAATCCAAGAGCCACACCAAGTTAATTAGAAAGCACCACCTCACTCAAGAGAACACAAGCTAAGCTTTTATTATGACTTAGCTAAGCTGACAAAATGCCAGCCTGTAAATAAAATATCCACCCTGATATCACTTAAGAGCTATTCAAATCCCATCACCAGACTTCCATAGGCCTCAGACAGACCCTTCTACGACACAAAGCGACATATTCAGTGTCGGCACAACAGCTGCCTAGAAAAGTAAGAGGCATGTGAGCAAGGGATCTGTTGACAATCTAATTTCGGCTACCTCCAGATGCCACAAAGGTGACAACCTGCATCGTCAGAAATACCGCTGCACGCCTCGGTCACTATGAGAACATTCCAGCTTACTAAACCTCTGCGTGGTGAGCTGATCTGAAAAATCTACCCCGGCAATGCAGTGACACTAACTCGAAGCCTCCAGGCCGGGAAACTGGCCTTAGCGATCCTCAGATGGTGTACAAGGAAGGGATCATCACCAGGCCTCCTTGTCCACAGCTCGGGCCATACAGGACGAATACACAAACACAACACTGCACCCCAACGAGAATGGCATCTTGAAGGCACTTTCCCATAGAAGCTCACGTAGCGATTCGCCAAGGAGAAAAAGTGATTCGGGGAGTTCGCGTCCGGTTTGGGGGCCGGAACGCGTTGTGTTGCACGAACAATGACTAGCTTGCTGGAGCGGGCTCCCAACCCCCCACCGCCCGGCTTCTGGCGCGGCCAGGCACCCTGAACGCTGCCAGGGCTGTCACTCGGTGCCTTCCAGCAAGCGGACTTGGCCACCGAAGGATTTGTCAGATCATCCTCCCAATATGGCTGCCAGAGTAATCCCGGGCTGCTGCTCGGCGCCGCGACCACACCAGCCTTCCCCGCGCCTGGCCCGCGGCCCGCACGCCCCCTCCCTCCCGTCGCGCTCCCCTCCGGCCCCCGCGCCCTCGCCCCCCACCCCTCCGCCGCGCCCCTTCCTACCTCCATCTGGCAAAGGGGGCACCAGCACATCC
>NC_043707.1:134684064-134710873 GCF_006229205.1 Suricata suricatta
GCCCGCGCCGGACACCGCCCCGAGCCCGGCAGCCGCGCGTCACCTCGGCCCGCCCCGACGCCCGCGATTGACGTGGGAAGCAGCCAATCGGTGCTTAGAGCTCGGGACAGCCGGCCAATCGCAGGGTGAGCCTGAGAAAGACTGGGGCGAGGAGCCGCGGAGATGCCCGGGCGCCTCCTGGTGGCCCAGGAGCCGGCGCGGGTGCGGGGCTGCGGGGCTGCGGGGCTGGGGAGGCCGGCACCCAGAGTCCTCTCCCGGTTGACCCGCGAAGGACGTTAGTCGGCAGCAGTCGCGCCTGGCCCACCTGATGATCCACCCTGTAAGGGAACAAAGCTTGGCCAAGTGGGCGGGGCGGGACTGTGGGGACCCGACGCCTTCCGAGGGGCTGAGATGCATATGGGAGGCGGCCGAGTGTGGAGTCTTTGTCCGTTTGGAAAGCCGCTCACGCGTTGAAGCCGCCGAGCACGGCGCAGTCGGAATTGAAACACGCAAAGGGATGAGTGTATTATCCCGCAGCAAGCTTCCCGGCCTATTCTTATCGAGCCCGATCACAACACCTCCCACACGCCACCTTGGGAGAAAAGGCGGAATGAGTAATGGAAAAGCATGACTTAGTGGGCATTCCACTCGTCTCCTTGGGAGACCGGGTAAGGGCCGCGAGTAAAGGAACAGAATGCTTTGTATCGTCCCTGAGCTAATGACCCGAACTCCCCTCTGGGAGATGCCCTTGAAGAAGGGGTTGTTGGAATTCAGCAACCCGGTCACAAACAGTCTAGTAGCGGTTTTTAGGAAATCAGAGGTAGATTCAGCTCAAAAAGAAAAACCCAGAACTGTTCGTGAGCGGTCAACTTAAGTACTTAATGAAATATAATAGTCAACGGCGTGTAGGTGCAATTATCATGGGAAGCACCTTTATTTTATGAGGTCGTGAAATGCTTTTTAAAATTTTCTAACAGTGGAAGTAAAATAGGATTTTCACCCTGAATACAATACAGTTTGGATGTACAAAGCCTTACTTATAGGCCGACACTAACACACCGAAAGTAATTTCTACACTAATGATTTGGGAAAATCCCCATCCCCACTGAAGTCCTCATTCTCCCTATCCAGTCAACATTTACTGAACGTTTCTCATTTTATTTAGAATTTCAACTCCACCTACCTGCGAAAGGATTTGACATAACTTCCCCAGAAGTAAAAGAGCAATAAAACTGTATAACATTAACATAGGAGTAAAGTTAATCACTTTTTAAAAAAAACATAATAAAACACTGTACAGTGGGAGAGAACGGCTCTATGCATAAGCCCGGTACATAGAAAGAAAAGTAATAATTAAAAAGCAGACTCAGGGAATGTGCCACCACTGAGCAGGAAACTCAGCTCTTAGCTTCCTGAAGGCCGGAAGAAAAACGAAATTCCAATGGGCTAATGAACAGAAGTGCATCAGTTCATCAGTGGACACCAACCAACCTTTTCCTTGTTTGGAGCTCTTTGTAGAAGTACTAAGTTAAGTACCATGGAGAGTTACAAATACCTGGATGGTAATTACTCTTGTTGGAGCTCTCAATGGAGCTCAATCTAAAAAGAATCTAGTTGTTACTTAACCTTCTAATTTCTGATTAAGTCTAATTACATGAAACGGAAGTTGGTGTTTTGATTTTTTTACTTTGCTTTTCTGTTTGGAGTGTCATTGTAACTACTGTATTGTAAATGATGGAAAATAATTGCATATGTTAAAAAAATATGAAACTTTATAAAGTAAAAAAAATAAAATAAAATTTCAAAAAAAATATTACAAAAGAAAAAATAAATAAAAAATAAAAAGAATCTAAAACCCAGTGAAGGGACTGTGGTGCCATCAGCACTGAAATTAAGCAAAAGCACACCAAGAAGGGTCAATAAAGGCAGGTAAGGCTGTTCTGGGTTTCAAGGCCAAAACATCCGGCACTGCATCAGCCTTTTTCTCTTCTAACTGGTGAAGTCACTCTGCAGAGCCATCCAGTTTCTCAGATTACAGATTTTGTACAAAAGTACGTTTTAAAAACTGTCAAGTTCTAGTAAATTGAATTTAGTCATGGTCCCATTGGGTTGTCTCTAGCATGTAGAAAGAACAACATCAAAAGATCTATTAATGCACGCCTGGGTGTCTCAGTTGGTAGAGTATGCAACTCTTGATCCTGAGGTCATGAGTTCAAGCCCTATGTTAGGTAGAGTTTGCCTTTAAAAAAAGAGAAGAGAAGAGAAGAGAAGGGCTGAGTCCTGGATGACTCCGTTGGTTCAGCATCTAACTCTTGATTTCAACTTCAGTCGTGATCTCACATTTCACACATTCAGGCCCTACATCTGGCTCCACGCTGACAGTGTGGAGCCTGCTTGGGATTCTCTCTCTCTCTGTCTCTCTCTCTCTCTCTCTCTCTCTCTCTTTCTTTCTCTCTCTCTCCCTCCTTTCCCTGCTCATGCTTGCTCTCTCTCTCTCAAAAAAATTAACTAAATTTTTAAAAATATATTAATGTGATGCATACACCCCACTACTATAACTATAAATAAGGTTTCTGGATACCAGATCAATATACAAAAAGCCAAAGGGTTCCATTTCAATAGGAATAGCCAATTAGAAAATACAATTTTAAAAGATCCCTTTAAATATAGCAATAAAACTATTAAATATGTAAGGTTAAGTTGACAAAAGATAAGCAAGACCCATATGGAAAAAAATTATACAGATGTATTGATGAAAAACATTAAAGAATACCTAAGTATCATTGCAACATTTTTCTGGAACTGTCTTATACGGCAAGGGAAACAAAAGTAAAAATAAACTATTGGGACTACATCAAAATAAAAAACTTCTGCACAGCAAAGGAAACAATCAACAAACTAAAAGCCTACTGAATGGGAAAGACATTTGCAAATGACGTATCTGACAAAGGCTTAGTATCCAAAACACATAAAGAATTTATCCAGCTCAACACCAAAAAGCCAAATAATCTAATTTAAAAGTCGGCAAAACACATGAACAGACATTTCTCCAAAGGACATACAGGGGCACCTGGCTGGCTCAGTTGGTGGAACTTGCAACTCTTGATCCAGGGTTTATGAGTTTGAGCCCTACCTTGGGTGTAGAGATTGCTTAAAAATAAAATCTTTTTGGGGCACCTGGGTGGCTCAGTTGGTTAAGTGTCTGACTTTGGCTCAGGTCATGATCTTGCAGTTGGCAGGTTCAAGCCCTACTGTCAGGCTCTGTGCTGATAGCTCAGAGCCTACAGCTTGCTCTGCATTCTGTGTCTCCCTCTCTCTCTCTCTTCCCCTCCTCCATTCATGCTCTGTTTCTCTCTCTCTCTCAAAAATAAACCTTAAAAAAGTTTTAATTAAGTAAAATATTTTTTAAAATATTTTTAAAAAGACATTCAGATAGCCAACAGACATATGAAAAGATGCTCAACATCATTTGTCACCAGGGAAATGCAAATCAACACCACTATTAGATACTACCTCACACCTATCAGAATGGCTACAATCAAAAACACAAGAAGCAAAAAGCAGGCTATAGAGAGAAAGGAACCCTCATGCACTGTTGGTAGGAATGCAAACTGGTGCAGCCACTGTGGAAGACAATATGGAGTTTCCCCCAAAATTAAAAACAGAATTACCATATGATCTACTAATGCCTCTACTGGCTATTTACCCCAAGAATACAAAAACACTAATTCAAAAGGATACATGTACCCCTATGTTTATTGTGGCATTATTTATAACAGCCAAATTATAGAAGCAGCCCGTGTCCATCAACTGATGAATGAATAAAGAAAATGTGGTGTATACACACACACACACACACACACACACACACACACACAGAAATATTACTCAGCCATAAAAAGAATGAAATCTAGCCATTTACAACAACATGGATGGAGCTAGAGAGTATAATGCAAAGTGAAATAAGTCCGAGAAAGACAAATCCCATATGATTTTACTCATCTGTGGAATTTAAGAAAGAAAACACCTGACCAGTTCAGGTGGTATACTATGCAACTCTTGATCTTGGGGTTGTGAGTTCAAGCCCTATATTAGGGGTAGGAGGGGAAAGGAAGGAAGGAAGGAAGGCAGGCAGGCAGGCAGGCAGGCAGGAAGGAAGAAAGGAAGGGAAAAGAAAGAAAGAAAGAAAGAAAGAAGGAAGGAAAGAAAGAAAGAAAGAAAGAAAGAAAGAAAGAAAGAAAGAAAGAAAGAAAGAAGAAAGAGAAAGAAAGAAAGAAGAAAGAGAAAGAAGGAGAGAGAGAGAGAGAGAGAGAAAGAAAGAGGAAGGAAGAAAGGCAGAAAGGAAGAACCTGGGTGACTCGGTTCAGCATCTGACTCTTGGTTTCTGGCTCAGGTTATGATCTCACAGTTCCTGGGTTCGAGCCGTGCAGACAGTGCAGAGCCTGCTTGGGATTCTTTCTCTCTCCCTCTCTCTCTGACCTTCCTTCTCTCTCTCTCTCTCTCTCTCTCTCTCTCTCTCTCTCTCACTATCTCAAAATAAATAAATAAGGACAGAAAGGAGGAAGGAAGGAAGGAAGAGAGGAACTCTTAACTACAGAGAACAAACTGACGATTACAGAGGGGAGGTGGGTGGGGAGATGGGTGAAATGGGTGAATGGGATCGCGAGCACACTTCTTGTGATGAGTACAGAGCAGTATACAGAACGGCTGAATCACTACACTGTATACCCGAAGTGAATGTAACAGGGTACATTTATTACACTGGAATTAAAATTAAATTAAATAAATAAAAATAAAAAATAAAAATTCATCCAATCCCTAAAAATAGAGGGAGATAGTCTTTATATTTGGACAGGAAAAAAATATGATCAAATCGCCAATCCTCTCCGAGGTTAATCTATAAGCATAATTAATGTAATTTCAGTGAATACTTCAACAGGATTTTTCATGGAATTTGACAAGGTGATGATAAAATTCAAATAAGAAATCTATTTCGTGTCCATTTAAAAAATGCATACGCTAGAATGAAGATAAGATTATCCACGGCAATTTTTGAGAACGAGATGTGGAGACTTGCCCATAAGTTAGCAAGATTTTCTGTAACATCATCCTCATTAGAATTCTGTTGCCCTGGCACAAGAACACACAAGTCCAGAAATGGAGCAGAATGAAGTCCAGACCACACACACATGGCGACGCAGCTTATGCCAGCGCTGGCATTGCAAGTCAGCGGGGAGACGGTAAACTACACATGGTAATAAATAATGCTGGAATAATGTTTAACTATCTGGTGAAGAATGTGATCTTTATATCACACCACATAAAAAATGAATTTCAGGTGGAATGCAAACCTGAATCAGAAAAACAAAGCTTTAAATATTTTAATGGAAAATATAAAACATTTTATGATGTTGAAGTAAAGAAAAAAATCTATTTTTGATGTTTATTTTTGAGAGAGCTAGAGGGACAGAGTGGGAGCAGGGGAGGGGCAGAGAGCAACAGAGACACAGAATCTGAAGCAGGCTCCAGGCTGTGAGCTGTCAGCGCAGAGCTCAACACAGGGCTCGAACCCACGAACCATGAGATCATGACCTGAGCCGAAATCAAGAGTCCATGCTAGTCGGTTAGACTCTTGATTTCAGCTCAGGTCACAATCTCATGGTTTGTGGGACCAAGCCCTGAGTCTGGCTTCATGCTAACAGCATGAAGTCTGCTTGGAATTCTCTCTCTCCTTTCTCTCTTTGCCCCTCCCCAGCTCACGTGCAGTCTATCTCAAAATAAATAAATAAACACTAAAACAAAAAAAGAATATTCCTTTAAAAAAAATCTCCTTATGTATAGGGCGCCCAGCTGGCTCAGTCTGAATAGCCTATGACTTACAATCTCCCGGGTCATGAATTCAAGCCCCATGTTGGGTGTGGAGCCCACTTTAAAAAAAAAAAAGAAAAGAAAACTTTAGGGACGCCTGGGTGGCTCAGTTGGTTAAGTGTCTGACTTTGGCTCAGGTCATGATCTCAAGGCACATGAGTTGGAGCCCCATTGGGCTCTGTGCTGACAGCTCAGAGCCCGGAGCCTACTTTGGATTCTGTGTGTGTGTATGTCCCTCTCTCTGACCCTCCCCCAATTGTGCTACTCTCTCTCTCTCTCAAAAATAAACATTAAAAATGTTTTAATATTTAAAAAATCTTTACTTATTTATTTGAAGTAAACTCTACCCCCAATGTGGGGCTCAAACTCATGACCCTAGGATCAAGAGTCACACGCTCCACCAACTGACCACCCAGGCGCCCCCAGTAAAAAAAAAATATTTTAAACATGAAACAAACACTAAACAAAAAAGATGGATTAATTTGACTATAATTTAAAAAAAACCACACTCCTGTACAACAAAAGATACCATAAAACAAAGCAAACAACAAGGGATAGATGGGACAAATACATTTGCACCACCTATAACCTGCAAAGCGGTCAGGATGTGAAAGAAATCCGGTCCATTTCCAATAATATAACCCAGTATGGAAAATACAAACAACCTAACAGAAAAACAACGTGCGAAGGGATATGAGCAGGCAATTCACAGAAGAATGGAAAGCCGCTTCAATCATGGAAAGAGGACACCATGCCAAATCCAGCGAATTGCCAGAAATGGAAAGTGTAACAAAACCAAGTAATGGAAGGGAAGGCAATGGGAAGGCTATTTTGGAAATTCTGTTAGCAGCCAGGCAAAGAGGAGATGCGTGCAACCCTGTAACCCACCAGTTCTTTCCCCAGAGCCACAGGTGGGTAAGGAC
This sequence comes from Suricata suricatta, assembly GCF_006229205.1. Classification (NCBI taxonomy): domain Eukaryota; kingdom Metazoa; phylum Chordata; class Mammalia; order Carnivora; family Herpestidae; genus Suricata; species Suricata suricatta. The sequence continues at coordinate 134,690,835 of NC_043707.1, forward strand.
ACAGGTCCCGGGACGCGGACTTGGCCACGTTGTTCGCTGTAGGGGAAAATCGAAAGGCTCGGCAACAAGAGATGGTATGAATAAATGGTGATACGGTCATAGAAGGAAAACCGTGTGGCAACTAAATACTGAACGACACGTCTACAGCCGGCACAGCCCGGTTAGAACACTGAAACCACGGTCGTCATGGCAAACATGGGAGATTTTGGTTTTCAAGTTTGTTTATTTTGAGAGAGAGGGAAGAAAGAGAGAGAATGAGGGGGCAGAGGCAAGAGAGAGAGAATCCCAAGCAGGCTCTGCGCCGACAGCAGGGCTTGAACCCACAAACTATGAGATCATGGCCTGAGCAGAAACCAAGTCACAGGAACAACAGACTGAGCCACCCGGGAGCCCCAAACACAGGAGGGTTAATAGAGGAATTGAGGGGGTGCCTCAGTTGGTTAAGCATCTGACTTCAGCTCAGGTCATGATCTCATGGATTTTGAGTTCGAGCCCTGCATCCGGCTCTGCACTGACAGTGAGGAGCCTGCCTGGGATTCTCACTCTCTCCTCTCTCTGCCTCTCCCACGTGTGTGTGTGTGTGTGTGTGTGTGTGTGTGCGCGCCCGCACACTCTCTCTCTCCCTTTCAAAAACAAAATAAACTTAAAAAAAAAAATGGAAGGGGCGCTTGGATTGCTCAGTCAGTTAAGCCATCCGACGTCAGCTCCGGTCAGGCAGAATCTTGCAGTTTGTGGGTTCCAGCCCCACGTCGGACTCTATACTGACAGCTCGGAGCCTGGAGCCTGCTTCGGATTCTGTGTCTCCCTCTCTCTCTCTCTGCCCCTCCCCCGCTTGTGCTCTGTCTCTCTCTCTCTCTCTCTCCCTCAAAAATAAACATTACAGGGGCGCCTGGGTGGCTCAGTCAGTTGGGCCGTCGGCTTTGGCTCGGGTCATGATCTCACGGTTTGTAGGTTCGAGCCCCATGTTGGGCTCTGTGCTGACAACTCGGAGCCTGGAGCCTGCTTCGGATTCTGTGTCTCTCCTCCCTCTCTGATGCTCCCCTGCTCGAGTGGGTCTCTCTCTGTCTCTCAAAAATAAATGAAAAACATTAAAAAAATAAATAAATAAATAAAAATAAATAAACATTACAAAGAAAAATAAAACATTTCATTGCTGAGGCACCTAAGTGGCTCAGTTGGTTAAGTGCCCAATTTCTGCTCAGATCATGATCTCACAGTTTGTGAGTTCAAGTCCTGCATCCGGCTCCGTGCTGACAATTTGGAGCCTGCTTAGGATTCTCTCTCTCTTCTCTGCCTCTCTTACTGCCCCTCCCCCCTCAATATAAACAAATGAACTTCATAAAAGAAAAGAAAAGATTTCATCATTTAAAAATGGTGTTTGGGGGCGCCTGGGTGGCTCAGTTGGTTAAGCATCTGGCTTCAGCTCAGGTCATGATCTCACGGTTCGTGGGTTCGAGCCCCACATCAGGCTCTGTGCTGACAGCTCAGAGCCTGGAGCCTGCTTCTGATTCTGTGTCTTCCTCTCTCTCTGACCCTCCCCCGCTCACACTCTGTGTCTCTTTCTCTCAAAAATAAATGAACATGAAAAACAATTTTTTTAATAAAAAATAAAAAAATGGTGTTTGTCTGAAGGCATCCCAACTTCGATCCTACCAGTAATCCTGGGTGGCCTGGGTCAGCAGCTGGATGGGAGAGGCCGGGCCTCCCCGGTGACAGCTGGGCCAGCAGGAGGGGTGGAGTGGGCGGGAGGCCATAAGCCATAATCCTCTCTCTGACCTGGTTTTAAGATGCTCTGCTCCAGCAGCCTGCACCGTGAGAGGTCACTGCATCTCGGCCAAACAGTTGGCCTTCCTGACGCAGAGTCCATATTTGTTCAAAACCGCCACGCGCGGCCCCTCGCACTGGTGAAAATGTAGGGAGAACCCTTTTTTGCCTCCCGGAGAATTAGGACCGCAGGGCGTCCTTGGATCAGCAGGACGATCCAAGCCGATAAAGAGAATTACCTTCCGGTTATTTTAACCAAGGTCAGGTAACACATGTACTTAAGGCTTGGATCACGTCACACATTTAAAAATAGGAACCGCTTATATGTTTGGACTCAGGAGGCCCCTGTGTTGAAGCTAGAAAATATCTGTATTTTTAATACAAAGTCCTTTGTGAATAAGAATTAATGTACAGATTGTATTAAACACTGTATTAAAAGCAACAACACAGAACTGGGGACAAGTCAGTAAATGCTCTGGGTTTTTTCTTTTTCAGTGAATACATAGGCTGTAATCTGATCTAACTCATTAATATTAATAGACAGTGACAGGACTTCCGCTGAGGTTATTGGAATCGGAGAATCAAAGCTGGAAGACACCGGAGCACCAGTGAGTCCTCCCGGTGAGCACAGCAAGCCTCCAGTCGGCTAAGGACTGGTTTTATTTGGTGGCTCCCACTCCCCAAAATCCAGAAGGAAGGAAAGTCTGCCAAAATAGATGCTACGAAGCTCATGCATCTTCCTCACTGAAGGGTCCGTCACGCCCTTTCCTTACCCTTCACACCAATTCTCATCAACTCGGCTGCCTGAATTCTTCGCTGATGCGATTGGTAGGAACAAATAGCAAGTGGGGGCATGAACTGCTGGAAGAGGTGAATCTTAATCCAACAAAGATTAAAAATGGAAAAGTCGGGGCGCCTGGGTGGCTCAGTCAGTTCAATGTCCGACATTGGCTCAGGTCATGATCTGGCGGATTGCAGGTTCAAGCCCCACATCGGGCTCTGTGCTGAAAGCTGGCGGCCTGGAGCCTGCTTTGGATTCTGTAGCTCCCTCTCTCTCCGTCCCTCCCCTACTCACGCTCTGTTGCTCTCTCAAAAATAAAGATTAAAAAAAATGTTTTAATGTAAAAGTCATGTGTAAGATCTCAGAAAACATAGTTACCCAACAACATTTGGATCCAAATGACTTTTGCCTATGTCTAAAAGCCGAAGGAATACAAAAAGTGAATTCTGAGACTAGCCGGAATAGTCAAAATCATGCTGCAGGATATAAACACAATTCTAAAAAAGTCATTTGAAAAATACGTTGAGTAGCACAAAGCTTACACCTTTGAAAATAAGTTTCTAGCCTTCTAGACAGGAAGAAAGAGAAGAAAAAAAGAAAAAGAAGTATCTGCCTGGGGAGTACATTTCCTGAAGCTCCTAGAGGCAAGAGAAAAATCCATTTTTCTTCTTTTCTTCCAATGTTCCCTTACAATGAACTAAGCGTCAGGTTCCAAGGAATGTATGCATCATACTGCAAGTTAGCGCAGTTGCCGAGATCACCCTGGCCCTGAGGACCCCATGGTAAGAAGTAATGAATCAAGAACCAAACACTGACAGTTTTGTGAAGACTAAGAGAATGGGAGGTTTTAATTTGGCGCGTTCCCTTCTTCCCCCCACAATTCATGCAAGGTTTTGTTTTAATCAGCTGCTGGCTCTTTGCAAACACGGTCAGCTGTAATCAGCATGTCTGGCTGTGTCCTCTGGTCAGGACTGGGCGAGCCATCATTTCAGCCTGGATAAGAATACGCTGCAGAGTCCCCTCTTCTGAATTGCAGCTTATGTGCACATCGTTTTTCTGTAACAGGCATTTTTCACTAATTAGGGACAACCTTGTATCCATTAACTTTGGTCTTAAAGCCATGATTAAAGAAACCAAATTGTGGTTTCTGGGCCTTGCTGTGCCAGTGACAGATGGCCCCGGAGCACATGGGCAGAAGATGATGCCTGAAATGGGCTTCCTACAGCTCCGGAGAGTCCAGCGCCAGGAGCGATGCCTGGGGCACAAGGAGAGGGATGATCCGGGCAAAATGGAGAGCTGGGAGCATGGTGCCCACAGCTCAGCAGTGCTCGGTAGAGTTAGGAATCTCAAATGAGCCCACCCTCCCCATCTTTCGGGAATCCCCGGTCCAAGGAGACTCCCTCAAGGCATTATCCTTTTCCAAGGGGGTTCCTGGGGGGTTCAGTGGGTTAAGCGTCCAACTTCGGCTCAGGTCATGATCTCACAGTTCAGGAGTTCGAGCCCCTCATTGGGTTCTGTGCTGACGGCTTGAAGCCTGGAGCTGCTTCAGATTCTGTGTCTCCCTCTCTCGCTGCCCCTCCCCTGCTCACTCTCTGTCTCTCTCAAAAATAAACATAAAAAAGAAAAAAGACATAGCCCTCTCCAAAGCTCCAGCTCTCAGTGTCTCTTGGAAATTGCATGTCCTTATTCTCACTTATAGCATAAGCACTTGAGATGAATATATAATTCGTGCTGAAAAAGCATCTCCTGGGAAGGGGAGGGAGGAATAGAGGGGGATTAAGGGCACCTGGTCTTTTCATTCTGGCTATTTGGATTCTAATTCTATCACTTACTGTGTGTCCTCGAGCACATAACCCTCAGTTTTCTCATCTCTGAAATGGGAATGACAATAATAATAATGGGAAAACTAATTCACTCTCCACATTGTAAGAACCAGAGGAGATGAAAGGGTAAAGAGCAAAGCCCGGGGCACCATCATATTAATAATATACTGACTTTGGGGGGACTGGGGGGCTCAGTTGGTTAAGCATCTGACCTCAGCTCAGGTCATGATCTCATGGATCCTGAGTTTGAGCCCCACATGGGGCTCGGCACTGACACTGTGGAGCCTGCCTGGGATTCTCTCTCTCCCTCTCTCTCTGCCCCTCTCCAACTTACTCTCTCTCATAATAAATAAATAAACTTTTAAAAATTAAAAAACTTTAATAATAATAATACTAATAAAGCCATGATCTCATCAAAATCAAGAAATGACCTCATTGAATCTATATTCTCTCCTTCTCTCTCCCTAAGTGGTCCCCGTCATGCCTTTGCTTTGGTGCCCTGTCCAACCTAAAATGTTACAGTGAAATAAATCTGCGTCATTCTGGCTGTGGGATCATGGGCAAGTCGATGCCTCTAGACTTCGGTTTCTGATCTAGAAGTCGATTAGAGTAGATGAATTCTAAAGCCTGCCTAGGTTCGACTATCTCAGCATGCTCTACTCACTGGATCTTTTTTTTCCATCCTCTCCAAGAAACAGAGAATTTAAACAGCAAATGCTGATGATGGTCGGGGTCGTGAGGATGGCAGGAGATGGTTACTGAGCACGGACTCTAACATAAGGACTGCATAAAGCGTTCCGCATTCATCGTCTCACCGAATCCTCGAAAGAGCCCTGCGAAATAAACCACTCCTATTGTCCACATATTGTTCATACCGTTCACCCAACAATGCTGCGTCCTTACCCCTGGAACCTGTCAACATCACCTTATAAGGAAACAGGGTCTTTGTAGATGTGTTAAGGATTTTAAGATGCGGAGATTATCTCGAATTATCAAGAGGGACCCTAAAGGCAGTCATGTGTATCCTTGTAAGAGGAAGGCAGAGAGAGATGCGACTGCACGCACGGATGTGCAGACAGCAGTGTGATCACAGGCAGAGACGGGAGGGGACACACCCGCAAGCCCAGCCAGGGACGCCAGCAGCAGGGAACAAATTTTCCCCTAAGCCTCTGGAAGGAGCACAGCTTGGTCAACGCTTAGATTTTTCAGCTCAAACGATACTGATTCTGGATTTCTGGCCTCTAGAAATGTGAGAGAATAAAATTCTGTTGTTGTAAATTACCTGGTTTATTGTTACTGAAGCCACAGGAAACTCACACTGTCATGTATTCAAGGTGGTGGAGTCAGGATCCGAATCCATGAACATGTGGTTTTACCCTCCATGCTGTTCAGCACAGTATGCCCCCTACCACACACACAGGCACACACACACACACCACACACACGCACACACTCAGAAATGGACTAAGTATTGACTAAGAAAACAGAAAGCAAAAGAATTCGAATTCTCTCCATAGCAAGGTAGTATTCTGAGTGCTGGACCCAACCAAGTTCATTCTCAGTACTGCAAACATCCCCGCCGTGGAAGCACCGCTGTGAAAGTTTACTCTCCCACACACTTGCCATCGAAATTAGGTCATCCCGGCATCACAGTCAAAAACGCGTGCACTTCATCGGGAAGATACACTCCGTGAAAAGAGAAAAGACGGTAGATACATTTAGTTTACAGCTGAAGAGGTTACTGGCCAGTAACTTCAGGCTCAGTCCTCCCTGGGCAATGAGAGAGACAGGAGCCACTGATCTTTTTAAAAGATTTATTTCCTTCTCTTCCCCTTCAATGGGGACTTGGTCTTTAATTTTCTCAAAAGGAAAGTAAAAACTACAAACTTGATTTTTATTCCCCTCACTTGCTACCTTCCTGACTATCTGAGTTCCCACGCAGATCAGCTAATGGGAGATTTGGGATTTGGGGGTTGAATTTAATCCGAATCTATAAATAAGCCCACATTTGTTCTCTGTAGGAACAGGACCTTCGGTTCAAACTCTTAGCACTCATTAAACCTTCTAGTTTATGCTCTGAGCCTGTAGTACTCATCAGTGCACGACTGATGGTCCCTCAGCCCACCAACCTTATTCGTTTTATTGACGGGGGGATTCCCCCTGTCCTTGTCCATTTAAATGAATATGCACAAAGTTTTAATAGGATGGTCTGCAATGCTCTAAATTCAATGTTCTCCTCCCAAATTTATGGGCACAAAGTAGTGAGCATGGAGAGAAAGGCGGTTGGGGCCCCTTGGCTGCCATAGGATTTTTCAATCATCCTGAAGAATTCAGCTGGAAAAGAAAAATGTTTTCACGTCACTGATGGCCCCCGTCCGTTGTGGTCTGAAAGGACAAAATAGCACAGCCTTCTAAGGCAAGGAGCCTCCCAGGAAGCTAAGCATTTAGATCTATAGTATTTATATAAACAGCTGACTCTGTGGTTTTGGGTAGAAATTAACTTTATTTATTTATAGATGTGCTTTTCTTTATAAGAGCTCCATTTTTTTTTTTGGCTTTAAAAAAAATAATCCGGGGCACCTGGGTGGCTCAGTCAGTTAAGCATCCGGCTTCAGCTCAGGTCATGATCTCACAGTTCATGGGTTCGAGCCCCACGTTGGGCTCTGTGCTGACAGCTAGCTCAGAGCCTGAAGCCTGCTTCAGATTCTGTGTCTCCCTCTCTCTCTGACCCTCCCCTGCTCGCACTGTCTCTCTCTGTCTCTCAAAAATAAATAAAAAGTAATAAAAAATTTAGAAAAATAATCGATCACATCAGCAATTTCCTTCCAACCACGTCATGTTGACAGGTAACACGCTCATTTCACAAAGAACCTCAAAGGTCTGGACATAATCTCCAAAGGCTATACACCCGGTTATTACAACCACCGAACAATGTCTCTCCCTCTCTCTCTCTCTCTCTCAAACACACACACACACACACACACACACACACACACACACACACACACCTTGCACCAAAAGAACTTCAAGGTATCGAGGCACCGGGGTTGGAGACACCATGTTTTGTTTTGTCTGTAAATCCTCAGTCCGCCTGCCCACTTTCTACCTTCCAACGAGTGGCAATTTCTCCAACGTACTCAGCTTTCAACAGAAAAGTATAAATAATTTAAACCTCCATAAAAAGTGACCCAGGAGACAACAGGACAGCCGATTTAAAGGGAACGGTCTCCTGGAAACCAGCACCACCGCTGTTCCTTCCTCCATCCCAGGAACTCGTGGGGTTTGGAGAGAGCTGAAGAAGAAAAGCTCTTGGCCACATTTCTTTATCTTTGGGGACAAACTACTCCAAAGAGCGTGTTAGAGCCTTTGCGGGCAGACAGAGACCGATGAGCCTCAGTGTCCACTTCGCGGCCGTGCAGCTCCAGGCAAATAAGGTAACCCACCTGCATTTCCATTTGAGTCTGGAAGAAATCATGGATTACAGCACCCACCACAGGGTTCTTGGGCGCTGGGGTGAGGCTGTCAGGGTCACCACTGGACCCGGCCATGAGAGGCCAGAGTAGAGAGGGAGGCAGATGAGCCTGAGAAACTACAAGAACTGAGAAATCCAAGAGGGGACAGAAGGTGGCTGGGCTCTAGGAGGGGAGGTAGTGGCGGCATGGAGCAGATCGGGGTGTCAGTCCGAGTAGAGGGGAGTCTGGGGGAGCTGCTTAGTCCTCCCCCTCCCCATGTTGTCTCTGCTTGGGGTGCAGGAGCAATCTGGGGGGACACAGACGCCCGGCTGTGGGGAGGAGCAGGTAGTCACGGGGGAGGACGGCCACATCCCCGCCGTGCCCGCTCCTCCTCCACTGCCGAAGGGCTGGGCCGTCACATCCAAGTGCAGAGGCCCCTGGGAAAGAACTGCCCGTGGGGGCACCTGCTGGCTCCGTTGGTGGGCACAAGACTCTTTTTAACACCATACACCAAAATAAACCAACGTTTATTCATTTTGAGAGAGAGAGGGAGAGAATGAGTGCGGGAAGAGCAGAGAGAGAAGGAGAGAGTGCGAATCCCAAGCAGACTCTGTGCTGCCAGCGCATACCCCGACTCGGGGTTCCAACTCACAAACCATGAGATCATGACCTGAGCTGAAACCAAGAGTGGGACCCTTAACCAACCGAGCCACCCCCATGTCCCAAGGGTCAACTGTATTTACAAGGGGGGGCCGAGTGGGAGCTGAGAGAGAGAGAGAGAGCTTTTGGCAGCAGGGATGGGCACGGAGAGATGGCAAATTTGCTTACATCCCGTCCTGTTCGATCCCTATGTCAGAAGTCCTTCAGCTGTCTGCCCTGCATCCTTTATACTTCAGGCCAACATGGTCTTACTGCATTATTGCCGGGGACCAGCCCACACACCCCAGTCGAAAGGTCCCGAAGTAGGGGGTTGGTGTCGGCACAATATCTATAAGAAAGAAGACAGACAGCGTGAATGGTGGTAATACCACCTGCACGAGACTCTTAATCTCAAAATCATGAGTTCAAGCCCCCTGCTGGGCTTGGAGCCTACTCAACAACAACAATAACAACAACAAAACTGCTCAAAAGAAGTACAAGAAGGGGCGTCTGGGGGGCTCAGTGGGTTAAGCGTCTGATTCTTAATATCAGCTCGGGTCATGATCTCATGGTCATAGGATCGAGCCCCATGTCTAGCTCTACCCTGAACGTGGAGCCTGTTTGGGATTCTCTTCCTCTCTCTGCCTCCTGCCCCCACTCATGGGCGCGTGCACACTCTTTCTCCTCTTCTCTCTCTCTCAAATAAAATAAATAAAAATAAAAAAATAAAAGAGATACAAGAAGGTTTCCTGAAGGGCACAGTGACCTGTAAGGGAAGCCGGTGGGGGCTTATGAGATCTAGAATTTAATGCCACCAACTCTACCGTCTGAGAGCCTCCCCAACAGGCACGCGTGTGCGCACACACACACACACACACACACACACACACACTTCACCAGGAGGGCTCAAACTGGGGACTGACCTTTAGGCTTGTTCACTCCACACTATGACCCTCAGGGGAATCTGAGCTCATGAGAAAATAATTACACATCTAAGGAGGAAAACACCCATACTACAAACCAGAGACAAGAAACTGAAAAGCTTATATCTGAGGAAGCAGAATTAATGGAGTAGACCCAACAAAAACTTGTAATAAGCATAATAAATAACTTTAAGGAGGTAGGCCATTTGGCAACAGGTAATCAAATAAACAGGGTTTTTTTTGTTTTATTGTATTTTTAATTAAGTAGGCTCCATACCCAATGGAAGGCTTAAACCCATGACCTTGAGATCAAGATCTGAGATCAAGAGAATGATGCTCCACTGACAGAACCACCAAGGTGCCCCTGCAGTTACCTTTAAAAAAAAAAGCACCAAAAACTAATTGGAGATAGAAGATTTAGTAGGAAAATGCATACAAAGAAGGAATTAGTCACTAGAAAATGAGATTGAGAAACTCTACCAGAAGCCACTAGAAGGGAAGCGATATGCATGCAGAAATGGCATCATAGGCTACAGTGCTGAATCACTGCGTTATGCAATGTAGTGATTTGAAAATTGGCATCTCTGATGTAGAGAAAAAGTAGGTGGGGAAGCCACTAAAACCAGAAAAAGATACGACAAGAAAAGAAAACTATAAACCAATATCTCTTATGACACAAATGGTGGATATAGATAGATGCAAACATTCTTAACAAAATTTTAGCAAAATGAATCAAACAATATATAAAAAGAAAAATACATGATATCCTAGTGGGATTTCTCCCAGGATTGCAAGGTTTGTTTAACTTTTAAAAATGCATTGGTTTTGGGGCGCCTGGGGGGCTCAGTGGGTTGGGCTTCTGACTTTGGCTCAGGTCATGATCTCACGGTTCATGAGTTCCAGCCCCGCATTGGGCTCTGTGTTGACAGCTCGGAGCCTGGAGCCTGCTTCAGCATCTGTGTCTCCCTCTCTCTCTCTGCCTTTCCCCTGCTCACATTCTGTCTCTCTTTTTCCTTCAAAAATAAACATTAAAAAATTTTTTTTTATGTATTGGTATCAGTGCACCTGAGTGGATCAGTCAGTTAAGTGACCAACTCTTGGTTTCAGCTCAGGTCATGATTTCATGGTTTTGTGAGTTTGAGTCCTGCATTGGGCTCCGAGCTGGCAGCACAGAGCCTGTTTTGGATCCTCTGTCCTCCTCGATTTCCGCCCCTCCCCCCTCATACTCTCTCAAAAATAAGTAAATAGTTAAAAAAAAAAAAGAGTCTGTTATTGTTTGCCTCCCTCTCTGAAACTATTTTTCCCCTTCCCCTCCCCCACGGTCTTCTGTTAAGTTTCTCAAATTCCACATATGAGTGAAAACATACGGTATCTGTCTCTCTGAGTGACCTATGGAGTATCTTTTCTTTTTAAATCTTTTTATTTTTGAGTAATCTCTACACCCAACGTGAGGTTTGAACTCACAACCCTGAGATCAAGAGTCACACGCTCCACGGACTGAGCCAGCCAGGCGCCCTTGACGCCAGGAAAAGCTTTAATTCAAAAACTAGATGAGAACGAAATGTAGGAAAGGAAAGCATGGGTTCATGTTACCTCTGCTCCTGAGAGGCAAGATTGAAATAAAATATTAACCAGCTGAGACAAATGGAGGGACGCAAAAATGGTTTAAGATAAAAAACACTGAGTGTAATTCTCAGCAATAATAGCCGAAGGGTGAAATCACGAGTCGAAGAAAAACCCTTGGTAGTTTTCAGTTTAACAGAGAAATTTTCTTCACATCAAAAGTAGAAGGAAGGGGCGCCTGGGCGGCTCACTCAGTTGAGCCTCTGACTTCGGCTCAGGTCATGGTCTCACATTTGTGGGTTCAAGCCCCGCGTGGGGCTCTGTGCTGACCGCTCAGAGCCTGGAGCCTGCTTCGGATTCTGGGTCTCTTTCTCTCTGACCCTTCCTGCTCATGCTCCGTCTCTCTCTGTCTCAAAAATAAATTTTAAAAAAATTCTAAAAAATTCAAAAACAAGCTAGAAGGAAATGGCATAACTTGAGAAAGATGATCTCCCCCAAACTGACAACTGTAACGTGCCAGAAAATCTTGACACGCATTCCCATGGAGTTCTGGAACCTGGCAACGATGCCTACAATGACTTTTCTGTTCAGGAGAATACCAAGAGCCCTGGCCACTGGAGTAAAAGAGGCAGAAGGAATGCTATGCAAACTGGAAAGGAAGGGGCAAAACTGTCTTTTTTTGCAGAGGACACATTTACCTACATAGAAACCCATCAGAACCCCACAATGAGTAGAAATAATAAGATTTCTATGGGGCGCCTGGGGGGCTCAGTCGGGTGAGCATCCGACTTCGGCTCAGGTCATGATCTCACGGTTCGTGAGTTCGAGCCCCGTGCCGGGATCTCTGCTGTGGTGCAGAGCCTGCTTCAGGTCCTCTGTCCCCCTCTCCCTTGGCCCCTCCCCCTCTCAAAAATAAACATTTAAAAAAATCTTTAGATAAGATTTCTAAGATTGCTGGATATAAGATAAACTTCAACCCTTCATATTTATACACCAATAATATCCAGTTCGAATGTATAATAGATATCTTTTATGATAGCAATAAACACTATAAATTAGGAAATAACCTAAAAAGTACGGAATTTCCAGAGTCTGCCCACTTCACCACCTCTGCCATTCCCACTGCCCTGGCCTAAGCTTCCATCGATCTTTCCAGAACTGCCGTGTGAGCCTTCTGGTTTGTCTCCTCATTTCTCTGTTTCCACTCACGCCCACTCTCTCTCTGTCTGGTCTCCGTGGCAGCCAGAGTGGTAACATTCAGTGACTCGGGCCGGTCACGTCACCTCCTCTGCCCCTGCCTTCCCACAGCCATGCCTCTCACCCGAGGTAAGTCACAGTCTATACAACAGCCTGCCCCGTGCTGCCCTCCTCTCCCTACCCCTGCTCATGCCCCTCCCCCATCTCTTACCACTGACGGCCTCGCTCGCTTCCCTCCTGCACAATGGCCTCCTTGCTGGTCCTTTTTCTTTTTTTTTTTTTTTGTTAAGTTTTATTTATTTATTTTGAGAGACGGTGAGCAGGGGAGAGGCAGAGAGAAGAGAGGGAGAGAGAGAGAGTCCCAAGCAGGCTCCATGCTGTCCGTGCAGAGCCTGATGCGGGGCTTGAACCCACAAGCTGAGATCACGCCCTGAGCTGAAATCAAGAGTCGAACATTCAGCCGACTGAGCCACCCAGGCGCCCCTCCTCGCTGCTCCTTAAACAAACCAGCAGGGCGCCCGCATTTGCTGCTCCCTGAGTCGTGGACCGCTCTTCCACAGGCCTTTGCAGGCTCTCACCAGGACTTTCTCCCCTTTTAAAGGATATTTCTTTCCAGGACACCGTTTCCGCCTTCCTCCCAGGAGACCTTCTCGCACATTCCTGGTAAGAAAATAAATGGCACAACCCAGTGGAGGGCAATCCGGCAACACCTAGCAAAATTAAAGTCGGACGTACTCTGACCGTGCGAGTCCGCCGCTAGGCGTTTATCTTAACGTATGTTTGCACGGGTACAAAATGACGTGATCGTAAGGCTGCTCGCTGCAGCGTGAGGCAGCCCGATGGCAGTCAGCTCACAGGGACCAACAGGTGACCCGGTACTAACGGAGTGTCGTGTGCTGCCGGAGGACGGATTCCAAGGTGTATTTTATGTGAATAAGAGCAAGGGGCGCAGCGCATACGATCGTCATTTTTGCCGGAATAGAAAACCAGTAACAGTGCAAGGGTCACGGGAGGTGGAGGCAAGGGTGGGAAAGAGGAGGCCGTCCTTCTCCTCAGTACTCCGCGGGCTTTGCTTGCGCGTGTGTGCGCGCGTGCGTGCGTGCGTGTGTGTGTGTGTTGGACTACGTGTACATATTTCCTATAAAAATAGTAAATAAAAACACTGAAGCCCTGAAACCACATCTATAGTTTTGAAACCAGAAAGAGCTGGTCGTTGCGCAGCACTGGGAATGTGCGAACGACTGCTGAATTGTACGCTGAAATTAAAATGGTTGATTACGCGTGATATGAATTTTACCTCAAGAAATGCATAAGTCAAGACATAAATGTAACAGTACTAAAATTCAGAATTTCTGGGGTGCCTGGGCGGCTCAGTTGGTTAAGCATTTGACTTCAGCTCGGGTCATGATCTCACGGTTCATGGGTTCAAGCCCCTCATTGGGCTCTGGGCTGACAGCTCAGAGCCTGGAGCCTGCTTCGGATTCTGTGTCTCCCTCTCTCTGCTCCTCCCCTGATCGCTCTGTCTCCCAAAAATAAATAAACGTTAAAAAATTTAAAAAATTTTCAGAATTTCTATTCCAAAAAAAATGGGTCACAACAAAGCTAGCAGAGAGATAACAGCTTGGGAGAGGATGTTCCCGACATCTAACATGGACTAGGGAGAAGGTTCTAGAAAATACACAAGAATACCAGCCAAACAGCAAGGAAAGGGGCAGGAAAACACATAGGTAACAAGTGATGATTTACAGAGAGGAGGAACGGTGTGGCTGGTGACATTTTCCAAGATTCGCTGCGACAGCCTGTCTCGTCCGCAAGCCATTCTTGAAACGTGACTCTGACATTCCTCCCTCTGAGAGGCGGGGTCTGCGTTTCCCCCCCTCGAGCCCAGGCAGGCGGGAGCAGAAGAGATGCTATATGAATGAGCCTGAGGCTCTTGGGTCGGAGAGAGCAGTTTCCGCCTGGTCCCCCCCAGCCGGTTCTCCGAACCCGGTCACCACGCGGTGTGGAAGCCAAGAAGCCCCCGAGCGGCCCCGGGTAGGTGCCAACAGCCGGGTGGAAGGAAGCCTGGAAGGGGACTTCGTCCTCAGCAGGCATCTGATCGCAGCTGCACCGCTTGCTGAGCCCGGTTCACCCCAGAACCTTCCCAGATGAGAACAGAAGAATGGCTGCCGGGGCGCCTGGGGGGCTCAGTCAGCTAAGTGTCAGACTTCGGCTCAGGTCACGATCTCAGGGTTCGTGGGTTCCAGCCCCGAGTCGGGCTCTGTGCTGACGGCTCGGGCGGAGCCTGGAACCTGCTTCGGATTCTGTATCTCCCTCTCTCCCTGCCCCTCCCCTGCTTGTGCTCTATTTCTCTCTCAAAAATAAATAAACATCTAAAAAAAATTGAAAAATAATAGCTGCTGTTTCAAGCCATTAAATCTGGGTGATCTCAGCATTAAGGGTTAGGCCCTGGAAATGGCTGTGGTTGTAACAAAACCTAAAACACGTGGCATTGGCTTTGGCACTGAATGGTGGGCAGAACACAGTGACGCACTGAGGACACCGTTCGTGGAATAAAGGGCATCGAAGAAGCTTTAGAGGAACGTGTGTAGGGGCACTGGGTGGCTCAGTCAGTTGAGCAGCCAGTGTCGGCTCAGGTCATGATCTCACAGTTTGCAGGTTCGACCCCCGCGTCGGGCTCTGTGCTGATAGCTCAGAGCCTGAAGCCTGTCTTTGGATTCTGTGTCTCCCCCTCTCTCTGACCCTCCACTGCTCACGCTGTGTCTCTCTGCCTCTCAAAAATAAATTAAAAAACATTAAAAAAAAACAACAAAGAAACGTGTGTAAAAGTTACTGGAAGCCGAAGGAAAGAGGACACTTGTCATGCCATGGTGGAAGTTTTGGCCACGTTGTCATCTGCGCTAGAGGAAGAGTAAATGTGGAGGACGGAGATGCACCCAGTAAACTCCATGATCAAAGTCAAGGGGATCCCAACGCAAAACAATGGAAGTGTCACTTGGCTGCTTCTTGCTGCCTATGGAAGCCATTTAGATCTTTAGAAAACTTCTAAATATGAGGCCACGCATGTGTGTGCAGGGCGCCTGGGGGGCTCAGTTGGTTCAGCATCTAGTTCTTGATTTCGGCTCAGGTCATGATCTCGTGGTTCGTGGGATCGAGCCCGTGTTGGGCTCTGCGCTGCTGGTGAGGAGCCCCACGTGGGATTCTCTCTCTCCCTCTTTCTTTCTGCCCCTCTCCTGCTTTGACTTTCTTCCCCTCTCTTTTGCAAACATAGACAAACAAACAAAAAATGTGACTACAAACCCCTTTAGACTCTCAGGAAGACAAGGATTTCGCAGGAAGTCCAAAATAAAGAAGAGTTTATCCTGAAGAGATTTGTGGCTGCAGCTTTTATCTGACTGAGAAAACCTCACGATGATTCAGAGACAACCCACAAAACTTTAAGGGAGCTGTTCCAAGGAAAGTACCTCCAGCTTCAGGGAAAAGGGACCAAGAAAGAACAACATGAAAAGAGACTTCCGAACAACCTCTTTTTAGGAGCCGGAAGCAGGCCGAGAAGCGGATTTCAGCGCCGTTCAGTTTGGTTCTGGAAAAGGAAGGGGCGCCCGAGAGGCTCATTCGGTTAACCGTCCGACTCTGGGTTTGGCTCAGGTCACGATCTCATGGTCTATGAGAGAGAGGCCATGGAGAGGGAGTGCATTGCCTTCTAGGCTCCTGTAAAATCTTTTTTATTTATAGGCAACAGGGAGGCTGTGGAAGGTTTGGAGCATGAGAGCGATGTGATCTCAGTCAAGAAGGTTTTTTCTTTCTTTTTAGTGATCTCCACGCCCAACGTGGGGCTTGAACTCATGACCCCGAGATCGAGTCACATGCTCTACCGACTGAGCCAGCCAGGCGCCCCTGGTCTTAGTCAAGTTTTAACAAGGCCGCATCGGCCGCTGTGTTGAGAAAGAGCAAGGGAGAGACAGCGGGAGCAATACACCCGCTCACTGCTCATGACTCAGACCAGTACCCCCGGTGGACCTGGGGGAAGTAGCTGAACTCTAGGTGCGTTTTACAGGGAGAGCAGAGAAACTGGCTCCGAGAGAGGGGGCAAGGGTGACTCCCAAGTGCTTCGCCCGAGCGGCCTGGACGTGTGTGGGTGCCATAGACTGTGACGGGGAGACCAAGAGGAGCAGGCTGGGGGGAAACGGAAGGAACTTCCTTTGGACATGTCAACGCTGACGGCCTCTCGGCCATCGAAGGGGACCGGTGTCTGCCGCGCGGGAGAGGTGCCGGGGCTGGAGACGCAAACCTGGGGCTCGACCGTGAGCGGCCGGCAAGCAAAGGGGCGAGATTCAAGTTATTCCACCATCTCCCGTGAGAGCTGGTTCTGGAGCTGCCCGCAAGGCCAAAGCCCCTTCCAGAATGGCATGCTGCGTCTCCATACGGCCTTGGGCATCGTGAACTTGGCCCCTCCTGGAGCCACAGCGCAGCAGTGCTGGAGGGTCAGACCCAGGAGCCCTCACGGCTTCGATTCCCAGGCCGCGTTCACTACACTATCTCCTTCAGACAGTTGTTGAGGATCAAGCGAATTATTGGATGAAAGAGCGGCTTACATATACAATACGCTCGTAAAGTACGGGTGACCCACAGCCAAGGTGGCTTCCTTCTGCCCAACACGAGCTGGGATCAAAGGCCACGTTCGCAGGGTCCCGGGGAGGTTTCTTTCAATGAAAAACTTACCTAGTCAGGGGCGCCTGGGTGGCTCAGCCGGCTAAGCGTCTGACTCTTGATTTCGGCTCAGGTCATGGTCTCACGGTTCGTGGGTTTGAGCCCCGCGTCCGGCTCTGTGCTGGCGGTGCAGAGCCTGGGTGGTATTCTCTCTGCCGCTCCCCTGATCTCTCTCGCTTTCTCTCTCTCTCAAAATAAATAAATAAATGTAGGGGGAAAAAAATCTTACCTAGTCAGACTGGACCTATTTGTGTCTTCTTACCACTCCAACCCAAACACCATAAAATCCACCTTTTTGTATCCAAAAGGTTGCAAAATGTGCACAAAATAACGTGCTCAGCTATCTTTCCAAAAGACATTTTATCAGCTCCTTTAAAAACCCCACACAACAGTGAGTCACAAAATGAGCAAGCAGTTATTTTAATCATCTGTCAAGGATTATTTCTCTTCTGTTCCTCTGATACTCTGGTCCTTTTAGTATATGTGCTGCTGACGTGAGCACTCCGGTCCTTCTTTTTATCTGACCCTCTTTCCTGTAGCCAAGGCCTACTTTAAAAATATTTTAGAATCTATCTCGATATCCATAACTAACAGACTGAAGGCAAACGCAGGTTTCTGTAAAACAGTAGCCCTAAAAACATGAACAGAAACACCAACTATCTCGCTCCTAGAGAGGACAGATAGAAGACGTGTCCTACCTCTGAGTTCGGAATATTCAAAATGCCGAGTGCACATGGAGGGAGAAAGCAGCCTCGTGGGGACATGCAGACAATAGACAGAAACTGCCTGTGAAGACTTTGTCATCTGGCTGGAGAGGAGATAACACTTATTCATAAGTTGGGTAAACAATTAGGCATGAAGCCCCCAAACATAATTTTATAGGCATATACATATATAAGCTTAGTACAAAGTGAACTAAAAAAACAGAATTATCTGTATTGTGGGATTATAGGTGATTTTCTCATTTTAAAAAGTATCTACATTGTGTGAAAAAATTAAAAAAAATTTTTTTAATGTTCATTCATTTTTTGAGAGACAGAGAGAGACAGAGCATGAGCAGGGGAGGAGCAGAGAGAGAGAGGGAGACGCAGAATCCAAAGCAGGTGCCAGGCTCTGAGCTGTTAGCACAGAGCCCGATGTAGGGCTCGAACTCATGAACTTGTGAGATCAGGAGCTGAGCTGAAGTTGGACGCTTCATGACGGAGCCACCCAGGTGCCCCGTGACATTTTTGTGACAATGAGTGCATTCTAATTTGGGGGAGGGAAGTGATGTAGTCCAAATTTGCTCAGGAGCAGCAGTGGGCACGGAGGCTAGGGGCATGGGCTTGGGAGCCTGGACACCTGCTCTTCCACTGACAAGGTGACCTTGGGCCAGTTTCCTGGCCTCTCCTCACTCCACCCACTGACCAGTTTAGAACAACGGAAGCTGGACACACAGGGCGTGCTGGTTTTTTTTTGAATGTTTTTATTTATTTTTGATACAGAGAGAGACAGAGCATGAGAGGGGGAGGGGCAGAGAGAGAAGGAGACACAGAACCAGAAGCAGGTTCCAGGCTCTGAGCTAGCTGTCAGCACAGAGCCTGACGCGGGGCTCGAACCCAGGAAAGTGAGATCTGACCTGAGCTGAAGTCGGAGGCTTAACCGACTGAGCCACCCCGGCGCCCCAGGGGTGTGGGGTGCTGTGTTAAGTGCTGGCTTCGATGGCTACGCGTGCTGGGCGACGAGGTTGTGTAAAACTGCGGCGTCAGAGGACAGCCTGGGGAAACGGGTCGGCCTCGAGTAAGGACCCTAAGAGTCAAGGGACAGGTACTCGAGATGGGGAACGACTTGAAGTAGGTGGCAGAGACTGAACGTGACAAAGCTCAACCCCGTCGCACACGCGAACGGTGAACTGGGGACCGCGCGGAGCCTGGGGAGGGACACAAACGCTGGGGTTTTATTTTAGAAACAGCAGTTCCTAACTGGCCGCAGACAAGAGCCTTCGCCACATGCAAACTCACTGGGGCGCTGGCCCCTCGCCCGCCCCTTTGCTTTCCACACAAAGAAGAGACTCCAAGAAGCTTCCTTCCGAATGTGTATCACCATTTATTGTAGTTTGCGTTAGGAATTGAACAGAGGACATTGTCTGGGGGCAGGGGGGTGGTGGGAAAAAAGGAAAAGAAAAAGGAAGTATGTTTCTGTAGCTTAATTTCTTCAAAACACTTTATGGTTTCAGATCCTTTTTTACCCCAAAGGAAATTCAAGAATTCAAGTATGTTAGGTCGGGAGCAGTCCTACAAAAGTCTCACGTTTCTGTGCGCGTGTGGGTGCGTCTGCCGTGCGTGTTTCTACAAGCGGACACAGCCACACCTCCTGCACCCCCTTTTTGCTTTGGTAAGGCCAAGCCCCAAAGGACACGTCACACAAGCGACCCCTGCCCTCGAACTCGCAGACTCAGGGTTGAAGAATGATTTTCCCTCCTAGGACACCGGTAACGGTTTCAAATCGCCCCCCACCGTCCTTACCCCCCCACCGCCGCGTGTCACGTAAATCCTGATACACTCGAAGACTTCCTTGCTGCGGCGGCCCCTCGGGTCCCTAACAGAGGCCTCATGCAAGGACCAGAGGGACAGATTCTCTTCATTTTGTTCAGAATAAAAAAAAAAAACCAAAAAACAAAACTTAAAGGGACATTACATTTCAAAAGGAAAAACTAAAAATAAAAACTGAAATTCAAATTCTGAAAATAGCTTGCCTTTTTTATTAATCATGTCATCTAACACCAATTAAAAAAACAAATATGTGAATATGATATAAAAATACGATCCCAGGATGAACACTTTGTTGCAGGCACAATTCTCAGAGTATATGTTTGGAGGGCCGGGGGGAGGGGGGAGAAGGAATTTATTTCTGTTTTTGCTTCTCTTTAAAAAATCCACAGCAGTGCAAGTAGGGTCACGGAGGGCGGGGAAAGGATTCTTTAGCAGCAAAATGTCCAAGGTTTTCTAATCACAATCAAATCAGAGGATATGGGGTTGGGGGGGGATAAAGACGAAGGGGGTTCTGTCCAGCCCCATTTGTCAGCAATCACTCAGAGACTTCCGTCACAAAAGCCCCACATGGGGACGTAAGAAGGACGAGTTTGTTACAAGGCGATGGAAAGGTGTGTCCCTTGGGCTTCTGACCGTGCGCGTCACTTAAATATATG
>NC_043707.1:134710973-134750116 GCF_006229205.1 Suricata suricatta
CCGGGGGGCTCGCGGCGCCTCCCGCCGCGCCGGGCCTCCAACATCCGCACAGCATCTCCGCCACGGCCGCCGCTCCCGCCCGCCTGGCTGGCCTGGGCCTCACGCAGAGGCTGGGCACGGGGACGGGCTAGTGGTCGCTGTGCTGCTTCTCTCTCATCCAGGCGTGAATCTGTTCTTTCAGCTCGGGCACTGGGGAGAGAAGACAGGGTTAGAGCCGCAGGCGGCGTCCTCCCGGCCCTGCGGACGCGGGAAGCCGGGCCCTTCCCTCCCGCGCCGACGGGACGCCTGGGGGAGGGCCGGGCTCCCCGAGCCAAAGCAGGAGCAACGGCTGTTTCACGTCTTTTCGGCCGAGCGTCCTACGCTGTGGGGCTTCTGGGTGTGCCGGTCTCCCTCTGATTAATCTCGGACACACGTGACTCGGCAGCCACGGCTGTGCCTGGCCCGGGCCCCGTGACCGTGGCCGGGCCGGCCCCCACCTGGCTCCAGCATGCTCTCGGTCAGCATCTGCCGGTTGAAGGGGTCCGTGGGGGAGTTGAGCAGGTGCCGCAGGATGACGGAGCGGTCCATGACGGTGCCCGAGGGCAGCCGCACCGGGTCGGTCATCAGGGTGTCCATCAGAGGGTCTACGGGGACAAAGCAAGGACAAGCTCCACTCACAGAGCCCAACCCTGAAAATGGGAGCGCCCCCAAGCCCCTCCTGTTTCGCACGGCGCTCGCCGGCCCCCAAGGTTAGCGGGAAGTCAGCGCCGGACAGAGGCGCACCCGGCGCCCTCGGTGGAGGGGAGAGCACCGTGGCCAGCGACGGCGGGAAGAACGGAGGCCAAGGAGAAGGAGCAGGGCCGTGCAGGACGCCCCTGCCTCTGAGGACTTCCAGGAAATCCCCTCCTGCCAAGGCATGGTGACCCTGGAATCTTCCCGGCTGTCACCTGGTTTGATACCGAGCTAAGGACTTTCTTTCCCTTTTAATTGATAACGAACGAAAAGAAGGCAAATGTAATTTCACACAGCATGTCTCATGGAGCACTCCAGCGCACCACAAAAAAACGCAATTTTGTCTTTTTGTGCTACGTGTTTCAAAGTAACTCAAACCAGAGTTTCGCACGAAAAGAGCGGTCCGCTTGCCTCTGAACTCGTCCGGGGCGTCGCTGTAGTCGATTTCTGCACGTGCGTTCTTGGCCACTATCTCCTCCACCTTCTCCGCGAGGAGTTTAAACTTCTCGATCGCTATTGTGGACTTGATCCCTGCCTTCCGCATCTTCGAGATCACTTCCTCAAACAGCTCTTTGCTGTAGGATCTCTGCAGGTGGCGAAAGACAGCGGGAGACAGAAATATATTCTGAGTGGAAAAACACAAGCTGCAGAAAATGCCTGAAGTATGACCCATGGAGGGGCGCCTGCGGGGCTCAGTGTGTTAAGCATCTGACTTTAGCTTAGGCCATGCTCTTATGGTTCACGGGTTCAAGCCCCGTCTTGGGCTCTGGGCTGTCAGCGCAGAGCCTACTTCGGGTCTTGTCTCCCTCTCTCTGCCCCTTCCCGCCTCTCAAAAATAAACATTAAAAATTTTAAAAACCCTGAAATGACAACACATATAAACACCTTTACATGCCTACGAACACATAAAGCCTGGAATACGCATACACCAATCGCACAAGGTCATTACCTCTGAGGACTTCGGGGATGAGGCGAATGAGGGGAATTTTTAAATAGTGGATTTTTACAGTAAACACTTCTTTTAAAACGTAAGTATTGGGGCACCTGAGTGGCTCAGTCGGTTACGCCTCCGGCTTCAACTCAGGTCATGATCTCACATTTGTGGGTTTGAGCCCCGCATTGGGCTCTGTGCTGACAGCTCAGAGCCTGGAGCCTGCTTCTGATTCTGTGCCTCCCTCTCTCTCTGCCCCTCCCCGCTCATGCTCTGAATCTCTCTGTCTCAAAAATAAATAAAACATTAAAAAAAAGTTTTTTTAAATGTAAGTATTAAAAAGCAAATGAAAATCAAGTCTACTTGAGGCCTCGCACTGTGCGGGGCCGTGGCGGGGAGGGTCGGCTCCCCTTCCACAGGGAGGCGCGGTCGACGCAGCCCGCCTGGTTCAGCCGGGCGAGCGCAGGTCTTGGCCTAGCAGAAACCCTGAAAGCCATCTTGTACAATCCTGAACAGTTCAGAGCCCCCAGTCTTTAGTCCTGAAACTAAATTCCTACCCGGATCCCGCAAATACCTTATGTGACCTCTGCTTACTGTGAGCCAAGAAGCCAGTCTCCATCTCTCTGGGAAGGGGCGCAGGGGATAAGTGGCCAAAAGATTATAGTAAGATGTTGGAAGGGCAAAATTAAATATTTTGCACGGGTACTTACTGCTGGTCGGACATCGCCAAATCGGAGATGATTCCACCTTGAACTTCTCTTTGTAACAAGGAGCTACTTGGCGATACTTGTGAAATATCACCCAAGTTCTCTAACGATGATGAGTTTTTAACCGACGTATGCTTATTCCTAAGTCAACTTCTAAGGGCAGTGTGGGGAGTGTACCAGAAATCCAAGGGGACCCGCACGAAGGGGACCCGGCCTTCAGCCTCCAGGGGCTATGGCGTCAGTGTGGAACAAACGCACGTTCCTAAGCTCTCCTACAAGTCTGGTGTGGGTTGAGTGAGAGACGCAGGAAAGACGCTGTTCTTGACCTCAAGAACATTCCAGAGTCATTCTAAGATTAGATGTGAAAAGATCTACAAATCGTGTATCTGATTAAGCCCTTGTAGCTAGAATATATTAAAAAACTCTTCCAGTTCAACAAGAGAAACACAATCCATTTAAAAACAATGGTGAAGGACTCAAAGAGACACTTTTCCGAAGAAGAGACACAAATGGCCAAGAGGCTCATGGAAAGATGTTCAACACTATTTGTCATTATGAAAATGTAAACCAGAACCACGGAGACGTGCCACGCCACTCCCACTAAAGTAACTATTAAAAAAACAAACAAAAACCAAAAACACGAAAAAGTAGCAAGCGTTGGTGAGAACGAGAAGGAATTGGGATTAGAGCGCTCGTACGCCGTGGACAGTGTGGCGTTTCCGCACGAGTTACCCACAGTATTGCCACAGGGCCAGCAGCTGTACTCCTGGGACGTATCCCCAAAGGATTGAAGGCAGGTTTTCAAATATTTCGTCACAAGTATTCAGAGCAGCACCATTATAATAGCCAAAAGTTGGAGACAATTCAACTGTCCACCCATGAGAGAATGGATAAACCAATCATGGAATGTTCACATAATGAGATCTTACTGAACCACAGAAAGAAATGAGCTACTGAGAAGTCCATGTACATGAATGAACCTCAAAAACATATTATGCTAAATGAAAGAGGCCAGACCCAAAAGGTAGTGTATTATACTATTCTGTTTACAGGACATATCCAGAATTAGGCAAACAGGTCAATCCAAAAGTATGTAAAATGAAGACAGCAGATTAATGGCTGTAGAGGGCCGGGGGGCGGGGTTGGGGGGGAAGGCAGTGATTGCATAACAAATATGGCGCGTCGTTCTGATGGTGCTGGTCAACTTGAAACGTGAGTAATATTTGGAGAGAGAGAGTGAACAAAGATGGAGAAACAGATGAGCAGGGAATTTTGGGGCATTAAAAATTTTTTTATGTTCATTTATTTATTTTTGAGAGACAGAGAGAGACTGAGCACAAGTAGGGGAGGGGCAGAGACAGAATGAGACACAGAATGGGAAGCAGGCTCCAGGCTCCGAGCTGTCAGCACAGAGCCCGATGCGGGGCTCGAACTCACAAACCATGAGCTCATGAGCCGACTTGCATGCGGAAGCCTAGCCAACTGAGCCCCCCAGGTGCCCCATTTGCCACCAGGAGCAAGCTACTCTGTGCCTCAGTTTCCTCATGTAAAAATGAAGACTTGATAGAACCTATACTGCAGGATCTTGGGAGGATTACGTCAACGAAAATATGCCAAGTGGTTAGAACTTGGAATTCGGTCAGTAAGCATCAGTTCTTACGACACTGTGCTGAAGCAGGCCAGAGAACACGGAGGGAGGGAAGGCCTTTAGGAGACCGGAAAGTCAGCAGGGGACGGGGATGAACTCCCAGCTGTGGAAACGACAAGCGCAAAGTGGCATCCTCACAGGGGACACGAGGAAGGAAGGCAGGAGAAGACTGTAAAGATAACCCCACGAGGCCTGGCACCCGGAACCACAGCGGCGGCAGCCCTGAAGCGAGGGCCTGGGCAGCAGGTGCGGCGCGCGGGGGGAGCCGGGCTCTGCGGGAGGCGGTGCGCCTGCCGCGCGTGCGCATCTCAGCAGGGCGGGCTAGGAACAGCGATGCACCGGGAGCCAAGCCGGCTCTTTAACACCCAAAGGAAAAGAGCTGGTCTGTCTTCATTTACATCAGGCAAGCTCCGCTGGCCGCTGTGGTGATTATTTCCATTTATAGACTAAAAACTTCCCAAACCACAATTTAAAAAGTAGCACCTTCCCTGATTTCAAGTGGGGAAAATCCAGGGACAGGTGGGGACGTCACTGCACAGGGTCCGCCCGGAAGTCCACAGAGACGCCACCCCCGGCTGCCCGGCTCAGCAGCCTGAACCCCAGCCTCCCCCAGGCACCAACCTGGTCGTCAGCAATGGCTTTGGCGAACCGGGCACAGTCCAGCTGCAGGTAAATATCGGTCAGTTGGTCCAACAGCTTCTTTGGTTCAAAGCCGTATTTCTCAGGGTTTTCCACTTTCAGGTCACGGCACTTGGGGCCACAGAGTTGCTGAAGGTTAAAGTTGAGCATGGCAGCCAATCGGGGTCCAAGCTCCTAGGAAACCACAGGTAACAGGACACTTCAAGCGACAAGGACCAAAACCCCCGCCTCAGCGGAGGAACAGGAACTGGCAGGATTAATCTGCAAAGAGTCCCTTCCAGGTGCCGTGGGTCATACGCTGAAGGACGTTGTATTCACAATGTTCTTTCCTCTCCATCTCTAACCTGATGATTCTAACACTATTTAATAATGTTGCAGCTTGATGGAATATCTATAAATATCAACAGAAGGCGACCTTTTCTTTGAATTCACGCTTCCAGTTACAAAAACAAGGATCACTCCAAATTCACTGAGAAGCAGGTAAGAGGGAAAATCACTCAGAATTCCTGCATCGTTGACAATGCAGGTCAAACAAGTTTTTGGTATGCTCATTTAGCCGTCACTGGATGTGCACTCTTTTTCTTTCCTTTTCAGATTTTACTTTTAAGTAATCACTGCACCAGACGTGGGGGTCGAACTCATGACCCCAAGATCAAGAGTCACATACTCCACCAACTGAGCCAGCCAGGCGCCCCGATGCATTATTTTTCTAAATGTCAAAGTGTCTGACAGTTCAGACAGGGTGCACTGTTCTTATTACCAGATACCAAAGGGGGGAGAAACGCAAAAGAAGCAGAAGATTACGTTTATGTCTTAAGTCATCTTAAACGTGGCTGGTGAGAGACAGAGCACACTTCAAGGAAGCAAGGAGCCGATATGAAGGATACGCAGGAACTCACCCGAAGTCCCAGCGTGCAGTACAGCTGGGCGCGTGCGCCTCAACCAGTTAGGTTAGGCAGCATCAGGGCAGACACCGCCATCAAAAAAAAGGAGTCAGGGAACAAGGTTTCCATTACACGTAATGACTGCCCTTAAACAAGTCCAACTCAAATTTGGCTTTTCGAGAACTTGCCTTTGCACAAAGCAAAGTGCTCCTTGTATTTGACTGTTAGGGAACTGTGAAATAAAGGAGTGATAAGAACACGATACAGTCGGCAGGTTTTTGGGGGTTTTTTTTCACGTGGGAGAGGTGTGAGCTAGCCAGCGAAGAAGGCGAAACTGTGTAGCAAAGGAGAAGGAAGCACGGAAGCAGGCCCGGGCAGGGAGTGTGCGTGGAAGCCTGCGGCCAAGGCACGCAGACAGCTCCAGTCAAGGAACAGCCTCGCAGGGGCGCCAGGGGGACTCAGTCGGTTGAGCATCTGGCTCTTGATTCCAGCTCAGGCCATGTTCTCGCGGTTTGTGAGATCGAGCCCCGGTGCTGGCCTGCGTTATGACATGACACTGCAGACCCTGTTGGGATTCTTTCTCTCTCCCTCTCTCTCTGCCCCACCCCCACTTGAGCTCCTGCTTATGCTCTCTCTCTCTCTCTCACAAAATTAAAAAAAAAATTTTTTTAAAAGGGGTAGGCCTTGAAAATAATTAATTTTAGTTGACACGAAAACATCAGACTTTGCTTTCAATAAATTCCTTTAAAAATGAAGACCTTAGAACCAAAAACAGGCTCTATGACAACTTCGGCTCAAATAATTTATTATAGTTTCCTAACAATCAAACACTTGTTGATTTGGGGGTCATTGAACGTAAAATAAAACGTGGTTTCGTGGAGGGATTGGCAAACTGCTACCTGTGTGCCAAGCCTGGTCTGATGCTTGTCTTTATAAAGTTTTATTGAAACACAGCCACGCTTACTGGTTTGCACGCTGTCTGTGGCTGCTTACGTGCCGCAACAGCACAGCGGAGTAGCTGCCGCAGCCTGGCTGGCCCACGACGCCCAACAACTTACAGTTTAAAGGAATTCCATTCGCAGCCCCAGGGAAGCAAGGGTCTGAACTATCTCATTTAAATTAGTCGTGGCCTTCACACGCTTTCAACAGTGAGCTCGATTTTGTTTCACATTCCACTGCTCTTTTATCAAGAGATGTGAAATGGAAAACGGAGGGAGGGGCAGACTCACTGCTGAGATGCACCCGGGCCAGAGTGTGGCGATACTGATGAACGAAACCGTGACCGTGGAAACTGAGTAACAGAATCACATGCCTCTGCAAACCTGGCTCCACATCGCCAGGTAACGAACGGCCAGCTCCCGGGCCCCTCCTTCGCCTTCCTCCCGACCCCTGTCCCGGCCGCACCATTAAGCCTCTGTGCGGTGCGGCAGGGCCGGGGCTGGCCACAAAGCAGCCATCTTCAGTTACGTCGCTCAGTTTCCATTCCAGAAACAGGACCCAGATCTCATTAACACCAAGGCCAAGTAGTTTGACCACCTTTGATCTGTCGTAAACCCTAATTACGGCTCTCATTACCCTTTGGCCTCTTGGATGCAGCAAAGCCCCGGAGAGAACTGAAGAGCTCACCCAGTATCAGTGATTTCTACTTGCAAGACTCTAATTTCCAACTGACGTTACTTTCTACGTTTTCTATGAATAAAATACAGGAATCAGTAATGATAAAAATATGTTGCAGCTTCAACATTAGGGATCCCATGTGCTCTGTAAGCAGAGAGCGAATTAAGTCATCGTGGAAAAGGCTGTTTGCAGACTCCCGTCTATCTACAGAGTGCTCTGTCCTTCAGCAGAACTGGGCAAAACTCGGTCACAGGCGCAGAGCCTGCGTGTGGGGCGACACCAAACCAACGCCCCGAGCGCTCTACTCACCGGCCTGAGGAACGGCTTCTGGACCTGCTTGGTGAGGATGTGGAACATGTCCACGGTCTCCGTCGCCAGGGCGAGATAGGAGCGCGACACGCGTTCGTCCTGAGCGAGCTGGGACTGACGGGCTTGCTGCTGGTCCTAGGAGACACGGAGCCGACACCGAGCCAAGGTTAGGGTGGCCGTGAGCTCGCGGGCGCGCGCGTGTGAGGGCACGTACAGTCTGCTCCTAACGGGACAGGTGCGCTGCCAACCTGCCGAGGTGGCGGGAACAACCCAAAGCCGAGAATTTTCCAGATAACGTAACATTCATTCCTTTCAGCATCGAACTCTCCAGGCCTCTGAGTAAGGTGACCGTGGCCCACTGTTCCACG
The DNA here is from genome assembly GCF_006229205.1 of Suricata suricatta. Lineage (NCBI taxonomy): Eukaryota > Metazoa > Chordata > Mammalia > Carnivora > Herpestidae > Suricata > Suricata suricatta. The sequence continues at coordinate 134,718,788 of NC_043707.1, forward strand.
GTGAGACTCCCTCTCCTCAATGATAAAGGAAGTCACGTTCACGTTCTGTGCGGGATGAAATACGTGATTCTTCCACCACGCCCGACACACGCGGTTGCTAATAAAAGAGAGCCCGCTTCCCTTATCACAACGGGCAGTCACCCTGATTGTGAGACCACGTGACGCGCCCTGCTCCGACCCGGGCCGGCAGCTTCTGCCCCTGCATGGAGCGCCTACGGATCGCTAAGGTTCTGAGTCGGGTCAGGCTGGCGCCCCTGACAGTTGTCAGCATGCTTGCCTCTGGCACCGTTCTCGTCCTTCCCCTCTGCCAGGGGCTGGGAAACGAGAGGAGGAGGGCGCTGAGTCTCAGGGAAAGCAAGCTGGGGCACCGAGGGCGCTGAGACGGAGAAGAGCCACAGAAACACCAAGGAAAGACTGAAATCCTGCCATCTCGGCTCAGAGGCCGGCTTACTTTACGTAGAGGGGGAGGGGCGAGAGCTAGGGTGGCTGATGTCACCGAAAGAGTGCCTGTTGGGTAAGTGTCCGCTGAGTAGGTGCCTGCGGGAGGTTCTGCAACGATGCAGGGAGGCCTGACTACTGCCCCTTGGTCAAGACCGCGCCCGCGCCACACGCTGGAGCAGGAAGACATAAGAACGACGAGGTGACAGCGAGGGCAAGGCGTGCCTGCGCGTCACACGCACTCGTGCAGACCTGGTGTCCCGGCCCTCCTCCGGGCCAGGCCCACCTTTCGGCTCTGGTGATAAGAGTACAGAACAGGACTCCGCAGCCTCGCGGAGCTGAGATTGCAGGGTGGCGGGGAGACGAGCGGCACACAAACATGCGCACAGATACACACAAGTCTGAGAGTGACGGAGAAAAATAAAGCAGAACGGGAAGAGCGGTCAGGGACGGCCTCTGAGAAGGTGACATGTAAGTGGGTATGTGAAGGAAGCGAGTCAGCGGAACTCTGGGGCAAGAAGGCCGCTTGGTTGGGGCGGTGGGGGGGAGAAGAGGAAAACGGTGGGGCAGGGGCCCACTCTAATTCGGGACTGGACTGAGTGAGAAGGGAGGCTGGGGGAGGTCTGAGTCAAGCGGGGTAATGAGCAGACAGGTTCCAACAGCATCCCTCTGGTACAGACAGGGATAAAGGTGCCGAGAGACGGGTAAGAGGGTGACAGCAAGGCAGGCGAGAGCTGGCCTAGAGTGGGGGAGAGAGGAGATCAGATACGGGTACAGCCTTGGGCGCCTGGGCGGCTCAGTCGGTTGAACATCCGACTCCTGATTTCAACTCAGGTCATGATGCCAGGATCATGGGATCAAACCCCGAGGCAGGCACTGCGGAGGTACGGGAGGGAAGCTTTGGAGACACAATGGAACCTGCTAAAGATTCTCTCTCTCTTTTTCTACCCCTGGCCCTCCCCCTGCTTGTGTTCTATCTCTCAAATTAAAAAAAAAAACAAAACAGATTAGCCTTGAGGCTTTTGCTGAGAGAGAAGAATCCAGGACTCCAAAGCGCTGGGTCAGAGCAATCGACAGAACGCAGCTGTCCCTCTCCGGGGCTGGGCAGACCTGGAGAGGAGACGTGGACCCCGAGTCAAGAGGTACGATCAGACACTGGGCAGAGGGTCAGGTCAACAGCTGGTTAAGTGGGTCTGGTGTCAGGAGAGGCAGGAGTTTAGGACACATGTTCTGGATAAAGCCTGGGAACAGACGAGGTCTCCTAGCAGTGATTTCCAACTGGAGGCATCAGGCCGCGTGCGGGAGTGTTTCTGGCTGCCCGAGGACTCGGGGTGGGAGGGCACCTCACTGGCATTAAATGGGTGCGAGCCAGAGATGCCAAATGTCCTGCAGTGTGTGGTGCGGTCTCTCCTAATAATTATTCCCACATCCAAACTCCACTGCCCTCAAAACTCCAACCAGCATCCCTAGAAACACCACGCTCGGCAGTGAGTGTGCGAAGAGGGGAGGAGCCTGAGGGCTGAGCAGCGGAGTCCTCCGACATTGGGGGGCGGGGGGGGGGTAGGAGAGGCCTCAAAGTCAAGCAGACATTTTTATGAAATTGCACTTGTTTGGGATTCCTTATTCCGCTTTCTCATCCACAGACATGGCAATGTCAACCGGAACTGGTGAGTTACCTCTGACCAAACACTACTGAGCACTGACCGTGAATGAGACCGTGCGGCACAGACCCACAACCCAACACCTGCAATGGGAGCTGGTCCAAGACGGGCGTCACGAGCGACACCAAGTGGGTGCCACGGGAGGCACAGAGCACGCGAGGAGGGAAAACCTGGCCGTGGCCTTGCGCAGGAACGGGTCCGATTTTCATGCATCAGAGCGGCAAGCAGAGAATTCTGGCTGAAAGCGTGTCTCGAGGCAAATGAAACAATAGGAGCTACACATGCTGAGTGCCAGTGCGGAGCGGGGCTGGCGACACCCACCGCTCCTCCTGCTGGTTTTCTGCAAAGCAGGGCTCATCTCTGCTTCACGGACAAGGAAACGGGTTCGGGAACTCTGAACCCATGGCGGCGACAGTCCTCAAACCTAGGTGCCCTCAGCCCCAAAGCTGGCGCTCTTCTGGCCTGGCCTCATCTGTTTCCCCAGCATGTTCCGCGAGGGCCCGGAGCCCCGCCCAGACTGGAATGGAGATGAGCTGGGAAGGGCCCGGGAGCGAGGGGGTGGGGGGGTAGGCGCGGAGCAGCAGGCCTGGGCTGCCTCTGCCTGGGGGAGATGCGGAGGTGCGGGAGGGAAGCTTTGGAGACACTGTAGGAGAAACAGCTGCAAGCACGTTTAGAAACAAATATGAGGGGCGCCTGGGGGGCTCAGTTGGTTAAGTGTCTGTCTTTGGCTCAGGTCATCATCTCACAGTTCGTGAGTTTGAGCCCTGCATCGGGCTCTGTGCTGACAGTTCAGAGCCTGGAGCCTGTCTTCGGATTCTGTGTCTCCTCTCTCTCTCTGACCCTCCCCTGCGCGCTCTGTCTCTTAAAAATAAAAAAAAAAACAAAACACAGCTGAATACGAGGGCAGACGTCAGGTCAGACTCCAGCGGGCGCCAGGGCAGTGCCCAGAAGAGAGAAGACAACCGTGTTATCTCAAGAATACAAAGGGAGGGGGTCAAGCGTGGCGGCGGCCTACAAGCGGGAATCCAGCGAAGCCCCCAGAAAGTTTCAGTCTGTAGGGCAAGCACGCTGGCCACAGCAATATGTAAAATTCTCACCACAGCTGCAGGAATACTTGGAATAAAAACATTTCCCAAATGTGTTTTCATACGTGCTTATGTATCTTAGGATACTTTCTGACTGCATGGCATTAAGCTCGGTGGGATTTTCGTGCAGAGGATGCTACCTCAAGTAAAGAAAAACCAGCCCCAATCCTTCCCCATGAGAACTCCCTGGGGAAGCGGTTCTGATCCTGAACCCAGGGACAGAACGAACCAAGACACGAAGTCACTGGTAGCTGTTGAGGGCTACGTAACTGATCAGGGAGCCATCTAAACGGCTGTAATAAATGTCAGAAAAGGGCGTCAGTGTGCTGTCACGTCACTACGTCGCCATGTCATAGAACCTGGCACAACACTCTCTTCCACTAACAACCAAATATAAAAACCAAGGCCAACTGGAAGGAAAAACCCCACCAGAATCCTGCGTGATTCACACTGTTGTCTAAAGGAGATCATGTGAGCAAATCAAATGCTTGTCTGGCAGAGAATGCTAGAGATTTATTTCCTACTTTCATGAACTGACATCAACACATTCAGACTGTAAAAGCTCTTCCTCAAAATAGCCCTTTAAAACGAAAAAGGCAATGGGGCGCCTGGGTGGGGCTCAGTCTGTTAAGCTCAGGTCATGATCTCATGGTTCGTGGGTTCGAGCCTCACGTTAGGCTCTGTGCTGACAGCTCAGAGCCTGGAGCCTATCTTTGGATTCTGTGTCTCCCTGTCTGCCCCTCCCCCACTCGCTCTCTGTCTCTCTCAAAATAAAAATAATAAAGACATAAAAAATTAAACAAAAACTAAAAAGGCAAAATTTTCAGAACGCATTTCGAAAGACTTTGTGCCTCGTTTCTTAGCTTTAGATCGAGTGTTTATGCTCACTCCTCCGGATCCTGGATTAATTCTGGGGAAGCCTGCAGGTGAGAGGTGATGAGCAGTGACAAGTAAGTCACCTCTAAGTCACCAGGGCCCAGCAGACGCGGCCTAGGCTGAGCCCCACCCCGAGGCCGAGCCCCGCCCCGGTGCAGAGGCAGTTTCTGGCTCTGCCATCCGGGCACCTGTGCCACCTGCGCCGTGTGCTCACCCGGGGCAGCTGCTCCCACTGGTCTTTGTTCTTCATCTCTTCTTGCACTTCGTGGATCCGCTTCAGAGATTCCAGACTTTCATCGAGCAAAAACGTCGTGTCATTTATCAGCATGTTTATGTAGCGCACAAACTGCTTCCCCGAACTGAAAAGGGAATCACATTGCACACGGTCATACATCTTGTCGAAGCAAAACGCGGCAGCAGATCCCAAAGAAACTGGGCCTCTGCCCTAAATGCCAACCGTCTTGCCCTATAAGACGTCAACCAGGGCACAACTCAAGCCCCGTGGAGGTCAAGGACCATAGAGTCTCTCCCTGGATCTGGCTCCTCCTTTTTATGAACCGTGACAAGTCCTTTCAGTGGTGCGCTGGAGACCCCATGAATGGCTTATGAGAGCCGGGTGCTACTATTTAGGAGTTTTGGGCAGACCCCCTTGGCGGTTTAAATTTAGCAACAGTGGAAGTATGTACATCCTGGAAAACCAGCAAATGCGGAATTTCCTCCACCTCTTTGGAGAGCCAGTTTACTAACACATTCCTGGCTCGTTCTCTCAACGATGTGAAGTAGAGAAGACACTCTTCCAGACTAGAAAATATGCTTAACCTCATCAAGACACAAAGAAAGCACAAATAATTACCCACGTATAAAGGACAAGAGAATCACTATACAGTTATTCCTTATTATAAAGAAAGGCATGTTGAAGGAAGGTTGGCAGCTGTAATATTGATAGAAGAGGCTATTAATTCACTTTCTAGAATGTGAAGCTTCCAGTCTGTAAAACTGCCCTGCACAGCCTGTTATAACAGAGGGCTCGCTCATGCACTGAGATGCTAGTGCACGGTTAGGCTTCGTAACTGCAAGGTAAGTAGAGAAAAAGAAGAGACCCACACACTTTGGGATCTACCGATGTGTAATCTGGGGGCAGGAAGCCCCGGCCTGGGAAAGAAAGTTCCTGGGATCAAGGGCGGGAAGCCTGGATTTCAGGAACAAGGAAAGTTCAGGAACACTCCCACTCAGCACCACGCAGATCAAGCTGAGGGCCTGTCTGGTCTAAACTTGTGCCAGGGTTTGCTGGAACATAATTCTGACCGTAAGAGCAGCTCACGGAAAGAATTAACTTTGAGTTCACTTTGCAGAAAGCTATCCAGCAAATGGTTAACAAATTTTATCGACTAGTGACTTAGTTAAGTGACAGCTGGATTTACATGGTTTGTGAAAGATTCAAATAGGATAAAGTGTCTTAAGAAAAATTCGAAAGTTTAACATTTTCATCTATTTTCTTTCTCATGCACCTTTCCTTTTAAAGTAATTTAGACAAGGGGTGCCTGGGTGGCTCAGTCGGCTGAGTGTCTGACTTTGGCTCAGGTCATGACCTCACAGTTTGTGAGTTCGAGCCCTGCATCAGGCTCTGTGCTCAGAGCCCAGACCCTGGAGTCTGCTTCAGATTCTATGTCTCCCTCTCTCTGCCCTCCCCTGCTCACACTCTGTCTCTCTATAAAATAAAGAAACATTAAAAAAAATAATTTTTTAAAAGTAATTTAGATGAAATTACTAATGTCTAGGTTTAAGTAGTCACTAAAATTCCAAGTAGGTAATGAAAACTCCTTAATCAAGGTTTAGGGCCCTGATACAAAGAACAATATTTGAAATGACAACCCCAGCCTGACTGCTTCCAAATCTAAAGTCTTCCTAACATTTCTCCTCTAAAGCTTGACATTACACTCCAGAACATTCTAAGATCTGGTTCTAGTCATTCTGACAACTTTGCTTCACACTGTAATCACAGAAACATCAAAAGACACTTCACACGTCATCTCCAAATATTTATAGGTTCTTTCTTTAATGTATACATACCAAAGCATCTCAACAAATCTAAAGTTCGGCAATGTCTTGCCAGCACAGACATTTCGATAACCCTGCTCGCACGGAGCAGAACCCTCTGGAAAACTTAAAGGAGGCTGAGACCAAGCAAAGAGTCGATAGGAGCCAACTATGAAAGCTGTTAAGCAGCCGCCCTACTTGTGGCTCGCAGGGGAGCGAGCTGTGACCTCAGGGGCCCCGTACTCACTTGAATTCCTCCATGAAGGTGCCATGGTGAGCTATGTTTTGCCAAAGGCTTTTGAAGATGGTGCTGATGTGATAGCGAATGGTGAACTTGTCGTAGAACTCACTGGTGGCTCCCGTATGCTCCACATCTGAAGAAGAAAAGACAAGGGGACTAAAGGACGTGGTCTTAACCTTTCTGAACGCAGCTACTGCGGCCACGAGGTGAATACGCAACTGGACGTGCGCCTGCCTCTCGCAGGTGAGGGCAGGAGAGAGACTGCATGAGGGGTTCTGAAGGCACCGGCTTCGCGGCGAAGGGCTGGCAGTGACAGGGCACCAGAATGAATCAGGCTCGGAAAGCTGCCTGGCACCACAACACAGCGTCAGCTCGCCACTGAGCAGAAAAGAAACGGGCCACATTCTCTGAGGGGCCACATACCTGTTAAATCTGGCTACAGGCCTCCCTCATTTTATTGTGCTTTTTGACAAACTGAAGGTCTGTGGCAACCCCGCACCACGTTAAGCTACTGGCGCCATTTTTCCAACAGCATCTGGTCGCTTCGTGTCTCTGTCCCGTTTGGTAAGTCTCGCAATATTTCAAACTTTTTCATTATTATTAAATTTGTTACAGTGACCTGTCATAGGTGATTAGCGCTCACTGAGAGCTCAGATGATAGTATTTTTAGCAGTAAAATATTTTTATTTTTTAAATAAGATTTTAATTTTTTTAACATTTATTTTTTTAAATTATTTTTGAAACAGAGAGAGAGCATGAGCAGGGGAGGGGGCAGAGAGAGAGGGAGTCACAGAATCCGACGCAGGCTCCAGGCTCTGAGCCGTCAGCACAGAGCCCGACGCGGGGCTCGAACCCACAAACTGTGAGATGACAGGAGCTGAAATCCAGAAGCTTAACTGAGCCACCCAGGTGCTCATCAATGAAATATTTTTAAATTAAGGTATATACACTGGATTTTTAGACATAATGAAAATATACGCTTAACAGGCTACATAGTACAGTGTAAGTGTAACTTTCATATGCACTGGGAAACTAAAAAATTAATCTGCCTCACTTTATTCTGAAATTTGCTTTATTGCAGTGGCCTGGAACCAAACATGCGGTATCTCTGAAATATGTCTGTATTCTTTTAAATACTTTTGATAATTAACAACTTCTCTACATACAAAAGTAGAGAAAAGCATAGTACTCATTACTCATTTACCAATGTCCATATATTATTAAAATGGAACAAAGATCAAACTTAGTTGTCCAAAGATAAATAACTTAAGCACGAGAAGTTCCTGAATTTATAATAAGTTTTAAAAAGAGGGAAAGGTGTCAGATAAAGACAATACGGCTCAAGAAAAAGATAAACATGTAAATTAAAATAAGATGCCATTAAAATTTTTTTTTCATGCTTATTTATTTATTTTGAGAGAGCAAGTGGGGTAGGGCAGAGAGAGGGGGGAGAGAGAGAATCCCAAGCAGGCACTGTTAGTGCAGAGCCTGAGGCAGGGCTAGAACTCATAAACCGTGAGATCATGACCTGAGCCAAAATCACGTCGGACTCTTAACCGATTGCGCCATCCAGGTGCCCCATGATGCCATTTTTAAAAGAAAAACCTATCAACTTGTCAGATATTACCAAGAAAAGCCCAAAACAACGTGAGGGGCGCCTGGGTGGCTCAGTCGGTTAGGTGTCTGACTTCAGCTCAGGTCATGATCTCACAGCGTGTGAATTCAAGCCCCACGTCAGGTTCTGTGCTGACAGCTCAGAGCCTAGGGCCTGTTTTGAATTCTGCGGCTCCCTCTCTCTCTCTCTGCCCCTACCCCACTCGCACTCTTGTCTCTCTCTTTCGCTCAAAAACAAAAACAAAAAACATTAAAAAAAAACTGAAAAAAAAAAAAAAAAGACAACGTGAGAAGGTGGGGGAGAGTGAACCTCTGGCTGCCGGGGAGAATGAGCAGCCACACGATCCCTTACAGGCAATGTGCCTGCATCGCGAGCTGTCCACCAGCCCATCTCTCTGACCCACCAACTCTACTCCAGAGAACCATGTTCAGAGATCTCCCAGGACATCCTTTAAAGTACTGTAAAGGACTATTTCTGGTACTTCAGGGAAGTACTTAGCACTACGGTACTTAGGGAAAAGATATAAATGCAAATGCCCAACAGAGAACAGGAAAAAGTATCTGTGGTAAGTGAAAACCACAGCCTACCGAATGGGGCCGGTCATATTTAAAGTGTGCGCACGCACACACACAATTTATATATACACACTGGCTGAAAAAATGTAGAGCAAAATGCTAACAGAGATTCTGAATGCAGAGATTATCAACAACTCTTATTTTCTTCTTGGCATTTTCTATATTTTGCAAAGAACATATTTTTGTGCCAAGAAAAGGAGTTTAAAAAGGGAAGTAATAAGGTAACACTTATCCTATGAAGACCTGAAGCACTTCGTGCATCTTCGTTAGGCCAAACTTTCTTTACGGTGAACTAAGTGTCATCTTATTCACGGTATAAAAGTGTGAAATCAAGGTGGAGAGCTGATTCAAACAGAGTCAACTTGGGAGAGACACCGGGGCTGAGCCGGAACGTCTCGCGTCCTCAGAATCGCCCGTCACACCCGCACCAAGTCCTGGGCAGAGCGGAAGCCAAGGGAGGATCGTTAACTTATAATCAATATACATCTCTCCCAACATTTTATAAATTTCATTCCTAATGCTCCCTCAGAACTGCAGCAGCCCAAGTTCTATTTCCCAAGTTCAAGTCCTAAGCGGCCTGTGACAAACCAGACCCTGGCTGCCCTTGCTCCCCCACAGACAGTCTCCTTGTTTGACTCGCTAAGCTGCCCGGGCCTCAGGGCCTTGACACTTGCTGTCCCGGTTGCCTGTCACACTGCGGGCGAGACTGTGGTGTGATTCACTCTTTTGGCTCATTAGACCTTCCCTGACTAAAGTAGCTTCTTAAAGTAGCACCGTGCCCTCCTCCCACACCCGCCATCTGAAGGGATCTTATTTATTGGCTCAGTGTCCGTCGCCCAGCTAGAACGCCTGACTCACAGACAGCTTCACCACTAGGACTCAGCATCAAAACCAGCGCTGACACACTGCGGGGCTTCACAAACACCTGCGGAATTTGTGAGAAAATCCACTCGGGCCGCCGCTGCTCTGCCGATGCAGGTCCCCTTGGGGAAGAGGACAGACTTGAAATACGTCTTAGTTATCAGGGTTCTTCCGGGTCCCGAGGAGCCAGGTGGGGAACGCTGGTCCTTCAGAGACTGACTGCTGACACAACTAAAATACTCTGATTTTGAAGCTTAACTGTATTTTTGAAATAAAAACTTGACCTTCAGCATTTCCTAGGCCAGGACAGTCTCTGGGGGTAGAAAAGAGGAGCCTGTTCCACACAGCAGTCACTAATGCACGTCTACGAGTCACGACCCAAGTGAGCAGGTCTTCTGCGGGGCGTCACACATGGGCGGGGGGCTCGGACGCCCCACCGCAGGGCTCTCTCGGCGCCGGTGCCTCCTGACCTCAGAGCAACAGCGCGGCAGCCAGGAGCGCCTGTGCTAAGGTCCCCACTGCTGAGGTTGCTGCCGCTCACTAGCGCTGACCTTCAGCAAGCTGCTCGACCTTTCTAAGCTTCAGGTTCCTCATTTGTACACGGAGATATTTATAGGACCCATCTTGAGGACGGCTGTGCAGATTCAGTGAAAGGGATTAGAAAGCATTCGATAAGCGGTGGCTATTATTAGTGCGGCATCATCTATCCAGGACTGCAGGGGTGGTCCAGGGCCAGGCGGCACGCTGCTTGGTGACAAAGGGGAACGGGAGAACACCGCCCATCCGCCCGTCCCTGTGACCTTACCGGTGGGGCTCCACCAGGCCCAGCGCGGGGCTCCCAGGAAGAGGCCCAGGCCTTTGCACACACTTACACTCCACTCCCCTGCTTTACTCCTAAGCCTCAGTGGCAGGGTCAGGGCACGAGTATAAAATATATTTAACGAGGGGCACCTGGGTGGCTCAGTTGGTTAAGTGTCTGACTTCGGCTCGGGCATGAGATCATGCCTCACAGTTCGGGAGTTTGAGCCTCGTGTCAGGCTCTGTGCTGACAGCTCAGAGCCTGGAGCCTGCTTCAGATTCTGTGTCTCCCTCTCTCTCTCTGACCCTCCCCTGCTCGTGCTTTCTTTCTCTCAAGAATAAACATTAAAAAAATTTTTAAGAAAATACATTTAACTGAACAATTTTTGTTGTTAATACTAATAATACATGTTTATTCAGAATAGTTAAATTCAGAATGTTTTAAGTTTATTTTGAGAGAAAGTGAGCAGGGGTAGGGCAGAGAGAGAAGGAAGAGAGAGAGAGAGGAAGAGAGAGAGAGAGAGAGAGAGAGAGAGAGAGAGAGAGAGAGAGAGAATCCCAAACAGGCTCCACACTGTCAGCATGGAGTCTGATGTGGGGCTCGAACCCATGAACTGTGAGATCATGACCTGAGGCAAAGTCAGATGCTCAACTGACTGAGCCACCCAGGTTCCCCAAGGGCAGATAATTTTCAAAAAACATAAAGAAATAAAACGAGGGGCGCCTGGGTGGCTCAGTCGGTTAAGCGTCCGGCTTCAGCTCAGGTCATGATCTCATGGTTCGTGGGTTTGAGCCCCTCATCGGGCTCTGTGCTGACAGCTCAGAGCCTGGAGCCTGCTTCAGATTCTGTGTCTCCCCCTCTCTCTGACCCTCCCCTGTTCACACTGCCTCTCTGTCTCTCAAAAATAAATAAAAAGCATTAAAAAAAATTAAAAAAAAGAAAGAAAACAATTCACAGGTCTACTATTCAAAAGTAAGCAACCCACTGTTAATGTTTTGGTATCTGTTCTTCCACACAGTTTCCCGTCTTATATACGGGTACCAACGTGTGGTCACAGTGCACACATTGTTTCCTTGACATCTTCTTTACTTTTTGTTACTTCACCATTTACTGTAAATAACGCATCGTTTTTCATAGCTCAGAGACCCGCTGCTGGATACACTTCCTCATCCACAGCTGGAAGACATTTAGGAGGCCCACGAATTTTCATTCCACGGCGCTGTGAACGCTGCTGCAGCGGTGATTACTGTAAACACGTACGTACATTTACAATCGTCCCCACAGAACAGAAATTAAGTTTGCACACGAAAGGGCGAGCTGCTGACGTAGGGGCTCTCAGCACCCCCCCAGCAGCGGGCTCTCCGTTGGGCTCGCCAACAGGGGGCGCTGCAAGGACAACTGGAAACCTACAGGAGAGAAGGGACTGGGTCCTGGGGGTAGGGGTAGGCTGGCCGCTCCCGCCCGCAATGGTTCTCTTCCCAGCAGCAGCAGCGACTTCCGGTTTCCAGCTCCGTCCAGCACCCACAGAACCAGCCAGGCTGCACACCCTCAGAGAGGCCGGATGGCCGGTGTCCTTGCCAAGAGGCCTGGCCAAGCCCTCAGCGCGCCGCTGCAGTTTACTACCTCCAGCCGCTCCCCTCGGTGCCCCCAGCTCTGCCGCTGCCTGCACCCCCACTGTCTTACCCCGAAGTTCCTTACTGGCCTTGCTGTCTTCCAATACCTATGTGACCAACGGTTCCTTATACAGCTGACCCTTGAACATGGGTTTGGGCTGCATGGGTCCACTTACATGGTTTTTTTCCCCAATAAAAATACATACAGGACTGTAAGTGTATTTTCTCTGCCTTATAATTTTTCTTTAACTTTTTCTCTAGCTTACTTTAGCATAAGAACGCAGCATTCCATACATAAACAGAAAATGGGTTAATTGATTGTTGCTGCTCCGGGTTGACAGCAGCTTTAATAATGAAGAGTCTGGGGGAGTTAAATGTAGATGTTTGACTGTTGGGGGGGAAGTGACCCTCCCATTGTTCCAGGGTCAACTGTACTCAATTCTATTAAGACAACTGGTTGGGTTTCTGTCTTCCTTACTGGACCCTGACTGATACGGAGGATGTACAGATCTCTAGGGCATCTGGTGTGGACTGCCAAACTGCCTTCCAGAAAGCTTTTCCCAGTTTACATTCTCACAGAGTTTCACAGCATTGCCTCTGCACACTAGCTATAGGGGAGATGAAGTAAGGATTTGCAGGTTGATGTACTTCTCTGCAACTGTGTGATGAGCTACAACTAGGTATTCTATTCTTAAAAAAATTAAATTAAAAAACAAATAGATGAAAAGAGGTACCTTGTGCTATTTTAAGAAATGCAGAATTAACTTCAGGGTACCTGGGTGGCTCAGCTGGTTAAACATCTGACTCTTGACTTTGGCTCCGGTCATGATCTCACACTTCATGGGATCAAACCCTGCACTGGGCTCTGAACTGACTGCATGGAGCATTCTTGGGATTCTCTCTCTCTCCACCCCTCCCCAACTCGCACCTGAACTCTCTCTCAAAATAAACAAACAAACAAAAAAAAACCAACACAGAATTATCCTCAATGAAGTCTGATATGTGCAAGGCACCGAACAAGGTCCTGTCCTTTCCACATGGAACTCCTCATTTGCACCTGAACGGCCATCTTTCCAGGGAGGGAGGCCCTGGCCCAGGAGGGCTAAGGAATGAAAGAAGCCGACTTGGGAGCTAGGAAAAGGCTTTTGACCAAGGAGCGTTCTCTGCTGTTGTCAAAGTGGAGCAGTTAACAAAACTTCAAGATGCTCATCGACTTACGTTAGGTTTAAGACGATACAGGCAGGCAGGGAAGGAAAGAAACTCTATTTTTTTTAAAAGTAATCTCTATACCCGAAGTGGGGCTTGAACCCGACTGTAGATCAAGAGTCTACTGACTCTCGTATCATAGATCATGCTCCACCGGCCAAGCCGGCCAGCCGCCCCCAGAGACTCTTGCTAGATGTCACAAAGCAATAGTGACAAAGGAGAAAGGAAGTAGACAGACTGTTGGAACCCTCAGCAGTGAAGGGAGAGGTGACAGCGCCAGACCCAAACGAGCAGGAGCAGCTCTTGGTTTTCAGGGAGGGGACAGCTGTCACTGAACACAGAGGAGTCCTCACACTCCGGTCGCCGCAGCGAACGACAAGCAGCTGTACTCGGGGAGGACCCGGGTTTCTTCAAGAGCACGGCGGGTACATTCTACTAAATGCTCAGGACGCTCCCTGAGCATCCAGAATGGGCTAGAAGATGAGACAGACAGAGCGCACTTCCTTTCCTGCAAAACATACAAGCTGGAAGGAAAAATGTGCCGTTAGTACAATCTTCGGCCTTTGCTAAAAGACAGGTGAGTTGGTCCCAAGGAAATCAGCTTTATGCAGACACATCTGCAGTTCAAAAACCATATTAAAGATAAAAACCCAGAATCTGACTCATGCAGAAGTGGAGGACCACCTCGCAGGGCGTCTGATGTGTCCTCGGGTTTGTGCACCAGGATGACCCAGCACCTAAGACAGCGCTGGGCTGTTACCAGGCACTCGGAGAACACGTGCGGACTGAGCGAATGAGAGAAGACTCCCCATTATTCTAATTTCATGGTTTCGAGTTGGTTCAAGAATAAACATTTCTAATAAGCTCCCTGTTTGAGCCACTCTCTGAGAGTTCAAAGCTAAACCGAACCAGAGGATTTCAGACAAAACAACTAATCTGTGTGGTGGACACCCATCAGAGCGCCGTGTTAGCCACGTGGCTTCCACCGGATCCCGCTGCAGCATCAGGGCCGCGTACGTAGGATGGCCAATGTGATACTTCCGCCATTCGGGGAAAAATACGCAACGGGACCTGCTCTGTCAGCAGTGGGGCTGGTAGGTCACGCCCGTGAGTGGCCATCAGATATTAGCTACCAGATTCAGAGTCACTCCGGCCACTAGCTTTAGACGGTCCTGCCTATCGGAATTCCTGGGACTTACCTGTGTAAAACTTCATCAGTGAGGGGACCAACAATTTGGTGGAGAGAGGATGGTTCTCAATCATTTCAAAAAACTTCTGGGTTCGCGGCTGAACAGCGGGGTTGGTCATAAACATGACTTCTACTAGCTTGGCCACCAGATAGGGATTTCGGATGTAGTTCTGGTTACACAACATCACAACGAGGAACATCACAATGTCCTGAGTACAGGGCTCATAAAGCACCTGAGGAGAGTATCTGAGGAGAGGCAAGAAGAGCAGGAAATAAAGCTTTGAGAAACTCTACCGGGCTGGATGCGGGTCACTAAGTAGGGAAGGGGCCGACAGTCAAGGAGCCACGACGCTGAATGACCTTGAACTTCCCTGAGTTTAAAGTGACTGTTTCCTTTACAACTAGACTGATTTAAAGTCTATTGTCTACTGGCCAAAGCACGTTGTATTAACTTATTACGTTTTAGGAAATAAGTCAAAGCCATGGCTAAATTATGAGGTGAATTTTACAAAAGATCTTTGCTACCAAAAATTTAGACTCAAAAAAAATTCTTTCCAAGATTGTATTTGTAAGTAATCTCTACACACCCAGTAAAGGACTCGAACTCACAACCCTGAGGTCAAGAGTTGCATGATTCATCGACTCAGCCAGCCAAGTGCCCCTACAAATTTTTTTGATAGTTGTTTTAACTTAAAAAAAAAAAAAGTCAATGTATAAACTCAAGCCATTTCTTTGTAAGCTTTCTCCAGTTTCATAATTGAGAAAAATTTTGGTGCAGAAATACAGAAAGGGGCACGTCTGGCTTTTGAATGTTCACTTAGATATTTATAAACTGTTTGCTCCTTATGTTTCTCAGAAACACATACTCAATTATTAGAAATTCAACTCAGTTTTCACAGAGTACATTCTTAGCAGCACTGTTAATCCCACTTCTGTCTTGAAGATATTATTGGAACTGGCTTGGTGCCACGGTCGGATTTATTTTTCCAGTCTCCGGGCAGCACTGGGTTGCAGCCGTCACACAGGATTGCTGGCATAAAATGGAGACTGGCATACAGCTCCCACACAGTACACACATGATGCATGAAAACGTGTCAGAGCCATGGGGTATGTCAAAGGCACTTACTGTACAATAAAAAATAAAAATTCAGCAACATCTTCTACATAAAACTCAGGCAATGCTGCAAAAACCTTGGGGACATCTGAATTTAAAGGCAGTGTTATGCTGTCAAAGAGAGCAAAAAGCACAAGTTAGGAAACAAAAACGTGGCACCGGAAACCATAAGGAACATCACACAACCGTTACGGGTAAGTACTTTGTTGGGGGGAGGCCCTCCTTCTGGATGATGCAGCTACAGGAAAAGGATACAAGGCAAGAGACCAGAACCAGAAACGAGCCCGGAATGAAGGCAGTGGACATGCTAGGGCACGTGTGAGAAATGTCTCCTTTCCCTGATTTTCTGTTAAGGTTATTGTAATAAAATATGAAAGAAATAAAAGGGTCATATTCGGTCATTTTATGGAACTCAAGCTATTTTGAGACAAAAGAGCTACATATATGATTTAAATAATATTTTCTACTCCTGCAGAGGGTCTTGGGTCGACCTCGCCCACTTCCGAGACCCGGAGATCTTGTAGTAACGATAAAATAATAGTAACTGGCTGGGTTTCTTCCTGGACCCTACTGCTTAAAGGGCCTGGGAGCCTGTTATCTCCAGTTTTTAGTTTCTGACTTTAGGATTTCCTTTTCCGTCAACCCTGAGCCAGTCTGTAAAAAGTACTAGGTGAAAATTAAAATAATAGGTGCAGACATTCCCTTCTTGCTGTAATTACGGGATACACAAAAATATTACTAATTCTGTCGTCTACATAAAGTACAATCTAGAAATTAAAGAACGGGTTAAGGGCTTGGGTTTTAGCTACTGACCAGAGAACAACACGGACAACACAGCCCGCACGAGAGGAGGCAGGAGGTGGCGGGAAGGGGGCACTCACTCGGGATAGGCAGGGTCCAGGATACGGAGCAGCAGCTGGATGAGAAGGCCGTAAAAATTCAGACATCTTCTCAGAAAGCTCTCGTCAAGTAAGCCAGCGTCAGCACAGGCCTTGCACCGCACCAGTTTCTGCGGAAGGAGGCACGCCCCGGCCCACACGTTAGTTCCGAGCAAGTGTGTGCAGCGCTGACCGGCCAGCAGCGGGCCGAGACCCGGGAAGTCAGTGTTCTGGGGCTTCGTGGGCTCCATCTCTAACTAGCTGCAGTAAGCTGGTCATGGCTCAAGGGCTTTCTTTGTTCTGAGAAAAACAAAAGGTGCACCATGCCAACCGTGGGAGCCCATAGCTGGGGCTCAAAAAGGTAGGTATTACTGTCATGTTTAAATAGCTCGACTGGGGGACAAGGTTGACCAGGGAGGGAGGTGGCAGAGACGGTTTGTGGAAAGAAGCCAGGCAAATCTGCATCTGAGTTCCAGCTGCCCCTGGGCGGAATGCCAGTCTACAGAGGGTCCCACACCTGCCTGGGAGGAGGACTGTGAGAAGGAAATGCATGTGCACACGCACGTACACTGGCACATCGATGTACACAGTTTCCGTGTTCCTAACAACATGTCTGTGGCGTGTGCACGGGCGCCTAGAGATGCCAGGGAAGGACCCCTCACTGCATCTCGAGCAGGTCTGCTGGCAAACAAAGCAAATCTACCTTCACTTGCACCTGAAGTCCAAGTTAAAATGTCCCCGTACCTGCCTACTAATCAACAGTAGGTGGAACCGGCTGATACTGTTTTATAGTTTGAACAAAAACAAGAAAAATGCACGTCTGCCGTCTACACTCCCTCATACGGCCTCTGCCCGGCACCCTCCGGCAGAAGCCTTCCCGCCTACTGCTAGGGTCTGTGCAGTGGATCACCTTCCACGCAGATGGAGACTGAGGGACAGAGGAAGGCGGCTTCCCGCCACCACAGCCCCCCCTGGCGCAACATCGTGGAAGTGCGTGGCTGGACACACTGGCGCCTGTGTGTTTCGGGTCCCGGGGCTCGGAGGCGGCAGACCGGAGGGCCTTGCAGACGCGGGGCGAGAAGCGGTGATGTTACCCTGAAGGCGCTAAAACCGGGAAGAATTCGAGTTGTCGCTGGCATGAGCACGTCCAGATTCCGTGCCCAGATTTAAATGGTGCATTAGGCACAGCGAGAGATCAACAAGTTTGCAAGTGTCGTGTCTCATCTCCAGGGGAAGAGAATAACGAAGGGGAAAAGGACCCTGACCGGCTCAGTCAAGGCGCTCCTGCGGGCGGGAAAACTCCCGTTCCGGGGCTGACCTGTGGTTACTCGAGTAAACGTTACAAACCTTAAGCTGAGTTTTGCAGCGTTTCAGCATTTCGCGGTGTCTCGTTGCCAGTGGGGAGTCTTTCCATTGGCTTTCATTATTTTTTAAATCTTCCACGGTTCTGAAACCAAAGACTCACAGTCACAGGCAAGAAGGCACACGCATCCGTCTTATCTGTTCATTCTGACCATGTCGTTGGCGCTCCGATGCACCCCCCCTCCATTTGAGCGTCTATAAGTCAGAGTGTATCTTATCATGAACTGGCCGAAATTTTCTTTCTCATGGGTTCCTAAAATAACGAGGTCTTAACATGGATGGCACTTTAGATTTAATGAAATATAGTAAGAAACACATTGTTCCCTTATTTTCCAGGGAGGGAGAAAAAGAAGTCCTTCATGAAAACTCAAGGTTGCTACGCCCACTCAATCTCGCCAGACGGAAGGCTAGTTCAGAAGACAAGTCCCTTTTCTTCTTCTGCAATCGGTCCCTCTGCTGGGAATGCTCTGAAGCTCACCTTTGTGGCCCTGCTCCTTCACCTCCGTTAGGTGCCCGCCCGTTAGACCACAGGCTGCGTATTTTAAAGACTGGCCCACTTACTGCTATCCAACCCCTTCTATCAAGACAATGTGTAGAAAACTGAAGGCTGACAAAATTTTTGAAACTACATTTTCCCCAGACTCCCTTGGTGCCAGCAACTCTGCCCATGACCTTGCCTCCATCAAGAGGTGAACCCTCATTGAGGACAGAAGTGGACACTGGGGAGTGGTGGCCACACAGGTTTTCTGGAGGCACGGGGATGGAGGAGTTTTGCCTGAGCGGTGACAGAAGTCTTACTGTCAGGATGAACCCTGAAGCAGCTTCCCAGCTGGTCAGGTTCAGAAGAGAATCCTGGTACGTATGTGGCTCTCAAAAAATGGCAACGATCTGATAGACAGCTAGCGCACTGACGCTGCTGTGCGGCCCGTCTATGCCACAACTGGCAGGACGAGATGACCCTGGAAGACGCTTAGGAGCACTGTGGGAGGGCAGACGGGCCTGACGGCCCACCTCTAGGGAGCCACACTGGACAGGCACATGGAACGAGGAGGAAAAGTGCACAACAGCCTAGTTCAGCTTCCAACTGGGTGGTCATGACAACGTGTGGTCAACGTATTTGTTTTTTTAAGCAAACTGCGGTAGATTTCCACGGACTTGGAATTCTTATTTCCCACATCCTTGGGACATCATTATTCTATCTGCCACATCTGCAGTGACACAACGTGGGAGTGCGTGGGCAATGGATCCTGTAGACGCCTGATCAGCAAGAGTGAAACAAATTAACATCCTTCTACTTAGAACTAAGTTCGTCAACATGGTTACAACGATCAGACATCCTGGAGTCAAGACTGTCCCAAGTAGCTGGGATGGGTTTTAAATGTGTGCCCAGCTAACTGACTCAAAGTTGGAATTGGCGGTGACCTATGCTGAGTGAAGCTGAACTATCTGGCACCCCCTGACATAATTCAGAGGAAGGAATCTAACGCTTGAGAAGCTGAGAATACCGGGGTCCCTGGGTGGCTCAGTCGGTTAGGCGTTCCACTTGGGCTTAGGTCATGATCTGGTGGTTCGTGAGTTCGAGCCCCTGGAGCCTGCTTGAGATTCTATGTCTCCCTCACTCTCGGCCCCTCCCCCACTCACATTCTATGTTCTCTCTCTCTCTCAAAAATAAATAAATAAAACATTAAAAAAAAACGCTGAGAATATTGGGGCGCCTGGGTGACTCAGTCGGTTGAGCATCCAACTCTTGATTTCGGCTCAGGTCATCATCTCACGATTTGTGAGTTCGAGCCGGGCACTGGGCTCTGGGCTGATAGTTCACAGCCTGCTTGGGAGCCTCTCTCTCCCTCTCCAAAAAAAAAAAAGAAGCAGCTGAGGCAATTAATGTAGATTAATATAGATACACCGTGTGTGACCAGCTCAGACAATGGCTCCCCCCAATACGTGCCCTCTTGCTCCCCCCCAGCCCCTAGAAAACATCTCTCCTATCACATCACTGGAGAGCACACAGGTGAGGGGACACTGACATCTCTGACCATCCCTGGGAGCTGGTACCACTGAAGTGGATCATCCAAAGTCGGTGGAGGGACGGGATCCCAGGATTCCAAGATGAAGAAGCAAATTCACAAAATCACAGTTGAAATTTTTATGTGCCTCTCTCAGGAGAAGCTGATAAAATCAGCAAATATGAGAAAAATGTGGCTGATAGATGACCAAACCTGACCTAACGGACAAATACAAAGCTGTGCGCTATGCAACACAGAAAGCACATTCCTTTCACGCCTAAATGGAACGTTTACTCGTAAATGTGAGGCCAGAAAGCAAATTTCAAAGAAAGTTCAAAGGACACAAACCAGAACATGTCCTCTTGACCATGATGAAATTTAGCTAAAGATAAATAGACAAATCCACTGAGAACCGGAATTTCAACAATATGTATTTTCAATAATCCCCAGTCAAAAAAGAAACAATAACAATTAGAAACTATTTTGAACTGAACAGTAAAATACGACATGCCAAACATGAGGGATGCAGCCAAAACTGCACTTTGTGGGAAATGAAACACCTTAAATGCACAGAAGAAAGGGCTGAAAATGAATGATTTCAGTACCAACCTCAAGGGGCAATAAAAATATCAACAAGAAAGCAAGTTAAACTGAAAGAGAGTAGAAGGAAATAATGAAGGTGCTGCAGACATTAAAACGATAGAAAGAAAATATTATGAGCAACTTTAGGCCTAGAGATTTTGAAACTTGAGATATCATAGAAATTTTAACACAAGATGAACTAAAAACCTAAATAGTTCTGTATCTGTTAACTGAATAAAGCACATAATTAAAAACCTTCCCACAAAGAAACCCCCAGACAGCTTCATCAATGAATGTTTCCAAGCATTCCAGAAAAAAAATAACATACCTGTTATACAATAAACGCTTCTTGGGGATATAAAAAGAGACTATTTCCCAACTCATTTTATATGGCAAGCATAACACATGGATACCAAACTCTGAGAAAGACTTAACAAATTACAGGTCAGTCTCTCTTTTGAACACAGACTCAAAAAAAAAAATCCTCAACAGAATATTAGCAAATGGAATATGAGGCATAAGAGCATTATCAATGAGAAATAAAAGCTGAGTTTGCTCCAGGAATGGAAGTCTGGTTTAGTATCAGAAAACCAGTTGATGTAATTCAACCACATTAACAGAATATAGGTTTAGGGGGAAAAAAATCTGATCTCTTTAACCACTATGGAAAAAGCATTTAAGAAAATGCAACCTCTGTTAGGACTAAAAGCTATTAAAATACTAAAAATAATGGGGAGTTTTCTTACTCTGGTACTGAGGCTATACAGAGAAGGTGGTCTCCGAGCAAGGCCGCACCGGAAACTGTGGCCAGTACATGAAGGCGAAAGGAAAAAAGGTAAAAGAAAGGAAACTATCGTCCTTTACAAACCACGAGCACGCGCAGAAGGAAAATCTGGAAGCGCCCATGGCGTGCTCGTCAGCGTTCACACGGGATCCGCGGGCGGAGCCAGAGGGACCGACAGCTGCAGGCACAGACAGGACATCCTTGTTCTCGCAGCCAGATGTGTGCACAGGTCTTGGCCCAGATGAAGTGGCCACACCGCCATCACTCCAGAGGAGCCACCGAAAAATATTTTAGCTGTGGCGCCCGGGGGGCTCAGTGGGTTGAGCGTCCAACTTCGGCTCAGGTCATGATCTCACGGTTTGTGAGTTCGAGCCCCACGTTGGGCTCTGTGCAGACAGCTCAGAGCCTGGAGCCTGCTTCGGATTCTGCGTCTCCTTCTCTTCTCTGTCCCTCCCCCAGTTGTGCTCTACCTCTCAATAATAAATAAACATAATAAATAAATAAGTATCTTTGCTTCTTGTTCCTGTGATTTATTTGGAGATGCTGGTACACGGGGAGAAACACTTAGATTAAGAAACTCAACAACGGAGCTACTGAACTGGAAACAGGCTGCTCTCCAGCCATTCTGAATTCTTAATGCCACCGGACAACATGCAAAAGAGAGAATCACGTGTAGGTCGGAGTCAATGATCTTGTTTATCAAGGGGAACCAGACTTCCTGTTTCAGAGTCCAGGGAAGAAGGAAGTATGTCTGGAATCGGGAGATCCTTGAAAGTACCTCCTGGCCCATACCGTGCCCAATGGAAAGTGTTAAAGGAAGTCTAGTCACCCCGCACCACGGGTTGAGAGCTCTCAGAGGCCAAGGTCTGGGTCAGCTCCCACAGAGACCTCCGGCCGAGCGGGGCGCGCGGACGCGGGCGCAGAGGCCGGCGGCGCGCTGTAACGCGTGTGCCAACTGCCGGTCACGGTGGAGCCGCCGGCTTTGTGACAGCAGCGGCCGCTCACGCAGTCCCCGCACCCGGATTCACGCACATACCTGTTGAGCTCCCGGATGGCCCGGAGCCTGCGGATGTAGCGACGGCAACTTGGCAGAACAGAGAGGTGGTGGGCGTGCAGGGTCAGGAAAAAGCACTCTGTAGGGAACTTGGGCTCCGAAAACGGAGGCTGATCTCCATCTAGGAAAAACAAGAGAACTCCCTGAATAAAATCTACCACAAGGCTAGATCAGAGAACAGGCACAGTCGAGACAAAATTACACGTGAATTGTCAAGAAGTTTACGGATGCTTTTGTAAAAACATAGACCAGTTCTAAGAGGAACAGAATTCCCGTGCGCTCCGTTCAGTGAGGAGGTGTTCTGCCTCTTCTGCTTAAATGTCTGCGCAGCTGTGCATGGATGGCAAGCTTTGGTTCTGTGTCTTCCTGATGTACTTTATACGAGCATTTCTATTGTTCACCACAGGTCACAAAACGTCACCTTAAATCTCAAAATCCTATTAGACTATGTTAATACGCTACGGATTCCACAGCCATTTCCCCACGGTGGGCGCGTTTGTCATTTCTCGTTTTTTTCTCGATTATAAATAGTGCTTGGAAGAGCTGCGTACAAAAACGTACTACGTCACCGCACCCCCAGCACTGGGAGCATATTCTAAAATGTAGCATTACTGAGAATGACAGTGTTCCCATTTTTTACATAAATCAGAATTCGCTAAAGAAACTGATTAATGCCATCTATTTCTTCACAAACTTCCATTCTATCTTACCACTCTGTTTTTGGATAGTTTATAGATATATAACAGTAACCTGAATTTCTTTCCATCTGTTTCTAATTCCTAGAAGTATGTATATCTTTTCCAAAAAGCATATTTTATTTCTTAGGATATATACTGCTTACATTTTTTTTCCCAAACAAAAGAAAACTGTGTCTTGGTAGAATTTAGTTTGGGCCTTATACATTTCTAACAGTTTTATATTTTGTAAGGCATGATTTTATCAAACGTGTGACACCTATTTTGTCCCATTTAAAAATTTTGGATATTCATTAGTCTTACTCCAGAAAAGGTATATTTACATATTAAGATGCGTAAGTACATACACATACGTGAATATAGCATATACATACTGTCTCCGACGATATGCTTCATTTCTTAAATCGTTATAAATGTTTTTCCTTCATGGCTGGGTCAAATCCTGTTTGGTTTTTCTCATGTTTTATCATATACATACTTTTACATGTTTAACCCTTTGATTCTTCTGGAACGTACTCGTCCATAATATGAGTCCAAGGCTATACCAGTAGCTACTTATTCAAATGACACTAATCAAATACTAACTTTGTAGGGAGCCTGGGTAGCTCAGCTGGTCAAGTGTACGACTTCAACTCAAGTCATGATCTCATGGTTCATGGGTTCAAGCCCTGTGTCAGACTCTGTGCTGACGGCTAGCTCAGAGCCTGGCGCCTGCTTCAGATTCTATGTCTCCCTTTCTCTCTGCCCTTCCCCCACTCACTTCCTGTCTCTTGCTCTCAAAAATAAACATTAAAAACATTTTTTTTAAATAATTAAAAAAATACTAACTTCATTGTTCATCATATACTTAGTTCTTATTGTAGCTTAAATGTTTTTTCTGGAGGGGCACTTGGGGGGCTCGGTTGGTTAAACGTCTGACTTTAGCTCGGATTATGATCTCATGGTTCATGAGTTCAAGCCCTGAATCGGGCTCCGTGCTGACAGTGCAGAGCGTGCTTGGGATTCCCTCTCTCTCTCTCTCTCTCTGCCCCTCTTTCTCTCTCTCTCAAAATTAAATAAATAAACTAAAGAAACAATGTTTTTCTGGAACATGTACACACACCTGATTGTGATGCTGCCAGGTGGGCACGGACTCCCTCTCCTATTCCATGAATGATTTTATAATATATAAAAAATAAATGCCAGAGGGTCCCAGTGCCTGGCGTTAACATGCTTTACAACAAGGAAAAGAGGAAGATCGATAATCAGAGCACCTTGAAGATATTCCCATTTTTAAACCATCAATTCGTCCAGATCTATGAATATTTCATGAGAACTTTAATTGCAAGATTTTGGTATCTGCGAAATCCACAGAGTAGTTAAGTCTGCACTACCATTTGCATTATATTTCTCCTTTTGTTGTCTTAGCACATTTCCCTCCAGTGGCCCTGGGTTTCTGTTTGGCTAATCAAATAAGAACCTCCTAACTGCATTCACTTTTACTGTGTATCTCAGCCTCGTAAGTTCACCTTCTGGGGAGAAAATTACAGTTTGTGAGGAATCGCTAGCCGCCAAATAAAATAAGTTGGAAACAATGTTTCAAATAAAAGGTGGCGCTCCAGCGTCGCCCGGCGGCGCGTCACTCACAAAGCTCGGCCAGCCAGTCGCTCACGTCCTCCATCGTGGCGTTCACTCTCGTCTCGTCGCTCGGGAGGGCGATCCGACACCTCGGGTGGAAGATGTACGCGGCGTCCACCGTCTCCAGCTTGATCTTGGTACTTAGCTGCTGCAGCACCCAAAGGAAATTCAGCATGAACCCATCCGTAGATACCAATCTATCATCTGTCTGTGAAACATGAAAAAAATGACTTAAAACAATGATTTACATGGAAATTTGGGCACAACTGTATTAAGGAGACCAGACGCTCATCCTGAAGCCGATGAGAGGACAAATGTCACCACTGTCATTCTGCTGGCAGGTGCTCTCTGGGGTATTAATCTTATGTGAGGCATTTTGTGCATTCTTTCACTGAACCTTCAGGACGGCCCTTGGACGTCAGTGCCGCCGTCATTTGCGTTTTACAGAGGAGGGACCGAAGGCTCACAGAATTTAAGGGACTTGTCCAAGGACCTCAAAATGAACTAAGTAGAAACACAATAAATGTTGCTTCCTTTCTCTTCTTTATTTCCCCCCAAGAGCATCAAAACCCTCGTTTCGCTCATTCTCATTTGGCTAATAGTTTCTCTGGTCAACATCAGCAGCAAAGTCCTGTGTTAATAAGGGAACAATTATACTCCTGGTGGGTAACATCCGACGAGTGTCCGCGGTGCACCAGGCACTGTTCTAACAGCTCCACAGTTAGGTGCCATTATTACCCCCACGTAGCACTTAGGAAACTGAGGCACAGAGAAAGAACTGCGTAAGGTCCTACCGTCGGCTTAGTAAATGGTGGGGCTACAGCCGGGAACCCAGGCAGTCTAGTTCTCTGAACCTGTTTTCAGGGGCGCCTGGGGGGCTCAGTCGGTTAAGTGTCCGACTTCGACTCAGTTCATGATCTCACGGTCATGGGTTTGAGTCCTGCGTTCGACTCTGTGCTGGCAGCTCAGAGCCTGGAGTCTGCTTCCGATTCTGTGTCTCCCTCTCTTTCTGCCCCTCCCCTACTCATGCTCTGTTTCTGTCTGTCTCAATAATAAATAAACATAAATTTTTTTTAAATAAACCTGTTTTCTTCTTCTGAGCAGGAAGGTCACATCTTTCATCCATTACTTACAAATAACGTAGGAAGGACGCCCTCTCAGCGTCTCTACCTTCGCATGTGGTCCAGGCCACCACCTCCTCACCAGCTCTGGTACACTCACACCCTCGTAACTGGCTGCCTCGGGTCCGCTCTGGCCCTCCTCCCGCAGCTCGCGAGGCGGTTCCCCGTCACGGTCTCACCACGCCCGCCCCGGCCTGATGCAGCCCCTGCCATCCCGCCAGCCCGTGGCCCGCCACCCTCCTTCCTGCGCACTGTCCTCCCATCGCCGCCGTCTGCACGTGCGGCTTGTTCCGACGCCGGTTCATTCCACCTTTGCTGCCTCACCAGGTGTGGGTGAGGGTTAACCTCTACCCCCAGCCTCGTAACGGGTAACTGTCCCACGAGTCAGGCCTCTGCTCACACATCACCTCCGCGGAGGGGTCTTCCCCTCCACTGATCAGAAATCACTCCCATGCCTTCCTCACGCCTCCCTCCCGGGGCGGCCACGGTGCTCTCGGTGCTCCTGGCTTCACCGGTCCCAGGGCCGCCCGAGATACGAGGTTTGCGTCGACCCCTCTGGCCTGGGAACGTAACCCCACAGAGGCAGGGAGCGCTCTGTCTTGTGCAACACGGTGTCCCCATTTTCTAGAACAGGGCCTGCTACTGCTCCCGAGTAAATTCAAGGCAGGAGAGTGAACGCAACCGGGAAGCGGAAGGAGGCCTTCGGAGTCCTACCTGCATCTGGGCCTTCTTCATGTTGGCGTTGACCACAGCCGCCATGTAGCCGAGAGCCGCCTCGCGCGTTTCGCCATTTAACAAAATGCTATGCAGAATCTTGAAGAGCTCTTGCTGGAAGTTATTTTTAAAAGGAAGAGAAAAATTAAAACTTGACTTCAAACACGTGCTCCTTTTGACGGCGAGAACAGCGAGGATTCTCCTGCCTTCCCCTCCTCCACTCCTTCCACTCGTGTTCGGAGAAGCGGACTCCCAGAGGAACAGAAATGTCCAAATTCGAGTGCGTCAAGACAACTCGGGGGGAAGTGGATTATGGAGTGGAGGAAATAAGGGGTTACAGTTTTAGTAAAACAGCCTTCGCTACTTCCTTGTCGGAATAAGATAAAAATTACCTTCACTCTGCTATCATTAGCCTAGAATTTTGCTGCTGAAAGTTTCAGAACTGAAGACTCACTAATCTACACTCGGGACCCACCCTGTACTCAGGTCATCGAGGAGTATATGCAAACGAACAGCGCTCGCTCAGTCCCGTATTTTAAAGGCCCGAGAGCGAGCCGGACAGAGAGCACGGCCACTAACCTCAGGGCCAGTCCCCCCGTGAAGCCACGCAGTGCCGTGGCGACGGCTCGCATTCGGCACAGGTCACTTGCACACAACGCCTCTCTCGCTCGCCCTGAACGCCGTGTCCGGACACCTACCCTTCCCAGCTCCAAGTAGTGCTGCAGCGACTGGCTGACCACGCGGGTGTTCTCCAGGGTGATGGCAGGTCCCGAGAAATACTTCTCAACCACTTTAGCCTAGAAAGAGAAGGACACAGTTCAACCCAGAAACAGTGTACATTTAGGCTGGATCTGAACGGAAGAGCGGCCGAGTGCACATGGCCACCATACTCACATCGTCTTCTGCAAAGACCGAGAAGCTGAAGAAAGCCCCCAAGTAAGAGAGTCTCTGCAGCTCCCGCCCCGAGCCCGGGCTCAAGGATTTAGGCAACCACAGCGGCAACGAAGCGACCTGTGCAAAACACCAGAAAAACCAGAAGAGGCGAATCCAGCTGCTGAGTGGGCAAGGGAGGGGAGCTGCCACACACAGAGCTCTCCCCCAGGCAGCCTGCTCGGCGGGTCCGCGGCCCCCAGCGCGATGGCTGCAGCTAACACACAAAAAACCCAAAGCTCACAAACGCGCCAGGATCCCTGCTGGTGTTTTCTCATCTCCGGCGGCGGAGGAGAAGCCTCCGGCCCCTTTACGTTTTCACAAGACAGTCTTTGAACTTCTACATTTCAAGAAGCTCGTTGGTAAGAGTTCTAATGAACGACTCTTCCACTGTCAAAGGACAAGGCAAGCTTTCCAGAGGACCTGCTTTCCTAGATGCACAGTACTTCCATGAAAACCACAAAAGATGACAAATGACGTCATCGCAGGGTAACGCACAGCGTTAACTGAGCCGCCGTGAGCCACCCCCCGGACGTGTAACCTGCGCCTCATCTAAAGGCCCTCTAAGCAATGTCTTTCAGATAATGTTGCTCAAACGGTATCTTCCGAGTTACACGGCAGCTGAACATATGAAAGTCCGTCAGGAAGGCACTCACCAAATTGCATACCGGGTGTGTCTTCCCGAACTTGGTTTCACAGAGCTCACCTAAAGCCTGGAAATGAGATCAGAAAGAGTCGTTGAAGTGTATTTGACCTTAAACTGACTGCCACGTGTAGTATCGAGGAACGGCTTGGATGCTGCTCTAAATTTATAGGCATTCCTTCCAAAACACTAACAGCTTCACTGCCTTTCTGACGGAGCAGCTAATTCCTGCTCATTGTAAAGACTTCAGATAAAACAGAAATATAAAACAAAACTAAGAATCACTCATAAGCTTTACCCAGAGAGATAACCTCTACTGACATCTCAGCTATTTGCCTGCCAGGTGTTTCCAAGCATGTACACACTGAGATAAAAGCGTGTACTTTTACAAAAAAATGTTTTCACTTAACATCTTTCCACGTCAAAAATGATACGCTTCATAAAGTTGAGATGGCTAGTCTTTCCAGTGCTAAATAGCCCCGTAACTAATTACAGTCTAGTAAGCAACCAAATTCAGAACATATTTAAAAGTATTACATGGTTTCAAGACCTCTGGTATTGTTGAGAATTCCGACACTTTCCTTCAGAGTTCCAATCACTCTCACATTAGAGAAGCAGGAAAAATTGTTTTTAGGGGCACAAACACAGTTTAACACGGCCATGGTATTCCAATCAAATGCTATTTTATCTTTTAAAAAAGTTTCTGTTAAATATTTATATTTGAGAGAGGGAAAGAGAGAGAGAGGGAGGGAGGGAGGGAAGGAGAGATAGAGCATGAGCGAGGAAGGGGCAGAGAGGGAGACACAGACTCTGAAGCAGGCTCTAGGCTCTGAGCACAGAGCTGGACATGGGGCTTGAACTCACGAACCACAAGATCATGACCTGATATGAAGTCAGACACTTAACCAACTGAGCCACCCAAGTGGCCCTCAAACTCCATTTTAACAGTGAGCTGAGTCTTCTGTGATTTGAACAGAGCTACACGAGTGGCTAAGCCAGCCAGCGGAAGCTTCTGAGTCGATGCGCTGAGGCATGGACATGCCGCCAGGTGCCACCAAGAAGGAAGAGCTCCCAGTGCCTAGCGCAGGGGTTCCCGGAGAGTGCTCTGGGGGCGGGGGGGGGGGGATCACCTGGGAAGCTGGAAAAGCCCAACGCCAGGCCCCTCCCTCACCACGCCGGGGACGGGGCAGAAGGCGGGGGGAGCCGGGAGCCGGGCGGTTTCCGGAGACCCCCAGGTGTATCGGGGACGCTGCGCTGGAAGGCACTGAGCCGGAGAACAACCACGACTGTTTCTGATTCCGGCGCCAGCGCTCTTCCTCTTCCTGCCCCCGCTGTCCTTCCTTGCACGGCACTCGCATGGCCGTCCAAGCAGCAACAGTGATGTAAGATCAAACTGTTGTCTGTCATAATGGAGGCCTTTGTCTTTTGACCAAGCAGAACGTTTTGTTGCTATCTGACACCGAACGCTCCTTGCAGAAACATCCAGCCAGTCCAGTCCGCAACAGAAAAGGCCACAGTTCCATGAAGGAACATTTACATAATGCGGTGACAATGTGCGCTCATTTCATCACTGAACTCAAACAATCGGATGCTCTCACTTCTTTTTATCTGGCCCAGGCAGAAGCGTGCATACGGGTGAACAGAATTTTATTGGAAACTTGAATAGCCTTGACATATATCCATTCAAAGTTATTTTTAAAAGTAAGAATTCCCGTTTCACCTTCTAATTTCCCAGCACCGTCTTAGACTTTCAGCTCAGTTTTGATTAAAGCACACATACTAAAACGGATACATTAAAACAGATAAATGCACCCTTCACGCACACCCCCGCGTTAGCACTTATCACGGTGTGGTTGTCGGACTGTGCTGCTGCGGACTTGAGCTGTGCGGCAGGTCAGGAGCAGCTAGAGAGGGGCGCCTGGTCTGACCAGCCCCGGCGTCTGGCACAGGATGGGTCCTCGGTGGGCACTGAGGGAACGGGTGCATGGAATTAAGTCTGTAGGCAGTAAAAGGAATGACTGCAGCAAAAATACCAACTCAACCGGGGCCTCAGCTCACACAACGTTGTATTTATTCACGGAGTTTGCTCATTTCATATTCTCGTATTTTTTCCTTCACATTTCAAGAGTGAAAAATAGTCAGACGTTAGGGTAGTCTTCTCCCCAAAATTTCCAAGAAGCAAATTCAGAGGAAAGCTCCCCCCACTTTTTTTTGCTACCTGGTTCTAGTGTTTTCACAACGGTCAAGGCCCTCAATGGGCATCTGGGGGAGAGTTCTGTCCGTGATTCGCGCTTGCTGTGAAGAGCCTTACAGCCTTCCAGAGACAAGCAGATCTGTCTCCCACATGAAGCTTGAAAGGAACAGGGAAAACAAACAAGGAAACTACACTGAGATTTTTCCGTAGAAAGTCACCACTACGGGCGCTTGGGTTGTTCAGTCAGTTAAGCATTCAACTTCCACTCAGTTCGTGAGTTCAAGCCCCAAATAGGGGTCCTCGCTGAAATGCAGAGCCTGTTTGAGATTCTCTCTCCCTTGCTCTCTGTCCCTCCCCCACTTGCGCTTTCTCTCTCTCTCTCTCTCTCTCTCTCTAAATAAATAAATAAACTTATAAAAAAGAAAGAGAGACGCCTGGCTGGCTCAGTTGGTTGAGTGTCTGACTTCAGCTCGGGTCATGATCTTGCAGTTTGTAGGTTCGAGCCCCGCATCAGGCTCTGTGCTCACAGCTCTCTGTGTCTCTATGTCTCCCTCTCTCTCTGCCCCTCCCCTGCTTGCACTGTCTCTGTCTCTCAAAAAATAAATAAAAAATATTAAAATTTTTTAAAAAATTACAAAAAAGAAAGGCATTCCATACAGTTAGACTACTTTTCCTAGTACAGCTCTACCTTCTTATTTGAGTTTGTAACAGCTTTTTTTTGTTTAATAACAAAATTTCATTCCAATCGTTACGTGCTCGTTTTCACAAGCTGCCCTGGATGGGGAAGCGCACTTTACGGGCTGCGCCCCTGACTCCCGTCTAGGGCTCAGATGGGTGGAATTGGTCCCGGGCGCTAAAGCTCTCTGCACACCAAACACTGCACGGCCAACCCAATGCTTTTGTGCTTCAAATGTGAAAACAAGGTTGATCATGGACCTGAAAGAAAAGCGTGTGTTAAAATAATCTGGAAGCAAAGCATCTAATGAACGGCTTAAAGGAAAAGAGCCAAGTTTTACCATGAGGGGGTATTTAAAGTAGTCACTGTCGAGGGAGCACTCTTTGGCAGCGAGAGCCAGGCCTTGTAAAATGGGGATAAAGATCTGCAAGAAAAATAAATCAGAAACGCAAGTTCAGGAAGACGTTAAGAACAGGAGGCGTGTTAAATACAGTGCCGGCGCTGAATGTCCAAGCATCTCCACCTTCCCCAGGGAACACCTGTTTTGTTCATAGAAGGGTCTAGAATCTGGCCACAGGGTGCAGCTCTGCCCTTCGACAAGGCTAACCATAAAGTAATATAGCTGAATTTTCCAGAAGTAACAGGATTCGGCGAGTCCTAATTCTCTGGCGGGACTCCGAGGGACTCACCGGAAACTCACGATTTCTGAGCCTGTTCTCAGCCCCCAGGGCTCCTCCACTTAGCAACCCCGTGCTGTACATCC
>NC_043707.1:134750216-134754721 GCF_006229205.1 Suricata suricatta
TGCACGCCGCACACACACAGGGTGCACCCTTGGGTCTCGTGAGACCACTATTTATTTTCACCAGAGTTCACTTGTCTTTCTAGAGAGAAAAGCTCACTGTGCTGCCTTAAGTGCTCCTGCAAGTCGGCAAGACCAGCACCCGAGAGAAGTGCTCGAGGGGTTCCGGAGACAGCCACGCTCCTAATGGGGACTCGGCCCCTGGATTCTTCCTTCACTAGTGTTTGGGAAGCCGGTGAAACACAATTCCTGAGATTTCAGAGGCCTTAAAGTGAAAAGGTACAAATAACGTAGGCATAACAACAGATGACAAGGAATCCTATCAGTGAGAGCGACCGCTTCCGTTCCTCTGGGTGAAAAGACACGATCACACAGTAAACTGTAGGAAAATGTCATAAAAATCCCTGCATCGGGGGACCCGGCTTGTGTGAAAGCCGTTGTGCAAAGTGTTCATTTCACAATGCGGGCCGGAAAACGCCCACCGAACGTGATGCCAAAGTTTCACTGTGAAGAGACCTTCGAGGCTAAATAACCAGCTTTATTACTACATATCCCATGTCTGCATTTTCACTGGACTTCACACAGCGAGATACAAAACCTGTATGACTTCCTAATGAAAGAAGCCGCTAGTACGATGTGAGATCTCATTCCCAGTGTGGTGGGGAGAAGACAGAAAATCCCGTGTGCTGTGCAGACTGCCACGAAGCTGATCTAGTCCCTGATTTACTGACCTCCTTTGATGCAAACTCAGAGAACTAATTTTCAGTAGGACTCAACCGGCAAGTGCACCTCGCGCCTCACGCTCTCTCTCGATATTCTTGTGTTAAAAGCGCCTCAGAATCGGGGGCAGGGCCCGCCAGGTCTTCCCTCCGGGGCCCTGACGCACCGTTTAGAACACTCGATGCCTGCCGGACTGAAGTGGACAATGATCCGAACAATGCAGCTGTCCAGCTCATCATCTCAAGAAAGAAAGTGTCCGACTTCGGCTCAGGTCATGATCTCACAGTCCGTGGGTTCAAGCCCCGCGTTGGGCTCTATGCTGACAGCTCAGAGCCCGGAGCCTACTCCAGATTCTGTGTTTTCCTCTCTCTCTGCCCCGCCTCCCCTGCTCGTACTCTGTCTCTCTCTCTCTCTCTCAAAATAAATGAAACATTAAAAA
Organism: Suricata suricatta; assembly: GCF_006229205.1. NCBI lineage: Eukaryota > Metazoa > Chordata > Mammalia > Carnivora > Herpestidae > Suricata > Suricata suricatta. The sequence continues at coordinate 134,751,373 of NC_043707.1, forward strand.
AGGAAGCAAACAAGCTCAGGTAGAAGTCTGAGCAAACATCGCATGCAGGTTCACATTCAGAGACAGAAGCTTCCAGTAAACGGTGCCTTTAGAAATGGGCCTCGCACAAGCTCCGGCGGCGAGCCCGCTGACCCTCACCTGCTTGAACACGTCTTCGTCCTGGTGGGTGGTGCGCACCAGCTCCTGCATGAAGCCGTACGGGAGGTTCCGGCACAGCATGTACGGCACCAGGAAGGACGGCTGGAGCGCGGACCTGCGGACCCACCGAAAGGCAAGGGCTGTGATGGCTCGGCTCCTGGCTGGCGACAACTCGGCACACGGGCCGTCACGTCAGCGGGGGCGTCGGGTCAGGAGCCAAACGTGGACTCTCCCAAATACTCTATGTGACAGTTTTGGGCAAAAGATCGCCCTTCCTACCGTTCATAATCACTTTTTGGTCTTTTTAACAAGAGACTATGCAAAGTTTCAAAGAATCCATGTTTTTCTACATTCAGCCCTTTAAAAATGAAGCATTAACCCCCCCCCAAAGGGAGTCTTACTTGTTTATGCCTCATTCAACTGAAAAGATCAATGGGACCTGACGACTTCTAAAAAACTCTTATTAATTTTAACAACAGAATTTTTTTTATGTTTTGGTACATGTTTAATCATTTCCTTCTTCTTCTTCTTCTTTTTTTGAAGTTTATTTATTTACGTTATCTCTGCACCCAACACGGGCTCAAAGCCACGACTCCGAGACCCAGAGCGCACGCTCGGCCGATGGAGCCGGCCAGGCACCTCCCTTCCTTTTCCTTCTTGACAACTTTCAAAAACATATGGTTACGATACAGAAAATAATGTAACAACATCCAGAACAAATAAATGTTGTGACTTTGCCATTGTTTCCTTATTTTTGCATCCTTTTTCCTTCAGATATTTTCCATAAAATGCATGATATCTGCAAATACTTTGATGAACTGGAAACCTTTATGGGACCCTCAGAAACAACCAGTGAATCATGCAGGATACTTTGTGTGACTCCCCAGTTAACTATTCCCCCACTTCTACTTATCACTGAGTAACAGAAATCGGTTATATGATACATGGAAAGTAATGACCTGCGCACTTATCCAAACATCTCCCCTGATTTCAAGCAGCTGCTGCGAAACTGCTCATTTCCTGCCTTGACGCTGACGTGTTTACACAACGGTCTATAAAGAAAGCAGGCAGACAGTGGTTTATTTTCAGTGTTTCAGAGAAGAGAAGGGGCCTTAGCGGTCACCTAGCCGACCACTTTTGTTTTACAGGGGAGGGAGCGCACGACTCAGGGTGCTGATGCCCGGCGGTGGGCAGGGTCCTCTCCCTGCCGGCAGGAGCACACACGGGCCTGCCTACCTTGGTTGTGTGAGGGAACCTTGTAGAACTAACGCGGTGTGGGATATGCACTGTGAGCGGATGTTGCTCAGAAGCTGGCTCACCGCTGGCTGGCTGCACATCTGGAACGAAAGGCAGAGGTTAGGGCCGCAGAGACAGACAAAATGACCCTGTACTGCTGAAAATGACAAGAGGCAGAAGGGATCGATCTCCAGGAAATGGCACGCTTCTCTCTTGCTTTATTCATAACGAACCAACCAGAGTAAATGGTACCCTCCAGACGTGCTGCCTCCGCTGAAATCTATGGTCAGAGGAGCAAGCGCGGAGGTGCGAGGTGGCCAAAGGGGGGAACTGCAGAGATGGGCACACGCGCTCTGCTTCTGCTACGGTTACAGCAACAAAGCCCGGGGAAGCCCTTCGCGAGCATCTAACTAACAAGTAGACAAGTGGACGAGTCTGGAACACTGGAAGCAGTCTACGAACTGGGAAGGAAACAGTAACAGAATCAGCATGAAATGGCAGGGAAAATGTAGCTTCCAGAGTTTAAACCCGATTCTGAAGTTTTATGTGATTATGGATAAGTAACGTCCCGGAGATCCGTCTGCTTACTGGGACAGCACAGACAGTCCCTGTCTTACCCCGGATTCCCCTGGACGACCTGAGCAACCGCACGACGCTGAGCCGCTGGAGACCGCGCGCGGTGCTGGCGGTCTCCAGGCGCTCCACGAAGGCGGGTGATTATTACACTCGTGACAGACTATCGGACATTATCAGGGCCGTGGAAGTCGCTGGTGGCAATGGCGCTTGCCCCCATCACTTCCTCCTTCCACTAGAATGTGACTTCCGGGCGGGCAGGGATCTTTGTTTTGTTCACTGACAGACCCTGAGCCCCTAGCACGGTGCCTGGCACACAGCACACGCTTGATGGCCACTTTCCTGATTGAATCAATGAATGTTCCTTGGAGGCGGGGAGGTGGGGGAGGGGAATGATTAGTTATCAAAAAAATAACCAGGCTTTCGTGGGTTTTTGAATCTATTTCATATTACCTTTGGTGCTTTTTTTTCCTCTATTCCAACTCGGTCAAAACACTCGATGAGGTAGTTCAGCATGTCTGTCTCCTTGCAGGTCTCGATGGTGAAATGGTCACTGTAGGAATCCCAAGTACTTGCCCCACCAGAGGCTCCCAAACTTTGGAGAAGAGAAAAGAAAATCGATGATTCTTCTCTCTTCTCGGAATGACTGATTTTTGCTAGAGTCTGCGTTTCGGCAGCACAAAGCCTGTTAGGACCCCTGCGCCCAGGACAAAGCACAGACACCATGCAGCCGGGGCTGGGGCTGACCGCTCGGTCCGCCTGCTCCGAGTCAACAGCAGTAACTCTCAGTAAACGTTCTACTGACCGGAGAAGAGAGTCGGGCCAGAAACCCGACATCTTGCCTCACTGGGAATGGCAGCTCACAAAGCCAGGAGGACTAAGAGTTGCCCCTGTGGGCCAGTCATCTGGAGGATGCCACACATCCTTCAACCAAACTGGCCAGCTCCCCTCGGGCTCACTTGTGAGCTGAAACCAGAACACACTGCAATCAAACGCCTCAGGTGTGATGCTATAAAGACTGACAAAATATTAGGGCGCCCGAGTGGCTCAGCCACTGAGCAGCTGACTTCGGCGCAGGACATGATCTCACAGCGCATGAGTTCAAGCCCCGCGTCAGGCTCTGCACTGACGTCCCAGAGCTTGGAGCCTGTTTCAGATTCTGTGTCCCCCCCGCCCCACCACTCCCCAGCTCACGCTCTATCTCTCTTTCTCTCAAATATAATAAATAAACATTCAAAAAAAAATAAAAACACAACCGACGGGATGGGAAAAGATAGTTGCAAATGACATATCAGATAAAGGGCTAGTATCTAAAATCTACAAGGAACTCACCAAACTTCACACCCACAAAACAAATAACCCAGTGAAGAAATGGGCAGAAGACATGAACAGACACTTCTCC
>NC_043707.1:134754821-134801234 GCF_006229205.1 Suricata suricatta
TACAACACGAAGCGCCGTCGTGATCAGTCAGGACCACTCTCCGAGGCCAACGCCAAACATGGTCTCAGGGGTTGGGGTGAGAAATGAACGTTTAGACCAGCCGTCAGCCAGTCACACACCAAACCCGAGGTTCCCCTCACAGACTTGCTGGCTCTGCACAGCAGACGCACGGAGAGTGATCGCGGCACAGGGAGAGGGCAGGAATTTTACGATGAAAAGGAAATGAGAGAAGATAAACTTAGCCCAAAAAATTAGATAGGAAAGATGATAAAGGACGGGAAGAAGATCACGGACTGAAGAGACCAGACCTTCTTCAGCGGGGGCGGTTAGAGGCTAGAAAACCACAGGCCCGACAGGGTCTGAGATATAAACAACACGCTTTGCAGCCAGATGCGCACACATACGTAACTAATTCTGACATATATACATATTTTATAGTTGACCTTAGAATTTTAGAAAAATTCAACTGACCCTCGAACAACACAGGGATTAGGGGCGCCAGCTCTGCGCGTTTAACTTTTGTCTCCCCAGAGACGTCACTGACAGCCTACTGCTGACCAGAAGTCTTATCAACACAGTCTGTTAACATGTTACTCCGCATGTGTGCCGCTATATACGGTATTCTGACGCATACTCTTAAGTATTATTCTTAAGCTAGAGAACAGAAAATGCTATTAAGAAAATCATTAAGGAAAATACATTAACACACACCGTTCTGTGTTTATCGAAAAAAGTCCACGTACATGTGGTTCGAACCCTGTTGTTGAAGGGTCAAGTGGAGACATAAGTGACCTCGAAAGTATGATTTAACATTTAAAAGATGAAAACCACGCCTCCAGAAGTAGAAAGGGGGAAAAAGACATATTTACCGCACAACCTTGGTTTCAATCTAACTGCAATTCTTTCTTCCTCTGCCTGATGTTAGTGACTCAGTGACTAGATCATCCCCTACACTGGCAAAGATGAACTTGACCAACACGCTTTCCGTACACACGACTGAGGCTGGTCTCCCTCTGAGTGGCTCTCGAGGAAGACAGTGAAAACAGCCCTCCTCCTGTTTAAAATGAAAGACTTCAGCTATACAATTTCCTTGATAATGAGGCCCAAATTTTCTCCATTTTTCCATTTCTGAAATGAAAAGCACCTCACATCGGAGGTCGACAGGTCCCTCCTGTCGCACGGGGCCGGCGCGGCCCAGCGCCCACAGCAAGCACGTGGGTGTCCGCGTGGAGTCGGCGCGCTCACGGCGTGGCTGCTCCCGCACTGAAACCGGGCGGCGTGGGTTCTATTCTTAGCCAGAGCTTATCATTTAATTTTAACTGACATGTGGCGACCTCAACGCCAGCTGAGCCATCTTCACAATGATCTCATGAAGAGTGACAACGCCATGTAGAAGGACTGCCGGCCTTACGCCGGGCAACGCAAACCACGGCACTCAGGATATATTAGAGAATTTTCAAAGCTAAAACAAGTGGGTACATTTTGGTGACCACTGAAGTGACACTTCAACTGACTTTCAAGAAGACAGGAAGACCAAAAATTGAAATAAAACCTAACCGAATTGGAAATGCAGAGAAAATTCCAGTACTTGGTCATATATTACAAATCTTAGACTCAATCCCAACGTAGGCCATGGTCCCCCAGCGGGAAAGGCAGCTGGTCTCAACGATGCGACGAAATGGTCTTGACCAAAACTGACAAGGGTCTTCAGGTTCAAAGTGAAAAGCGTTGGACTCACATTTTGAATGTGACACAGAAGGAGAAAGCGGTGTCATGTTTATATGTGTATGTTCCGGCCACCAATAAACATTTTTTAAATTTTAAAATGACATTTCATTTTTTTCCCTAAAAAAGTCATCACAAAGTTCCTGATGCTTTTACAACTGTGACACATGGAATATCACACTGGAAAGACGTCACATTTAAGGCCTACGAGTTATCTGCAAAGTCACACTGCCCTCTGGGAGGATCTGTGAGCCGTTTTCTGACAGCTGCATCAACAGTCCAATTTAATGTAATTAGTCTGCATAACAGAAACACAGCTGGCTGCCTCTGGGAACAAAAACACAATGAACATCTTCCGGGGAGTCTCCCATGCATTAGATCAGTCAGTGCAAGCCAAATCCCATTGAAACGCACCAAGAAAAGCGTTCCTTAAAAAGATTCATTTTATCTATCACGCACTCTCCTATTTACTCATTTTTTGGAATGCGGACGTTGGAGTTTTGTGTTTTCTCACTGCAAGGCCAAGTCAGAGCTACGCAGGTTGGAGCAACATAAATGCATCGAACAAAGGTTCGGTGTGCCTTCTTTGTGGCAGGCACTGTTGCGGGCTCCGGGGGGCGACACGGCACATCGACGGGAACAAGACCCTGCCCGTACAGCCAGTATATTCTAGAGGAGAAGGGAGGACAGCCCAAAACAGTACAGAAATGCTATGAAGAAAAATAAAAGCAGAGTCCGGTGACAGAGATGGGCAGTAAGTGCACGTGTGTTTTACACGCTGTGTGATGCGACCCTCTGACGAGGGCGTGTACATGGGGACCCCCAGGGGGTCAGGGGAGCAAGCCACGCAGCCATATGTTGGGGCCAGCCGTCCAAAGAGAGGACGTAAGTGCAAGGGCCTAAGGCAGCGGGGACTATGCTGAGTGAGGTCAAGAACAGGCTCGTGAGGGGCGCCTGGGGGGGTCAGTCAGCTGAGCGTCTGACTTCGGCTCAGGTCATGATCTCACAGTTCACGGGTTTGAGCCCTGCGTCGGGCTCTGTGCTGGCAGCTCAGAGCCTGGAGCCTGCTTCCGATTCTGTCTCTCCCTCTCTCTCTGCCCCTCCTCCACTCATGCTGTGTTTCTCTCTGTCTCAATAATAAATAAACATTAAAAATTAAAAGAAGAAGAAGAAAGAAAAGGCTTGTGAGCAGCAGAGGGTGGAGGCACGAGGAGGCACGTGCACCTGGAGAGGAGGAATGCACACGTGTGCCCGCGAGCACGTGTGCGTGACGCAGGGTCTCGTGCTCCAGGGCGAGGCTTTGGGTTTACTCTGCGTGACAAGGGACATTCCTAGAGGCTTTCGAGACAGATGGAGTAGAACTATTTCCATGTTTTATCCCCAAGGAGTGACGAGCAGCAGAAAGAACAGGGTAAGTGTCAACATTTTTCATGACTTGCTAATTTTCCCTTTCTCTGTTCACACAGGTTCACGACTGACGAGACTTCCCCTCCTTCGGGGAAATATCTAAGAAGTTGAAATCGGATTTCTTCCCCGTTGTCAGGGTCCCAGGAGACAACCGGGAGCGTTCTCCGCAGAGGACCTGCGACACTCCCTTCACGACAAGGCGCTCGCTTCCCCTGTGCAGGCGCCGACCCCCAGCAGATCCTTCTAATCCCTACAGCCCCCTTCACAGCCGGCCACGGAACATCACGCAAGGAATGTTTTGTTCTACCTTTCCTTCTTCTAAAGTTTTTCAAATGTTTATTTTTGAGAGGGAGCATGCCTGCGCGTGTGCACAAGTTGGAGGTAGGGGCGCAGAGAGAGGGGGCCAGAGGATCTGAAGCATGCTCCACGCTGACACCAGAGAGCCGGATGTGGGGCTCGAACCAAAGTGAGACACTTAACCAACTGAGCCATCCAGGCGCCCCAGGAATGTTTTACTTTTCTTAAATTAATCCTTTTCATCACCGCTACAGATAATCAGCACGCGAATGTATTTCCCAACTACTTCCTAAAACATGTGTCCCGCATCCACTCCAGCCTCGGCTCCACCAGCCAAGCAGAAGGGGAAGACAGATGCGGCTGCTGATTCTTTCTTCTCCACCGCTAATTTTCCTGGGCAAGGAGCATGAGCTGCAATTGCTTACTTCACAGTGAACAAAATATTGCGAAGACCAATTAGCAAGGCGGGAGGGGCGCCTGGGTGGCTCAACTTAGGCTCAGGTCATGATCTCACCGTTCATGGGTTCAAGCCCCGCGTCGGGCTCTGTGCTGACAGCTCAGAGCTTGGAGCCTGCTTCTGATTCTGTGTGTCCCTCTCTCTCTACCCCTCCCCTGCGCACGATCTGTCTCTCTCTGTCTCTCAAAAATAAATAAATGTTAAAAAAAAATAATAAAAAAAGAAAGGGGGAGAAAGAAAATAAGTATTTACTTCCTGATCAAACTAACAAGGCTTTTTAGGACCTCTTCTTGGTTCTGACCCTCCAAGGATTCCCGAGTTCCTCTCTGTGTGCTTCAGTCAGTTACCAGCTTTTCACCCATCCTTTCACATTGTTTGGAAGTTGCCCAAATCTGGATAGATCCGATTCTGTTTTCACAGCCAGCAAAGGGCCTGCCAACTGAATGGAATTTTGTAATTACCGAGTAACATGCTGGTGCTCCCCTGCCAAGGAACGGAGTAGATGCATAAACACTGGGCAGCAAAATAACTAGTATGAGGAGCGAGAACGACACAGGTCCTATTGGGAGCACAGCGCTGGAGAGAAGCAGGTGAGTTCTGGACTCAGGCCCTGCCCCGAACCAGTTATGTGATGGACCGCCCCATCGCTGGGCTCCTTACGGTAACTGGGAGGTGGAAGTGAGGATAAAGGGACACGGTGTGCAGTGTGCGGGCTCCGGGTCTGGCACCCGACGCTCCATAAATATCTGGGGCTGATATTTCACCGTCCGTTCTTTCTCCTTGTGGCTATGGAATCTAGATCAGAGACAAGGTCAGGATGCTGGGAGTCCAGGGCTTAGAGTAAAAGCAGCACACGATCTGCTATCTTCGTGAAAGCATGGAACTAAATAGGCCGGGGAGAGAGAGCATTTCTCCCACAATTTACAGTAAAACAGATAACAAAGCACTTTTATCGTGCATGGAAACTGATTCCTAAAAAGGATGCCTGCTCGGGGCACTTGGGTGGCTCAGATGGTTAAATGTCCAACTTCAGCTCAGGTCATGATATCCCCGTTTGCGAGTTCAAGCCGCGTGTCGGGCTCGGTGCTGACAGCTAGCTCAGAGCCTGGAGACTGCTTCCGATTCTGTGTCTCCATCTCCCTCTCTGCCCCTCCCCATCTCATGCTCTCTGTCTCTGTCTCAAAAATGGATGAATAAACAAAAACATTTTTTTAAAAAAACCGATGCCTGCTGCCTTACTATAATCAGGCAGGAGGACATTATCGACATGAAAAAGACACTTCTACCTTTGGGAAATTTACTTGAGAAAGGGTAGTATAATGTTCAACCTAATACAAATATCAGCGCTCCTGAATCAATACTCAGCCTTGCACCCACACTCCTTTCCCTCTTTATATACTCTCTCTAATGATTCTTCTGAACACTGCCAAATTTAATGAAGTGTACCTAACTCCTACTGCTGTCTCTATTTATAGCCTGGAGCTATTTTTGAACAGTGCTGGGCACAAATACCAAGTCAGTCCAGTGGAAACTTCGATTTAAGAGCAAAATTTTAAGACAATGAGTCAGAGGTTCAGAAAGAAGGTGCTATTGTATTTTCTTGCCCAAAGTCACCTAGGACCTCAAATAGTTTTTCACTTGGTTTTTGGGGGGGTGGGGGGGCATTCAGCAGCATCGTGATCTGTGTTTTCACCTCTGCTGCCATCCCTAAGGCTGTCTAAACAAGGGTCTAGCTTCACTGAGGCCAAGGAGGTGATCGGTGAAAGTGTGAAGGCAGATTCACAGTTCTACTAGACAGTTCGGCCTCATATGCTCTTCGACAGACTGTCCGATGGAGCTGGGCTGGAAACGGGGCAAAGAGACACGCACACACGGTCCCGGCCCCTCTGCCATTCCTGAGTAGCAGCAATCCATGCACCTGTCCGTAAGAAAACATGCCTCCCAGAATACGTGTTGCAGCTCACAAGAACACTCATCTCAGACCTCAGGGTGGGGGAACTCGAGGACTGATCCTTAATCTGCTGCTTGTACTTCTGACACATGATTCCACGTACAACGTCCTCGAAACTTACTGGGCAACAACGATGAGGAAGTTCCCCGGTGCCACGTGACCCCATGTAAGGACCTGGCACCTCGGTACATGCAGGTTTCCCACATCTTAACTCTCCAGCCTGCCTCATCTGACCCTACGCTGTTTAGATTCAAAGCACAGCCCTGATGAGCACTTATGAAAGTTAGTTCCTAAGCACCTACGCACATGCAGGGGTGAGACTCCATTCCTCCGATACCTGGACCCAAACTGGACACAAGAAAACTCATCACCACCACCACCACCTTCATCATCACCATCATCACCATCATCATCATCTTCTTCGTCTTCGTCACTACTGTCACCAGAAAGTGCGAGGAAGAGGAAGGAGAAGGGACTGTCGTACATACTACCACAACAAAAGCAAAAAAGGTCATCAGGGAACAAAGGAAAAACAAGTGAGGGCAGGCTTTTGCAAGGGCTGTCCCTTTTAAATTACACGTTACACTAAACGTTCTGTCTACTGACATGCAGAGAATCAATTCACCCCCATCACATAAATGCACAGGTGTGTCCCAGGCGCGGCAGGGGGCGGCGGGCAGTGGATTAGTGGGATGCTGATGCTGACGCTTTCTGAGAGGCTCCAATCAGAGTGTCAGGGCACAGACGCTGGCCCGGCCCCAGTGACCAGAGGAAAGGGGCACCAGCCCAGACCTGCTCCCACCAGCCCTCGGGCTGACTGCATTGCAACTATCATTGGCAAGAGTCCAGAGAGCTGGAAAGTGCCCCCGTGAGCGCCGGCTCTCAATGCAAACTGCCCACAGCCGCTGGAATTCGTTTGTAATGAGGAATGACACGTGAGCTAGGTTTCAGAAAACGAAGTGACTTCCTGTTTGTTTGGGTTTTTTGGTTTTTTTTTTTTTTTTTGGTACAGTAAGGAGGAAGAGTGAGGGGCAAGAAGAGAAAAAACAGGGACAGGCGACGGAACACCCACGCTTTCCACTGTTAGCAAAGCCTGGCAGAAGCATGGAGTCCGGGTGGGAGCCGACCAAACGAGTTAGACACACGGGTTAATAACCCCAAACGGAAAAACACACGTCACTGAGGTCAGTGTCACACACCAGTTCTTCCAAACCGAAGTTAATCGCCTCTCCCTGCACCGCAAACACGCACCCCGCTCTCCTGCTGATTCCAGAAATACCTAGGAGAGGTCCTTAGGGAGGAGGGGCGTCTGCTCGCGGCCCTGGGCGAGGCGGCCAGGGAAGGCGGGCCCAGGCTGGAGGGTCTCTGTCGGGGAGAGCTGGCAGGCACCGCTTGAGGGCTACTAGCGAGGCCAGGGCGGCTGGGCGGGCTGGACAGACCGGCGACGCCTGGGGACCGCGGGGCAGAAGCGGAGGGCCCCCACGGGTGGGCGACCGTGTAGGGGCGATACCGTGGAGAGGCGGGCTGGCTCCCTGCGGCGGTCCCCGAGGCCGCGCCGTGGGGACTGAGGGGGCCGGAAGGCACAGCCGTCGGGCCAGCGGCACGGGAAGGGGAGGAGGCATAGGACGGGCTCAGCATCAGCACCGAGCTCCAGAAACTTGTCCTGGGAGCCGGGCTACTTTCATAGAGGCTGAATCCGAGGAGGAAGAGAAGAGAGGAGAGAAAATGGAAGACAAACTTGAGGTAAACAACGACAGCGGAAAATATGAAGCTCTAAAAGAACAGTATAATTACAGGTCAGACCTCTAAGCGTTCAAGTGTACTCATCTTTCAGACACTCTAAATCGTTACCCTCTACTGCTGCTGGGACCCGAAGGCCACAGTTACAAGATGACACAGGCCTCCTTCCAGGGAGTAACCTACTGGATACACAGCCATTTGTTTCTAAAGTTTACCAACAGCCTCACAGGGGGGAGCCAGACAAACTGACGCGTCCCGCGGGGATGAAATGCATCCTCCCGCCACGACTCGTGCCATAATCTGCGGGGCGAGGCCCACGAGGGAAGGGTCCCTTCTGTCACACGCCCCGCGGCTGTTCTAGCGCCGATTAGATGCGCAAAAGGAACCACACTGACCTAGACAACGAGCTGGCACCGAAGGAACCCAGGCCGCAGAACATGGGGCTGGCTCCCGGGTTGGAGCCGGTGCTCAGCAGGAGACTTCTGTCCGGGGACCGAGCTGCCGCCGCAATCGGCTGCGACGTGGCCGTCAGGCTGGCAAACGGGTTTTCATCTCTAGTCTGCGTGGACATCATTAGCACTTCCATTAAAATCTGGCCAATCAAGTCCTTAAAGTCGGAGAACACTGTTGGAAAGGCAGAAGAAAGAAGAGGTTACACACGGTTCCTCATACACACACACACAGTCAGTGAAGAAGCCACATCAAACCGGAGGCCCAGCGTGGTCACCGGACCGGATTCCGGGACAGCACGAGGACATCAGTAGACAACCCGGTGGAATCCAAATCAAGTCTGGAGGTGAGGGGATAGTAAGATCTCAGGTTTGACAAATACGGTGTGGTGACGTAGGAGGTGAGATTAGGGGAAGCCCAGGTCAGGGGTAGAGGCGGGAGCTCCCTGCGCTGGCTCAAACCTCTGCGAATCTCCAATCATTCCAAAATGCAAAACTTATCTAAAAAATAAGTGTAGCCAATGAGAGTCACTGCTGACGTACATTAACCGTAAAAAGAAACTGCTCCCAAATACAGACGTCTGTGTTTCATACTAGAAACAAAGCTGGGTTCATAGGTCTCCGCCTACACGTGTGTTACAGACAGTAAAACTATTAAACGCGAGGTTCAGAATATTCTAGGAAGGGGCTGACATTCAGTCACCATCTGGCTTTCTGGAGCCAATTCCGTTTTCTAGCGTTCTCCTCCTGGCAGCCCCCAAGGCTTTCCCGTAGGTCTTTAGATACGTTTTATCCACCAAATAAATAAAAGTTGTAACCGACGTTCATCTTGTCAGACCTGGTTATTAAAAATTAGCACTTATATGAGTACAAAACATAAGAATCCTATGGTTTACAATAAGATTTATCACAAGTGGCAGGCTTTGGAAACACGTGGGTGCTAAGCATGTCTACGACCAGTTAATAAGAAGACCCCAGTAAAATCAGAAATAAACGATCCACCTGCCGGGAACACAGGGGACTTTTCTTGCCATGGAAGATGGGCCGAAAAGGGAAAGATGATCTTTCATTCACTCATTTAAAGTATATCTATGGAGGGATTATTAAATGCCAGGCACCCTTCTAGGCACTGGGAATGTATCAGTGAGCAAAACAGACAGAAATCCCTGCCATCAGGGAGGTTACGTTCTAGCGATATGCAAAGAAACACGACCACGCCCCTCCTCTCTCTTCTGCATCCAAAGGACTGCTGGAAAGAGTGGCGGTGCCCTTGAATGCTGGGCTCTTGCTGGAAGTTTCATTAACCTGTTCTACAGTGCGGTTTAGTGTAGCCTCTTAAAATAGAACCCTGGGAACAGCAAGATATCAATACGTTCTATCTTCCGCAGCAATTCAATCAAGTTAATGTACTCCCTGTCCACACAGGAGTCAGGAGGCACTCAACGCAGGTACAGGGCATACAGAGCAGCTCTCAGGGTCCCTGGAGACCACTCAGCAGACTCCTACTTTATTAGAGACATTAATAACTTCAACTTGGAAACAATGGAGACCATTAACTGGCTTAATCCAGTTTTCTTCTCGAGAAATCACCAAAGTAAAAAACCAATGTATCAGTAAGATCAGTGGAAAGTGGCCAAACATCAAGAAGTATCTCTGATAGTCAAAACTACAACCCCTAAGGAAGAGAAAGTGCATGTGGGTAATATAGCCAGAGACGAAGATCTTAAGGTCTTAGTTTTCTCTGAACAGATGAGCCAGATTCCTACCTTCTTTTGGGTTCTGCTTAAACTGTGCAGAAAGAGAAGAGAGAAAGATGACGTCTCTGTCCCGGTCCTTCCAGGAGACTCGAAAGATCTTACAGACCAGCTGTAAGGCCTGTTCTTCGGACACTTCAGAACCCGAGGAAGGTTCCTGGTGGGGAAGAAGATTTGGGGGTTAATTTCAAGTAATTCCTTTATTAATGAGGGTATTTTAGAAATGCGTGCAACTGCTCACCAACGGACTTGGGGAATAAGAAGCTAGTGACTATGACTGCAAAGTTGTGATGTGCAGGTTTGATGAGTTTACAACAGAAGCTACAGGGGTGGGGGTGGGGATAAAAGAGCAGGAGAATTACCTGCAATCATCAAGGGGGTAATGTGAAAAAAGGATATGCCTACATTGTATTTCTTTACTTTCCTGAACTCCAAAGGACCAGGTAAACATTCTAGGCACAAAACCAATTTTTATCCAAAACGTTCTCCAGAATTTAATGTTACCCACTAGTCTCTATCACAGATAAAATATCATATATATATATATATATACACACACACACACACATATATATAAAAGACCTCCATCAACACGAAAGAACTCCACAAAACAAAGCATTGTGCCACTAGAAGGCCACAGTCCAACACAATCATCAAAACAGGTTGCTCAACCCTCATAATTTGCTGCACAGAAAGAGATGCAATTATCTCTACCAGTTCTACCCATGATACCCTGCAAAAGAAAATACCTTTTATTTAAAAAAAATTTTTTTTTATTTTGGGGAGGGGGAAGACATAGAATCTGAAACAGGCTTCAGACTCCAAGCCGTCAGCACAGACCCTGACACGGGGCTCAAACTCATGAACCACAAGATCATGACCTGAGCCAAAGCTGGATGTCCAACCAACTGAGCCACACAGGCACCCTAAGAAAACACCTTTTGCTAAATCTAGGGAACTAAGCCCAGATGATAACAAAATATAAAGACCTTAGCTTCTAAGTGCTATTGGATTTCATAGCCATTTTCCTCAGAATACTACTAAAGATGTGATGAATCTACTGGCTTAAGCAAAAAGATCAACAACAAAAAAAATTACCTCTAAGTACATTCTCATTACAAACCACTGATAAACACTTACCGATAAAAATACGGATCTGAAACAAAGGGAACAGAGGGATGTGACCAGATAAAAAGAAGTGAGCTACGCTCCCATTAGGGCAATCTAGGCTATGCATTTCTCCTCAAAAGAAAAGAAGAGGATCTGCTGACACGGAGTGGCCTGTTCTAACAGACTCCACGACATAAGAAACGACAGAGCATTTGTTTATATCACTGCACTAAGAACAGAAGCGAGGGTTTCATCTCTTACCAACCTTATCGCTGACGCTCCTTTTTTCTCTTCGATCGTTTTCGTCAACCTCCATATTTTCGATTCCTGAATCCACATCCACCTGGGACATGCTTTAAGCACAAAAGACAAATATGGCTTTTACCTTTTATAAATCCACCTAGTGTCAGAGCTGCTGTTTGAGGAAAAGTTCTTAAGTGTCAGACAGATCAGTCAGGAGAGCAAAATAATAAAGGTCCATCTTTCTTCTGATTAACTTTGAAGAGCACGTCATATATAGGAACAGAAAGAATGTTTGTATCTGTCTCTTGTACTTGTTGGACAGTGTTCCTAAGCTGTCTTAGGCTCACTTGCAAAAACAAATTAGAACGTATTTTCTATACACATTATTTTTAAATGGTCCATATACGATCAGGGCCTGACTACAAAAACCTGGTTAGGCACATGTATCATTTTCCCCACATTAGATAATTTCCCTAGCACCTGAAAAGACCGTCCTTTTACTACTAACATGGAATCACCTCTCAGAGGTCCAACTGCAATGTATGTATGTGTCTATTTCTGCTCCATTTGATAATTTGTCCCCTACCCCCACCCCCCAGAAAACATGCTATCTTGCTAACACTCCTCAGTAAATCTCGCCATCTGCTAGGTCAAAGCCTCTACCTCACTCTCCTACTTCAAGAGAGGCTTGGCCATTCTTGGCCTTTTGCTCTTGATACATGCTTAAGAATCAGCTGCACAGATTCCATAAAAATCCTGTTGGCATTTTGACTAGAAATTCATTGACCTGTGAGATCAAACTGGGGAGAAATGACATCATGTTGTTGAGTCTACCCATGGACAAGGGACCTCTCTCCAACTATTGAGGCCTTCTTTAAAGTCCTTCAATATACTTTTATAATTTGCTCCATGAGTCTTTCACTTCTAAACTTACACCTAGGTATCGTATATTTTTAAATGAAACTGTGAATGGTACCCTTTTAAAAATTAATTTCTTGTTGCTAGTCCCTAGTAATGTAACTGATACAGACCTCTTAAAGCAACTTGTTTCCTTACGCATAGGATTTACTAGGTAGAAAATAATTTCACCTCCAAATAACAACCGTTTTATTTCTTCTACTCCAATCCTTGTTTTACTGCACTGGGTGGGATCCCCGTGGGGACCAGACGTACACAGAGCAGCCATCTTTGTTCTTATCCCTGATTTTAAAGAGGGGGCTTCTAATTTCTCACCCCTGAGTGTGAGAGTTGCTGTGATTTCCAGAGAGATGTCCCTTATATTAGTCAGAACATGGTAGACTATGCTGCGGTTACACAAACACTCGGAATCTTAGCGGCTTAAGACTATAAGGGGTATTTCTTGCTTACGCCAAGTCTGGTGAGAGTGAAGCATCCTCACTCCAGCTTTAATCTATGCCATCTGCAATACACAGCCTCCAAGGTCACTGGAGCAAGAGAAGAGAGGGATGGAGGAGGAACATCGGCTCAACCGCCTTCACCTAAAAGTGACACATGTCACTTCCGCTCACAGTCTACTGGACAAAACTAGGTACTTGGCCCCAATCTAACTGCAAAGGAACCTGGAAATGCAGGGGAGCACGGGAAATATTTGCTCAACTCTGTCTCTGCCATATTGTCCATTTAGGATGCACCTTTCTGTGTCCTGTGTGTGAAGATTCTTATCATGAACTGATACTGAATTTTATCAAACTCTTCCAACTACCAAGATCATACGGCTTTTCTCTTTAGTATATAATGTGGTGAATGATATTTACAGATTTTCAAATGCTGCACCCTTGCATTCCTGGGATAAATCCCAGTTGCTCATGTTACGTTGTGTTGTTACTTTTAACGAAGCTCATGATTGAAATATCTGTACATAAATGACCTTACGTGTTTGACTGAATAAAGCTTCACAAGGGAAACTTCTAATGTCGCCAGCGCCCACATCAAGCAACAGAACATCACCAGCATCCCACAGGCCTCCCGCAGAACCCGCCCTGTCACGTCTGCGCTAGCCCTCGGTGGCCACCCCCCTGGCATCCAGCCCCACAGAACTTTCATCTCCTCTTCATGTGTGGGAGCATTTGATTTGTCAGAACCTCAGGACTTTTGCAAATACGTTCACGAGCATGATTACCACGTACTTTTTTTCTTTTATATTATTCTTGTCTGGCTTTGATATTAAGGTCTTGTTAGCTTAGTAAACTGAGTTGCTAAGAATTCCCTATTTTTTTTCATTATCTGGAAAAATCTGTATTTAACTGGAATGGCAGAATTTACCCATAAAAGTATATGGGCAAGGTGCCTTCTTTGGAAAACTTTTTAATTCTCCTTCAGTTGATTCATGGGTTTTGATCATTCAGGTTTTCTCTTTCCCCTTGAGTCCATTTTGGGAAACTTCTTTTTCTAGGAATTTGATTTTTATCCAAATTTTCATATTTATTTGCATGTTGCATATTTACGTTTTTTTCATGGAATTCTCTTTCTCAGTGACAAACACTCCTGAGTCCCCCCTCCGATGCTGGCATGGTCGTAAGTGTCTGACATGTCAATGAGCAAACAAAAGAGACAAAACAATCCTGTGTCGTGGAGCTTCCCTTCTACTTAGAGGGTGAAAGATAATAAACAATAAACATAACACTAAGTAAAACATACCATATAATGATAAATGCTATGGAAAAAATAAAGAAAAAAAGAGCAGGGGAAAGGCAACGGAGGGTGCAGGCCTTTCCACGTTAAACGGGGTGAGGCTCACGGAGAAAGGCCACATGAGCACCAACGGGAACGGGATCAGCCACACACACGCCCAGGGAAAGAGTTTTTATTTCCAATACCTAGTTATATCCCTTTTCCTTGTTTCGTTTATGTTAGAGCTTTATGTTTTCTTCTAAGGACCACGTCCGCTGCAACATGAAGCTCCTGATGTGTAACATCTGTTACTGTTCAGTTCTAGGTCATTTCAAGTGTCTTCTTTGATCTGTTTGAGAAGCATGTTCTGTTTCTTGTATTTCCAAATGAATGAGGGATTTGTAAAAAAAAAAAAAAAAAAAAAAAAAAAAAAAAAAGTGTTCCTCCCGGCATGAATTACCTGACCTAATGTCCTAGTCGGAAAACGTGACCTGTATGACGCGGCGCCCCCAAACGCCCTGGTCTTTGGATATTAGGAAAGAATGTGTATTCTCCAAGTGCACAGTGCAGAGGATTAGATCCAGCTTGTTAGCTGTGTATAGTTTGTCCATATGTTTACTGACGCTCATTCTTTCTGACCTACCGATGACAAGAGGGGTGTGTTAAAATCTCCCAGGGTGATTACGCGTCCTTTTCCTCTAGTTCTGCCGTGAGTTGCTTTATTGCTGCTGCTATCATATAAATAAGTGTATATACTTTGGAAACTGATAGCCTACTGTTAGACAGCACACAGTGCTTATTTCTAGAAATATTTTTGCCGTAAAGACTAGTTTATTAATGCTTACCCCAGTCTTCTCTTGTTTAGTATTTGCGGCATATTTTTCCCCTTTCACTTCCATCAAAAGGCTGAAAGTTCTAACCTCGTGATTCAGGTATGCCTTCTGTAAACAAGGATGCAGCTGGGTTTCGATTTCATTTTTAACCTGGATCTAAGTCTTTTCACTGTGATTCACTGCGATTACTTACCTATTTTTCATTTCTTTTCACCATCTTATTTTGGGCTATTTGTCTCTCCTTTAAAATTTGAGTTTCTTTCTTCCCTTTTTGAATTGACTTAAATCCCCCCAAACTCCCAACCCCCATCCCATATTTTCCCTTTACTGGCTTGGAAGGAAATACTCCATTCCTATTCTTTTAGTGGTCACCCTTGAAATTGTATCAAGTATCCTTAACTCAAAATCTAAAAAAGTTGGCCAGTATCTCCACTCGTCTCCCAAGCACACAGGGACGGTAGTGCTTGCTCCAAAGACCCCCCGCCCCCCACTCCCTCTGGCTCCCATGCTACTGTTACACGTTCCATCTAACCCACTTTTTGACTTCTCTCCCTTGATACTGTTGCCTATACTGTTACTACTGTTTTATACCACCAGTGTCTGTTTAGATTTACCACATTTATTACTGACTCAGCCTTCCTTCTTGCATCTCAGACATTACTCCTGAGGTCATTTTCCTTCTTCGTCAACTACGTCTGTTAAAAGTTGGGGTCTTCTGGTGGCAGACTATTGGGATGTCTGTGTGTGTTTGTTTTTTGGATCTATAAATGTCTTTATTTCTTGAACTGTGTTTCTCAAAGATTGGTGCACGAGGCCTCACGATTCCCCGTGGACGGTGAGCTTCCCTTCGGCATCTGATGCTACTACTCCACCCTCTGACTTCCGTCATGCAGACTACCGTTCTCTGGTAGACAATCCCTTTTTTTCTCTCTGGCTGCACTAAAGGCCTTTTGTCTGAAATTTTACTACAAAATGTCCAGATACGAATTTCTCTTTGTTTCATCAGTGTGCAAGTTGCTGGGATTTTTCAATCTGAGGACTCATATCATTTATCAACTCTAGATAAATTCTCAGCCGTTTATCTTTTGGATAATGGCTTCCAAACCAGTAGAGAAAACACACGGAAGAAAGCGTGGTGTGGGGAATCGCTCTAAGTCTCTCTATTCTCGCCTTCTGAAATTTCTATTAGATATAGATTGGATCTGTGTCCGTTATAACTCTAAAATATCTTGCGCATTTTTAGCTCTTTCTCTTTGTGGCACACTCTGGGTAACTAACTTCTTCAGCTCTACCATTTGGTTTGTTAATTCTCTCTTTAGCCATGTCTCATCAGCTCTTTAACTCATCAACTCAACTAACTCTCACATTTTCAATTTGAGTTATCTTTTCATTTCTAGACATTCTACTTGGTTCTTTTTCAGATGTGCTTGGTTGTCTTTATAGTTGCTCTCCCCTTACTCATGTCTTCAATTCCCCTTCCAATTTATCTAGAAATACGCATTTTGTATTCTCCAGCTGGTAATTCCCAAAACCAAAAATCTACAGGTGAATAATTCTCCTGTTACTGGTTCTGTTACGTTACTCATGGTGGCTTTCATCTAGCATATTCTGTGATTTCGGACCATGAGCTCATACTTCTTGGCGATTTTTCTAAGGAAATTCTCTGAAGACATGGATGATTTGCATTTGCTTCTGTAAGATGCCCTGAAAGCAGTACAGGCCTGGCTCCATTGCTAGTTCTCGGCTTGATGATCCTCAGGCTGTACAATAGTGTAGCTCTAGGCGCTAAACCCACATGAAGTCACCCGCTGGCCATGAAACTGCAGAGTTGACTTGATTTTTAAAAAATGTATCTACTGAGAGCAAAGGTGGTAAGAACAGAATTGCTTTAACTCTGTGGGCTTGATTTTCTTCGACTCGATCTCTTCCCTGAGAGTGTCGTCCTTTCGGAATTCTCACCTAATGCCAGGTGCTCTCTGACCTGCCTCCTCAGCCCAACCCCATCACGTGCTGAAGCCCCGGTCCAGCGTTTCTCAACCTTTTCCACCTCAGAACACACGCAGAGAATACTACTTGTCTGGCCCGCTGACACAAACCGTGGGAGCTGCCTCAGGGCAGAGGAGACGGGTCCTCTGCCCCAGGAATAAAGGAACCGATACCCAGTCACTCAGTCACTCTAGTACCCACTCAGGGCACACGTACAGCACAGGGACACCCCACTCTAGGACATCCTGACCCTTGTGGAGCTCCTAAGGTATCTGACTTCCCCGTGTGTACCCTTCCAAACTTTTAAATTTCACTAATCAGTGAAAACCTGGAAGAAATTCTTAGGGACTGACATCTGCTTGCCAACATGATATATACAAAATAAGAACACTAGAAAACATCGTTCAAAAACTTTTTTTGCCAGTTACACCATTATTTCATAAGAGACATTTCCATATAGAAAACAAAACAACTTATGAAGAACATTTCAGAATAATACAGAGACTCAGTCGCCTCAGAGATCTCACCCCAGTTTGCTAAGGACTTTCATGAACCTCCGGGTGGACTAGAGACGGAAGTGACTGAGTCGTTCCCTTTTCATGAATCCCACAGCGTACTGGACACCTGACTTGCTTTACCTTTTTTCACAAGAAACGCCGTCGATATCCATGCTCTGGGAGCGGGACAGGGACTGAGACTGGGTCTCCAGGCTGTTGGAGGGCGAGCTGCTGAGAGAGCTGACTCCTTCACTGCTCTGGCTGCGGTGAGCTGCTCCTAACCGGAAGAGACACGAGAGGCTTACGCGTCCTGCGAAGTCACGGTAAAGCCACTTGTAACGGCAGCAGCGGACGTACATAACCGGCAACCGCACCAGCACGACAGTCAGAGAACGAGGATTCTCTACGAGGAGACCATGCTAACTGGTAATGTTAAAGTCACAGAAACGTTAGCAAGAAATCACAGGGCACCCCTACACGCCATCTGAGGTCAGGACAGAGCTACATCTTACAACTGAAAGGGACTTGTCGTTTTTTCTTTCACCAATTCAAATCGGTCTGCGAATACGAATTAGCTACCATGACTGATCAGAAAAAAAATCCTTGAAATATACCAGAAATAAGAAAAATTAATAAATGGCTACAGAAATACACAGATGGACAGATGTGTGATAAAGCAAATACACCAAAATGCTAATGGCAGGCGCGAGATGGCAGGTACACAGGTGTTCGTTGCAAAAGTCTTTCAGCTCTGCTGTATGCTTGCGATTTGTGTGAGAAAATGCTGACTGTGCACAGATAGAGCCGTCAGTGATCAATGTCCTGAAATACAGGTCAGTTCACTCACTGGCTGAACGTCTCATCTGATGACTGGGAAAATGGGAAATGCTGACACTGCCCTCGCCTTCACAGAGCCCACAGAGCGGCGAGCCACAGCCCTGGGCGCAGGGCAGGCTGTTTCCTGTCTGTGTCTTTAGGACCATGTTTATCCCATAGAATTAAAAAAAAATACTTTACAAATATCTTTTCACAAAAAAGTTTTACCCAGCCATTTGCAAGTTCTTTAAAAAATATATACCGATGTTGCTGAAAGGAAAATCAGACTCACGTTAAAAAAAGGAAACAAAAAAACCTGTGTTGCCATGCGTAGCTAAAACAACGCTATGGATAAACTTTAACCCTCCCAGCATTTCAAGAAATGCCGTGGCTCTCCTGCATCTCTCTCACGAAAGACCACGAAACATTCACCCATTCTTGATAGCAGGCTTTCACGTGTGTCCGTTTATTAAAGCATCTACAGGACTCATGAAAGCAAAAAGGCACTGAATCCTCACTGTTTCTAAGTAGACTTGAGAAAAATACAGAAAACATCTAATGTGGCAAGAATTCTGAAACGAGCTCGGAGAAGACAGTAAAACTTTAAATTCAGGAATTCTAGAATGTAACCCAAAGTAAGTTCTCAGTAACCATTTACTGAAGATCACAAAATAGTCATCCATTCCTGATGGCTAGGTTCATGACGCCGATCACAAGGAATGGTCTACCTTTTTTAAATAAAATCAATAAATAATAAAGTTCAACAACTTTTATGGAGTACCAGTTAAGCAGCTTTAAAATTTCGATCTTATAAAACCAGTCCTAAAATTAAACTAAGTTGTTAAAAAAACCTGTGTTTGTAACAAGCACTCTGTGATATATACTAAGTGTACAATAACCCTACTGTAATACAGGGCCAGAGGGACCATACAGTGCAGGATACTGTGGTTCCAATATTTTTATAAAACATCAAGTATATCATCTGAACTCTTCTTTTCCTGAACCCTCACCACGGGGATCCAGCGGGGCAGTCCCCCCAGAATTTCCTACGTGCTGCAGTGTTCCTTGGTCTGTAGACACCATCCTGACTTTGGAGTGACCCCACTGCTTTCTTTTTTTTTTTTTAATTTTTATTATAGTTTATTTATTTTTGAGACAAGAGAGAGACAGAGCACGAGTGGGAGAGGGGCAGAGAGACAGGGAGACACAGAATCTGAAGCAGGCTCCAGGCTCTGAGCTGTCAGCACAGAACCTGATGCGGGGCTTGAATCCATGAACTGCGAGATCATAACCTGAGCCAAAGTCGGAAGCTTAACCGACTCAGCCACCTAGGCACCCCTCCATTGCTTTCTTATACTTAAAGAACGAATGGTGTCTTTGAATTTAGAAGCCATATAAATTAAATATTGTGGGTAAAGCCAAATCAAGCAACGATACAAAATATTGCTTTGTTTCCAAACCACACACAAGCTTCTGTGGCCCTCACTCTGTACCATCCCTAACTTGGGAAATCGCTGTCAGGAAGCCAAATGTCAAGGAATGGGAGACACCCCCCCCTACTTCTTCATCTCCATAAGGGCAGATGTTGAAGAATTAAAACAGATATAATCTCCGATTCTCTTTTACAAGATTTAAAAATTTTAAGCAATTCTTCAGAAAATGAGGCTGTGTAAATAAGCCTTGGATGCTTTATAAAATATGAACTACAAACTTGCAAGATGGCAGCTTTCCAAACTTTTATTACTCATCAGAGCTTATTAAAGGTAAATTTACTTTCTGTGTTAGAAGGCCGTCATTTTAAAGGAAATAAGGAGGGTTTTGTTTCTCTAAGATTTTCCTCCCAAAAATGTAGTATTTCCTGAATGCTATTCCCTTTCAGGTATAAACGAGACCAAATGCCTATTTAAGCTGTAACACTAGATCTAGTCCAGTATTTTACACACACACACACACACACACACACACACACACAGAGGCTTGCTAAATTAGAGTATAAGAAGAACAGAATTGCCAGAAGGGACCTTAACGTCCCGATAAAGCTATTAAAAAGGTGTGCGTGTGGTGGGGGGTGACTTTACGATCTTGGCCAATCTTCTTTTAAGGATGAGAATACGGAGATCTGGGAAGTCTAAGAACTTCCCTTAGCAAGTCGGACACAGAGGCAAGATAAAACACATGTCTCTTGGCTCCAAAGAAAATGCTATTTCCTCTACCCCAAACTGCTGAACAATTTTTTGATCACAGCTATTTTAAATCAAAGCTGTAGGTTTCTAGATTCTAACATTATAAAAGGTGGAGCACCTGGGTGGCTCAGTCAGTTAAATGTTCGACTTTGGCTCAGGTCATGATCTCAAGGCTCGTGGGTTCGAACCCCACGTTAGACTTTGTGCTGACAGCTCACAGCCTGGAACCTGCTTCAGATTCTGTGTCTCCCCCTCTCTCTGCCCCTCCCCCGCTTGCTTGGCTGCTCTTTCTCTCTCTCTCTCAAAAATAAACATTAGAATAAATACATAGAATTGTAACACAAAAACTTCAAAAGATATTAGTGCTATAAAAAAAATCATTCCTTCTACTACTTATCAAAATTCTAAAACTTATTTACATAGATCTTGACAATGAACTAAGCTAAAAGGTTAACCTTCATGGAAAATACAAAGTACACCAGTACTTTCTTTGGCCAATACCAAACTCACCCCCTCAATACTACTTATAATGAACGTATTCTACTCCATAAAACTGACTCATACATTCAGTCAGCAGCTAGGTTCCTGGTGAAAACATTCTGTCCTTGTGAATAAACGCAAATAAGATGAAATTTCAAACCTGTAAAGGATTATAGTGGTATTTAAAATATCGAGACAAGAAAACCAACAACTCAAATTAGAAAAATGCTTTGCTCTTCTTATGTATGAGACAGTGTATTCTTTCCCTTAGTGTCAAAAGGGTAGATCATGCCAAGCATCACACATCCGGAATCAAAATATCGTGAGCGCTCCTTGGAGAAACGGCTGCGTCCAGGGCTCGTACAGAGCAGAGTCAGGATGAGCCTGGAGCATCCGACAGGGCCGGCCAGCCAGCGCTCAAAAACAAGAACACCAAAAGACGACTGTGTCAACCAGAGCCGTCAACCCGAAAGAGCCCCTAGTGGCCAAAGCTAGAACAATTTGTGTAAAATAGTGAGATAAAAATAAATAATATAGTAATTTGAATTGTAACTCAAAGTACAAAATAAATGTGCATGAGTTCATACTGATATGAGCATTAAATAAATAATGGGAGAAGGGGCGAGTGTCCCTTACAGAAGAATTCCACATGACATATCTCTGTGTAGAGACTCCCCACTCCAGAAGGTAAGGCTTAACTCCCACTGCTTGGGTGAGGTAGGCTGGACTTAAGAACTCAATACTGAAGAACTGAGTCTGGGAAGGGAAAAAAAATTGTAGCTTCACCGTAGAGAGACCTGGCAAACCACAGCTTAGCTCGGTGGTGACGGTTAACATGACCAGCAGTGCGGCATGCACAGTGTGCACTCCGGACGGGAAGTGAGGGGAAGGGCCCTCTGCCTGTGTGTTCCTCTCCCCCTACAACCCCGGACCCCAGGCTCGTCACGAGAAAAACACTAGACAAAGCCGAATTAAGAGACATTCTATACAATGGTTCTTCAATATTGTCAAGAAAATGAAAAACACAGAAAGACTGA
This sequence comes from Suricata suricatta, assembly GCF_006229205.1. Taxonomy (NCBI): domain Eukaryota; kingdom Metazoa; phylum Chordata; class Mammalia; order Carnivora; family Herpestidae; genus Suricata; species Suricata suricatta. The sequence goes on from NC_043707.1 coordinate 134,776,418, forward strand.
GATACCATCATAGACCAAAGGAGATTCATCTTTAGTTTGGTTAACAGTAGTATGCCAGGCACCTGGGTGGCTCCGTCGGTTAATATGACTTCGGCTCAGGTCATGATCTCACGGTTCGTGGGGTTGAGCCCCACGTTGGGCTCTGTGCTGACAGCTAGCTCAGAGCCTAGAGCCTGGCTTTGGATTCTATGTGTCTCTCTCTCTCTGACCCTCCCCTGCTCACGCTCGCTCGCTCTCAAAAATAAATAAAAACATTTAAAACAATTTTTTAACTTAAAAAAAGCAGTAGTACACCAAAGATTTTTATGGTTTTGGGTCTCACATGGTTCTTCATGTATTACAGATATTAGCCACTTATCAGATGTGTAATTTGGAAATTTTTTCTCCCATTCTGTACATTGTCTTTTGATTTTGTTGATGGTTTTCCTTTGCTGTACAGAAGCTTTTCATTTTGATATGGTCCTATTTGTTCATTTTTGCTTTTGTCGTCTTTGCTTTTTGGAATCAGACCCAAAAAACCAGTGCCAAGATGGACGTCGAGGTACTTACTATAAGCCTATGTTTTCTGCTGGGAGTTTCACGGTTTCTGGTCTTACAGTCAAGTCTTTATCCATTTTGAGCTACTTCCTATGGGTGGTGTTAAGACAGTTTCATTCTGTCGCATGTGGCTGTCCCTTTCCTGAAGAGACTGTCCACACTGTACATTCTTGTCTCCTCTGCTGTAAATTAATCGATTATATATGGGTGGTCTATTTCTGGGCTCTCTATTCTGTTGCATTTACCTATGTGACTGTTTTTATGCCAGGCCAGACAATTTTGATTACTGCAGCTTTGTAACAGCTTGAAATCAGGTAGCGGGAGGCCTCCAGCTTTGTTCTTCTTTCTCAGGACGGTTTTGGCTATTTGAGGTCTTTTGTGGTTCTGTGTAAATTTTAGGATTGTTCTATTTCTGTGAAAATGCCGCTGGAATTTTCAGAGGGATTGCACTGAATCGACAGACTGCCTTAGCTTGGTGTGGACATTCTATCAAGATTAATTTTCAATCCACCAGCAAAGAAGACCTTTCCATTTATCTGTGTCTTTTTAAAATTCTTTCATCAACACCTTGTAGATTTCAGTGTATACATCTTCCACCTCCTTGGTTAAATTTATCCCTTGATAATTTGCTCTTTGATGCAATTGCAAATGGGATTACTTTATTTCTATTTCCAATAGTCCATTACAAGTGTATGGAACCACAAGAGATTTTTGTGTATTGATTTTTTTTATCCTGCAGTTTTACCGAATTCATTATCAGTTTTCACAGTGTTTGGGTTTTGTACACATAGTATCAAGTCACCTGCAAATAGTGACCGTTTGTTCTACTTCCTTTCCAATCTGGATGCTTTTTTTTTTTGCCTAATTGCTCTGGTCAGGACTTCCAAAACTGTGTTGAACAAAAGCGGCATGAATGGGCAAACTTCTTTTGTTCATAATCTTAGAGGAACAGCTTCTGGGCTTCCACCACTGAGTGCAATGTTAGCTGTGGACTGGCCAAACATGCCTTTTTTATACTGAGGTACCTTCCCTCCATACCCACTTTGTGGAGAGTTTTTATCATAAATGGATATTGAATTTTGTCAAATGCTTATTCTGCAAGCTCACAGGATTTCTATCCTTCATTTTGCCAGTGTGGTGTATCACACGGCTTGGTATGCAGATGTTGAACCCTCCTAGATCCCAGAAATAAATCCCACTTGATCACAGCATATGTACGATCCTTTAACATACTACTGATTTTAGTGAGCTAATGTTTTGTTGAGGGTTTTTGCACCTGTATTCATCACGGATACTGGCTATAATCTTTTTTCGTGGTGTCCTTTCCTGATTTCTTTGGGCACCAGAGCAATGGCTAGTCGCAGAGAATGTTTGGAAGTGTTCCTTCCTCTTCCTCTTTTTTTTTTTTTTTTTTTTTTTTTGGCGGGGGGAAGAGTTTGAGAAGGATTAGTATTAATTCCTTGAGTTCACTAGTGAAGCTATGTCTGGTCCTGGACTTTTGTGCGTTGGGAGATTTCTGATTCCTGACTCAGTCTCCTAACTAGTAATCAGGCTAGTCAGATTTTCTATTTCTTCTTAATTTCGTCTCAAAAGGCTGTATGTCAAAACATTAGTTTTTCTTAAATGCACTCCCTTAGACTCCACTTGGGAGACCGGAGACAGATGGAGAGTAAAACTGCGGGCATACTCCCAAATCAAAAACAGAGAACTACCTCCTGGATACATACCTACTATGAGCTCAACAAATAGAAGAGAATTATAAGCTAGCTTTCTTCAGAGTTTGCAATCTAGTTAGGAAAACAAGACAGATGCGCACAAAATTAAGAACGGCATGTGTGCCACAATTCCCAAGGGTTCTACGTGTCTGGAGTGAGCCTGACGGTTACTGAAACAGGAGCAGGGATGCTCTGAAAACACGACATGGAGTTACATGAAAAGGAGGAGGGCTGGTCCCGGAAGACCTTGAAAGCCCCTGGACTGCAGTATAGTTGTGAACACAGAAACACGGATGACTTCTGAGCAGGTGGCAGGTCTGATCTCATCTACTCCGGCGTCAAGTCCCTCAAGGGACAGGAGCTACATTTTCTGGAAACCACTCTCACACGCCATTTACTTCTGTGCCTTCCCTAGACTTGAAAACACGACCTGAGCAGTGAAAGCAGCAGGGATGGGATGTTCACGCCCCCCCATGTGGGCAGAGCGCTAGTGGAAAGTTTGGAGTCGGATGCAACAGAAGTTCAAGGACCAGGTTAGCCTGAATGAGGAAAGAGGAGGAGAAAAAAGGGATCAAGCCCAGGTCGAAACAAGTTGATTCCCAGAGCTATGCACCTCTCACTTGGAAAACATCAGACGTTTCCTAGATTCACAAAATAAATTTCATGATCCTGGCAATAATGTTCTATAAATGCAGTCCATTATAATAAAAACACATACAGAACATCCTCCCCTTTTTGGTGGCCAAAATACGTGTAAAATATGACCCCCCTGGGTGGCCAAAAAGGCACCCCAGTGAGATGAAGTGACTGTGCTGCTTCAGGGCACACCCGGCGCAACCAGAGCAAACCGATTTCAACACCGCAGGGAGCCTCCCGAGCCCGGGCAGGGGGGGGAGGGGGGGGCACGACAGCCTCTGCCCTTGGGACTTGTGCCTGAGCCTCTGCCTCCAGCTGGCTTCCCAACGACCCTCCAGCTCGCTTCCCAATGACCCTCCAGCTCTCCTGCACTCTCCCCCCCACCCCGCCCCCAAGCTACAGACCAAGTGGAAACAATGGGACTTCTTTCTGAAGAGGAAAAAAAAAGATTTAAATACCGAAATAGCAATCAATGATAGAACAAAAGGTTATAATCTTGTCATTGCTAATAGCGTTCTTAGCCAAAGACCATTTATTACAAAAGCACAATTCTGATTTTATGGAAATGTCTACAAACCTACCGCTAGTTAATAACGAAGTTCTGTATCGAAATCAGAGAAGGAAATTGAAGGGTAACTGTAGGCGACTGCCCCGTCCTCGGCATCAATCATCACCAAGCCCATTTCTGCCCCAGGACCTTTGCATCTGTTGTGCCTTCTGTTAGAAAAGAAGGCCCAACAGAGAACCACTTGGTTTGCATCCTGGCTTCATTCAGGCTTCTGTTGAAATGTCATCTTCTTAATGAGGCCTACAGTCGGCTCTCTAACTTAAAACAGCAAGGCCTTCCTTCCCTACCCATACCCACCCCCGACATAATTCCCTATTTTCTCCACAGTAATTCTCACCACCTGACAGATCTTATGGTTTTTAAAAGCTGTTTGTCTTCTCTCACCAGACTATAAACAATGTGACCTAGAACAGAACCTAACAAACATGACAGGATTTAAATGCAAAGCTATTAAATAAAGGCTGCATCACAACAGATACAAACCAAAACGTGAAACAGGTAATAAAACATAATAAAAACATGTCAGGCAAATTGGGAGGGTTCAGAATAACAACTATAGTGCGATATGGAAGGATGGTGCCTATTTTCAAGAGTAATAATGCGGGGGTGGGGGGGCCTAGGCGGGGGCATTATTTAAGTTCCACACCCACCGTGGGGCTTGAACTCATGACCCTGAGACCAAAAGTCGCATACTCTACTGTCTGAGCCCGCCAGGTGCCCCATCCTGTTGGCTTGTTTTTAAGGCAGAATTTTCAGTCAGATAAAATTGTTTCATTTGTATGAAATTCTCCCAAAAGCCTGACCACCTCGGAGCGGGGAGCGGGAGGCAGAGCGTGGCTGTGGCCGCGCCACCACGGACATCTCCGCACGAGGACCCCTGCCCCGGCTGCACGCCCCTACGGGGGAGGCCTGACCGCCCCTGCCTGCGCCCCAGCTCCTACCGCCGTGCCTCGCAAACGGAAGGCCGCCAACAAGTGCTCAGAGGCATCGGTGGGAACGGGACAAGGACCATCTTCAAACAGAGGAAGAATTTAGGTTAAATTCTGACTGAGTACATTGAAGACTAGCGGTCAGAGGACACGGCTTCCGTGTTTCTGACCCAAACCCTGGAACCAGCCCAGAGGCCAAACACAGCCCTCGGCATCTCACTCCCTCCAAACAGGCTCCAGAGCAGGGGTTCCTTCCAGAGATGGAGACGGGAGCCAGGGGGCCAAAAATATAGCAGCTGTTAACACGAAGCACATAAATGACTATGTCAAAAATCCTTAAAAATATTGTGAGAACTGTAGTTCTGTATAACTAGTTTCCTTTGTAATCTTCTGTTTTATTACATATTTACTGTTTAAACACTCGGAGAAGCAAACAGAGGCTCCACGGCTTGCCAAACTCATAGAAGGACAACATTCATTTGAGAACTCCAGCTCCGCAGGGGAGGAAAGGCCCCAGAGAACCTGGTCCCCCAGACCTAATCATCCTGTCAAGATAAAGCCAGATGATAAAGGACTCACTGGGAGACTCTTGTGCAAGAACGGCCGCGTCTTCGGAGAGGTCGGGGCAGCCGGGAAGGGGGAGGCTCTCCCTGGATAGATCCGAGATGTCTGAGGGGCAGACATCAGAGGGAACAGACGGAAGAGAAGTAAGATTTCACAACAAGACTGTAAAATAAACATCATCCCGAGGTTAAGAATTTCTGAAGGCTGGGCGAAACGTCCAAGGATGGGGGAAGGAGCTAAGAAAACCAGTTTGTCCTCCCAGGAACTGAGTAAGCACAGATTTGTAACAGGAAATGAAAGAACACCTTCTCCCCTCTCAGATGTAAGTTCTTCCAGGAAAGAAACTGAGCCTCGCTCAGCGTCACGTTCCCACGACCTACTGCCAGGTCTGGCGTGCGGGAAGCCCTAAATAAACGTCGGTGAACTGAAACGTACAAGCAACAGAATCAACGATGGCTGTAAAAAAAAAAGTGGCAATTAGCTGTAGGAAAAATACTGCCCATACTCACAAAGTTTTAAGACAGGCAAAAGCAACGTCATATTAATAGTGCAGTAAAAAAAAGTCTGAGCATGACGAATGCAAAATTCTGAACAGCAGTGACCTGCTGGCATGGGGGAGAGGGGCGGAGAGCCAGAGATTCCGTCAGGGGTTCAAGGTGTTACTATGTCCCACAGATGTTATCTATCGTGTATGTCCACAATATTCTATAGTAAGCTTTCTGGTAAAATTTTAGAAAATAATTGCCTCATAGATTTTTAAAATTCTGCTCCGAGGGCCAGGAAAAGCAAAGAGACAGACTAAAGTGGGTCACAGTGAAAGACTCATGTTAGTATATGTTCTCTAAATAGAACTCAAGAGGCTCCTGGCACCTGGCTGGCTATGTCGGTGGGGTGTGCGACGCTTGATCTCGGGGTCCTAAGTTCGAGCTCCACGTTGGATGTAGAGATTTTTTTTTAAGTCAATTTAATCAGCCAATCAAGCAATCAATCAATCAATCACGCTTAAGTCTTATTTTGTGTCTAACATTCCCCCCCCAAACTACTTTTTCATTCATTTACTTGCTTAACTAGTGGCACTAACAGAGTACCTACTATGCGCCAGCGTGGGTCTGGGGACAAGGGAATGAACAGCACTCCCTTGATGAGGTCCCTGCTCTCACCTTATGTCCTAAAGGGAGGAGGGAGGCACCTGGGTGACCCAGTCGGCTGACTCATAATCTCACAGTTTGTGAGTTCGAGCCCCACATCAGGCTCTCTGCTGTTGGCGCAGAGCCCACCTTGGATCCTCGGTCCCCCTCTCTCTGCCCCTCCCCTACTGGTGCTCTCTCTTTCAAAAATAAATGTACAAAAAAAAATAATAAATGTACATTAAAAAATAAAATAAAAAAATAAAGGGAGGAGGGGATGGTGATTAAAGAAGTCCGTAAGTGGTATTTCCGCTGGGAAGCGGCGTCTCTGCAGGAGTATCAAGGTAAGATGAGGTCGCACTGGATTTGAGCGGTCCATTCCTCCAGTAATCGGTGTCCTCACAGGAAGGGGGCGACTCGGACACAGATACGCACAGAGGCGTGGCCGCGAAAAGACAGAGGCCACTGCGGTGGTGCTGCCTCGAGCCAAGAAACACCAAGGATGGCCAGCAACCGACGGAAGCTAAGGGGCAAGGCTCTTCATCAGAGCCTTCCGCGGAGGCACGGCCCTGCCAACACCTTGACTTTCAACCTCTACCCCCCGGAACTGCGAGAGAGTCTTGCGAAACTGGCATGGCGGCCCGAGGAACTGAACACAGAAGCAGGCGGTGCTGCGGGAAGCCGGGCCCACAGACGGAGGAGCGGCTTGCGGACCCGCCAGCGCCCCCAGCCCATGATCCAGCTCTGGCAGCGAGAGCGTCTCCACTCCGAGGCCGCCTAGGCACCGCCATGTCACTCCTCCTCTCCACGGGGGTCGGATCTGTCACAAAGCACTCCCCGATTCTGGAACAGAAGTCTCTTCTTCCTATCCAGTGGACAATAAGTCTACCCACTGCCCCCCCCCTCCGTCTACCATCAAGGACCCCAGAAAACAAGCACCAGCCATTGTCTTCCTCGTGGCAGCTTTTCACATGTTTTTAGTGGAACACTATCATGTCCTCTAGAGATTTTCTCTTAAGTTATACATGCCTATACCATTTGGGTCATTTTCTCTTGTGAACCACTTAATAATCCAAATGATTAACAGATTAAACGTGCCAGGCCCTGGGATACAGCAGTCACTAGAATGGATGCAAGTCCCTGGCCTGCGAAGCTTACGCTATAGCAGGGGAAACAGAGAAAACAGGGTGAGCAAGTCACACACGTGCTACGTCAGCTGGTGACAAAAGCTTAAAGAAAAAGTCACCCAGGTCAGATGGAGGCAGATGGGATTGTGAGTCTGAGCCCACACCAGGGGCGGAGTTTACTTAAGAATGAAATCGTCAAGGGCGACTCGGTGGCTCGGTTGGTGAAGCATCTGACTTCGGCTCAGGTTGTGATCTCTCAGTCTGTGAGTTCGAGCCCCGCATCTGGCTCTGTGCTGACAGCTCAGAGCCTGGAGGCTGCTTTCAGATTCTGTGTCTCCCTCTCACTCTGACTCTCCCGTTTGAGTGTGTGCTCTCTCTCTCTCTCAAAAATAAATAAACATTAAAAAAAAAAACCTTTAGGAGTTCCTGGGTGGCTCAGTCAGTTGAGCATCTGACTCTTAACTTGGGCTTAGGTCATGATCTCACGGTTTGTGGGTTCAAGCCCCACGTGGGAGATTATCTCTCTTCTTCTGCCCCTCCCTTGCCTGTGTTCCCTTTCTTCCAAAATAAATAAATACCTTAATAAGAATAAAAATAAAATCTTAAAAAAGCAAAACCAGGAGCATGGCTTAACCCAGGAAGTAAGACAAAATGAGAGAGGGGAGTGACAGTGAGTGATTGTGGATGTAAACAGGGCCGGAGAGGCATGGGGACACCAGGGGAGGGAGAAGGGAAGACGGTGGGACAGAGAGGGTGAGCCAGGAAGCTGAAGGTGGCGTTCAGGAAGTCACTGAGATGGAAAGATCGAGAGTGTGACCACGGCACGGAGAGGCTGATGTCGGATGAATACCAGGTTACTAGGGAAAGCAGCTCACAAGAGTGCGCGGGCAGAGTCCTGGAAGGGGGTCCCTGTAGCTGCTGAGGTCACCACACCAGGACATGGCTGCTGGGGAAAGGGGCAGTGGACCGAACGGGGCTGGGAGAGCAGGTTCAGAGTCCAGCTGTGACAAGGACAGGAGTGGGGAACACAGTCTACGGACACAAGGTTCAAATCGATGTGTTCTTAAGGAGGAGGAAACGCGGTCGGGAAGAAGTGAGGAAGAGCGTAAATCCAGCAAGAGCACTAAAGGGAAAGACGGTCCACAGGGAGGACTCTGCCGGGGACGGACCGTGAGGATTTGGGAACGGGGGTTGCGGCGGGAAAGGTGACCGCAACAAGCCGTGTGGAGACTGAGAGGTAAGGGACCCGGAGACCAGGCGGCTGACAGAAGCTGACGGGGCACGTGCTGAGAGGGTCCTGGGGGTCCCAGAAGGACAGGGTGCTGTGACCAGGAGCACACGGGCTCGGTCTCCGGCCTGACCGCCGCTGGGCCGGCGTGACCTGAAGCCCCTCCCCAGCCCGCCAGCTCTCCCCGGACAGCCGCCAGCATCCCGGGGGGACCTGGTCGTGGTGGAGCCAACAGCGCTGTTGGTGGCACCGTTCCAAGGAAAGGGTAAAAACCCAGCCGGAATCCTGAGCCCGTCCTGTCCCTACCGGAAGACAGTCCCAGCTTCCCAAAGGTGTACAGAGGCGCTACTTCAGGCAAAGGCACAGCTTGTTACTAAGGATTTGGCCTGAGCCTCTCTCACTTTTATAATCAACCGCAGGCAGCACGCGCATCTACGTTTACCTGGGAACGGTCTTTATCATGTCTGTCAAGAGTAATAATTACTGAAACTGCAAATACACTTTTTGTAATTTTTTAAACGTTTATTTTTGAGAGAGACAGAGACAGAGCGCAAGCAGAGGGGCAGAGAGAGAGGGAGACACAGAATTGGAAGCAGAATCCAGGCTCTGAGCGGTCAGCACAGAGCTCGACGCGGGGCTCCACCCACGTACTGGGAGATCATGACATGCACCAAAGTCAGACACTTAACCGACCGAGCCCCCCAGGTGCCCCTCTGCAAATACTTTTCGTTGAAGAGTTACCTAGTTCAGAAAGACAAATCTTGTGGATGGCAACTAAGAGAGAGTGCATTAAATACAGAAATAACAATCATATTAAATTATTCAATGACGTGATGACGAATCTGGGTCTGAATGCACCTGTTTTTTCAAATGAGAATCCTAAGTAATTATAATAATTATAATGTTAGTAATTCTCACGTTGGATAGAAAAGTTCACTTGACAAAGATATTTTCAAATACACTGAAGGAGTCAGTATCGTTGTTTCCCAACAAAGACATACCTGGATATCAACGATGAGCCCATTAATTATAAAGAAAGAGATTTTCACAACAGTTAAGTAAGTGTCAATGAGAGAGGTATAAACATCGCATCAGGTGAGCTCTGATACCCCCCAAATCCAAAGATTTGGGTTCTATGACAACGTAAAACGAAAGCACGGAAATCCGTAATTAGAGGCCTGTTATATTGCCCGTTAGTTCAATCTCGCCTTTTCAGATGGTTTTTATCATGGAAGGAAAGCATCAGCCAAACTCACAAAATCAGCTGAGCCAAGTTAAGTCTCACTCACTTTACCAGCCGAGATGAAGACCGGGTCCTGTTTGAAACAAAGGAGAAAAGTTACGGAAAGGAAAACGATTAGTGTGAACAGACCACCGTCGACATGAACGGCGATGAACGAACACGACATGAGGAGGCTGATCTTTAAACGGCCGCGTGCAGGGTTCTGAGCAGCTGCCGTCCGCTCTTCCCGCTTGTGGAGACGCTGTCCAGCCTCACCCTGTTGTGAGAAGGTCACAGCCACGGGAAGCTTCACAGACAGCTAGGACGAACATCAACATGTCCCGGGGGTGAAAGGCTTACCTGATGCACCTATTGGGGAGGTAGCTGGGGTCATGTTGTGGACATTGAGACCAAGACTCTGGGAGGGGCCCGGGGCTGACGCTGCTATGGGAGGTCCCAGCGGGTTCTCTCTCTGGGGGGAGGTGAGCGGGGTGGTCGGCTGGGAGGTCTGTCCACCAGCAAGTCGTGCGAGGCGCCTCCGTCGGATCTACAACATGAGGCCAGAAAAGACCTTCTGTAACTCAACTGCGGAAAACACAACTCTGCCCAGAAGAACACCATCAGCATTATCAATAGCCACCGAAAACCCGCGCTTGGGCTTAACTCCTAGCTATGCCTGGGAAAAAAGGACCCGCCCGAGGCAGCAATGACTTGGCATGCGGGCACTCGCCTCGTATTGCCCTACCGCCCCTGCTTGTCACACCCCTGACTGTGCCGTGAGCAGACTACACTTCTAAACACGCTGAAGCTCGTTATTTTAATAAAACTATGCAACTTGGTCATTTTTAAAAGGTGAGATTTTAAAGAAATACCCAATGAGATTCACTAAAACCAAAGTTTCAAAAGTGACAAACGTTGCACTAGGACACCAATTTTACCATCGCTTTCAGCAGCAAAGTGATTTGATTCCTCTCACTACTTAATCGCACGCAAAATATCACCAGCGCCTCTTCCTTATAACACTCCTCCAGGGTTAGCAAGTGATTACTGGTCTCTACCACAAAATCCCAGTGGATCACAGAAACGTTCCCCTCACATGTTGACGACGGTCATTTGTTTACAGCCAGGCAATGACCTCTCACTGGCCACCTGCTGTCCCCGGCAGTGAGGACGTCTAACTACCGTGGATAAGGCTTCTGGCTCTGAGTAGCCATGAAAGAAGCAAACCAATGAGGCGGCTCATGCTCGTTCTGTTAGAGGTAAGGAAGACGAAAATGTTAACCTATGACAAATGCTAACTTAATCTGAACCAAGAACCTGTCACTCCAACCCTGCAGAAAAGCTGCCCCTTTTACCGTTCAGACAACTGAGAACATCCTGGTTCTTGACCCCAAATCCGAGAAGCCCCCTCCCGTGCCCCTGCTGCAGATATTTCCCTCAATGACCTAACACACAGTCCTGAGGTTTGGTTGTTCATCTGCCTACTGCACTAGAATAAATCCCTTGAGGGAAAGATTAGCTCTTAATTATTGAAAATAAGCTTTGAAAAAAATAAGCACTGATGTGGCACTTTAACTCCTAGCAATGTTCTCAACACTTCATAAATCTACACTCATTGAATCCTCTTGATGAGCCTTCGTGGGTACTTAGGCCAGTTTTACAGATGAGCACCGGGGTTAGATATTCATAAGGGGTGGAGCTGGAATTCGGACCTATTCAGCGGCTCCAGCGCCTTCGCTCTTACCAGCAATCCAGCCGTCGGGGACTCGGGGGGTCTCCAGGACCCTCGCAGAGGCTATGTGAGGCCCAATATCACTAAGACATCTGCCTCGTCCAGCCCGCTCTCAGGCGCGCGGTGGGGTTTTCCGGAGGACGCACGGCACGGGGTGTCGCAACAAATTAAGTAAAGGAGTCGGCCCGAGAATTCAGCCGTATTCGAGTAAGTCAGACATTAAAAAGCCCCGAAAAAGTCACTCTTCTTACTATATTTGTTTTGGAAAATGTAGCCGTTTTCATTAAGAACACGTTATTTAGGGGCGCCTGGGTGGCTCAGTCGGCTGAGCATCTGACTCTTGGTTTCAGTTCGGGTCATGATCCCAGGATTGTGGGATGGAGCCCTGCCTCAGAGCAGAGCCTGCGGAAGATTCTCGCTCCCTCTACCCCCACCCCACGCGTGATCTCACTCTCTCTCTCTCTCTCTCTCTCTCTCTCTCTCTCAAATTAAAAAAAAATAGTTTGGGGCGCCTGGGTGGCTCAGTCGGTTAAGTTTCCGACTTCGGCTCAGGTCAGATCTCACGTTCGTGGGTTCGAGCCCCGCGTCGGGCTCTGTGCTGACAGCTAGCTCAGAGCCCGGAGCCTGCTTCCAGTTCTGTGTCTCCTTCTCTCTCTGTGCCTCCCCCTCTCATGCTCAGTCTCTCTCTGTATCAAAAATAAATAAAACATTAAAAAAAATAGTTCTATGAACATACAATGTTATGTCTTTTATTAACGTATGTTTTTCACTTTCTCACTTATTTCTCCCACGACAAACATCAAAGAATACAACCCACCCAAACAAAACCTCTTGGAGGTTTCGACAGTTTACAAGCACGCAAAGGAGTCCTGAGACCGAGCCTCTGGCCGGCAGACGGCCCCTTCTCTCATTCGTCCTGATCTCCCTACACTCGGGCACAGCACTCGGTCTGTAACGGGCGCTCGGGGCTCCCTGACCTGAACGGAGACCAGTGAAGGTCGTCGCGAATCACCCAGGGGAGAACTGGTTTGGAGACGAAAAAGTCACTGGAAGAAATCACGCTCAAGACCACTTACCTGGGGCGCCGGGTGGGGAAAGCGGACCAGAAACTCCCTCCCCAACCTGTTCCCGATCCGACGACTCACGCCAGAGCCCTGGGATCTGTGCTCCCTGCTTCCTCGCTCCCCCTCATCTCCTCCAACACCCATTTATCACCAAACTCTGCTTTCTCTACCTGGGTGCACCCTCTCGCTCAGCTCCTCTGCCCCCACCCCATCCAGGCCAGCACCCTCTCTCCCCAGACCTCTGCGAGACGTCCTCATCGATCTACCCGGCCTGGTAAAGGCACAGGCGCCCTATCCCTCTCTTTAAACGTCTTCAAAGCTTTAGATTTCTGAAAGGCAAATCGAACCACAATGAGGTAACACTTCATACCCATGAAGACGGCTACCAGCAAGAAACCATAAAATCAGCAAGTTAGTGACGACATGGAGAACGTGGAACCCTCTGCAATGGCGGCGGGAAGGTCAAGGGGAGCGGCACCATTTTAAACAGTTCGGTGGTTTCTCAAAATAGTCCAAACAGAATTACCACACAACCCAGTTAAGTCCACTCCTAGGAAATGCACAAACCAGCTGACGCAGGGGCGCAAACAGCTGTTTGTTCACCCGTGTTCACAGCGCTCGTGTGTAAGCGCTAACACGGGGAAGCAGCCCAAGCGTCCACCGGTAGATACACGGATAAACAAAACGTGGCACAGTCAAGCAACGGAATATTATCCAGCCTTAAAAAGGAAGGACATTCTGACCCGTGCTACAACACGGACGCACCCTGAGGACATTCGCTAAGTGGACTAAGCCAGCCACGAAAAGACAAAGACCCTAGGATTCCACTCACATAAGGTATCTAGAGCAGTCAAGTTCATAGAGACAGAGAGCAGAATGGCGGCAGTCAAGGGCCAGGGCGATTTAGAAACTCTTAAGTAGAGAGTCGAACCCTAAGAGATAAGATAGCACGTTAGCCGATTTCCTCCTACAATCTATTCCCACAGCAATCACAGGAGTTCTTTAAAAACACAAACCACTCTCTCCTGCTCAAACCGTCCAATGGCTTCCCACTGCACTTGGAATAAAAACCAAGTCCTCACCGTGTTCCAAGGAGCCATCGGCTGCCTCTCCGGGTTCCGGCAGGCCACGCCAGGTGGCAACACCCCACCACACCTGCCCTAACCCTCCAACAGTCCCTAAAACATCTTAAGCTCTAGCTTGCCTTCAGCCACTTGCAATTCCTTAAGCCCAGAAGCAATTTTTCTAATTCTTGGCCTGGCCGGTTCTTTCCTCTCGCTTCCGTTCTCCACTTACACGTCACCTCCTCCTCCAGGGCTTCCCTGATCGCTGTATCTGGCACCCTCCTCCCCTCCACGCTCTCGGACACTGCGGCCCTCCAATCGCACGCTTCAGGCACGCCACAGGGGCTATAATTACAGGGTCTGTTTCTTACTTACTGTCTTGCTTAGTATCTGGCTCCCTAGTAGAACGGAAGCTCCACGAGAAAACCACATCTATCTTGTTCACTGGCGCGTCTCCAGCACCGAGCGTAGGGCCAGGCACAGAGCAGCCCTGTACGTACTGAACAATGGGAAAAAGTAACACATGCGATCAAGACAGGCCAAGTATGGAAGCCCCACAGAAGAATGCTTAACTGAATATTCAAAGTCCAGTGTTTCAGGCTTCTGATACTTGGACCTCTTCAGACATCCGCTCACGGAACGAACATTTGTCAAGTACCACAGTGAACTGATCAGTCCCTGCTGCCACGGCACCTGGATTCTAGCAGAGGCCAGGAGAACAAGAGCCAAACGGACAAAAAGGATGCCAGGGGGTTCCGAGCACCCTTAGAGAAGATTTCAGCAGGGGAGGGACAACAGGGCACACCGGGGAGAGGGCGCTGCGAGTTTTACACGAGGTGGATGCAAGGGAACAAGATGAATACCCGTGAACTTGGTACCCATACCGAAAGTGCACAGCAGTGAACTGTCACACAGTGGACACAGGTGTGAATCTGGTGTCGGTTAAAAAGCAAAGATCATCACTAGCACCTGAGAAGCTTGCTCACGCCTCTTTTTTGTTTGTTTGTTTTAGAACGTGTTATAAATGGAATCATGCAGTCGATGCTTTTTTACATCTGGCTTCTTCTGCTCCATATTGTTTGTGAGAATCTTGCAGACTGTTGCATAGGGTACAAGCTCATTCATCTGATTCCGGCATGGATCATGGCCTGAGCCGAAGTTGGACGCCTAACCCAAATGAGCCACCCCGGGGGCCCCACGTTGTAATTTTTAAAAATTACAGGGCGCGTGGGTGGCGCATGGGTGGCTCAGTCGGTTGAGCGTCGGACTTCGGCTCAGGTCATGAGCTCACAGTCTGTGAGTTCGAGCCCCGCATCAGGCTCAGATCCTGGAACCTGTCTTCCGATTCTGTATCTCCCTCTCTCTCTGCCCCCCTTCCCCACTCATGTTCTAGCTCTGTCTCAAAAATGAATAAACATTAAAATATTTTTTTAATTTAAAAATTAATCCTACTTATCCTTCAAGGCCTACAAATGATGCATTCTCTGTGTGGATTCTATGAATTTTTTAAAGTTTTATATGAAAGTGTAATTAAATAAGTAAATCATAATTAAAGTTAAAATACCTCACACAAACCTGTATTCACTGATACTGGAGTTCAAGTAGTATTTTAATTTTTTAAAATATACTTATCTATATACACCAGTGCAATGGAGGGCCTAGTGACAGAAGACTACATTTTCAGGGATACCAGTGTTTGGGGAGATCTGCCTGAAGCTGAGCTGTAAAGTTACCTTAGAGGAAGCTAACTTGGGAGCCCATGCTTGATTTCAAATTCAAGTTCAATCTTTACTACTTACTACCAAGGTAGGATCAAGACAAGCCACTTAACCCCTCTGTGCTTCAGTTTCCACATCTGTACAACGGGTGTGGAAAGAGGAGCCTCCACACAGAGTTGTGAGAAAACCACCACCTGGGCTGTTTTCTACTTCCTTTCTCCTCCGCTCTTATCTGACCTCGGACGTGTGATGTTATTTACGTATTGCTTACTCACCACTCCCCACTCCCCAGCTCTAGGCTTCGGAACACAAGGACTTTTCTCAGGTTTTTCTAAAAGAATACCTGGCACATGGTAGGTGCTCTCTAAATATTTGCGGAGTCAGTAAAAGAAAGAATGAAAAAATACTAGAAAATCCACCGTATATAAGATTTACCATTTAGGAATTAATATTACCATTATTTTGAAAAAGCACACCAACTGTTTTTGGAAAAGAGACAACGCCACATTTAAACCTGGTGCCAGGTTCGGCCTGAGATGTTAAATTTACACGTTCTCCTCGGTGAAACAAACACAGAATAAATGTCCTGACTCACTGCAATAAGGCTTGAAGGAAGGAAGGAAGTTTTCCAAGCAAGATTTCCAACTGTGCCCGTGTTCCCCAGTCCCCACCCCCGGCTCTCCACAAACACAGGTTTAGAAAAGAAGAAGAAAGAAGAATCAGGACTTTGTGAAATGTACTGTGGGCCATGAATGGAGACAGAGGAGGGACACAGGCAGGTCCGTGCAGGACACCAAGTGGCAGGAGATGACGACAAAACCCGTCCTCACCTCCCCCATCTTCCAGACCTTCTGGAAAGAGGAGAAACAGCCACAAAAGGTCCAGAGCTCCGAGCTGTCTGCAGGGGACGCAATGGGGGACAGTGTCCTTTGAGTTATGGTGGCTTTAAACTAGTGTCGCAGCCCGAGGACCCTGGGACTAGACGGGAGACCCCGAGGGACGGCTTTGAGCAGCCGAAGGCATGAAGGCTCCTCTGATTAACCTATTAAGAGATGTGACCTCACTTTTATCACAAACAGCACATCACAACATATGAGACACCAACTAAAAATAGTTCAGCACATCAAAATATCATTCAACTTTTTTCTCTTTGCTTATTACTCTTTGTAACACACAAGACTGGGATCATCTGTTTTATGTTAAAGACAAGTCCTTTTTGAAAGAATTCTGTTTTCCCCGACGTCGCAAAGAGAAAATACCACCAGCACAAAAAAGGAACTTCCAATTCTCCACCGTATGTCCTAAACCACAATTCAGACCCAAACATACAGATCATGAAATCTCGTTTCTCGAGTTTTTCTGGTCTTGACTATTTCAGTTCTCATTTCACAAGTGACGTTAAAATAGGGTTTTCCCCGGAATCGGTCTACCTGATGCATTCCCCTGCCCTCACCGCCCTGATGAGCTAAAAATAGATTCAAAACAGCTACTGTTCAAAACACGAGGGCCGCTGTGGTGGCGGGGGCAGAGGCTCTGCCGGGACGGGCCAGACTCTGCTCCTCTCATTTTTAGTGGGATGGGGGGGGGCTGGGGGTAAATCTCAAAAGCACTGTTTGTTTGTTTTTTTAATTTTTTTTAAGTAGGCTTCATACCCAGTGAGAAGCCCAAAGTGTGGCTTGAACTCACGACCCTGAGATCAAGATCTGAGCTGAGATCAAGAGTCAGACGTCCAACTGACTGAGCCGCCCAAGCACCCCGCAAACGCATTGTTTTAAATATGGCAAACAGTCATTCTACAAAAGCATCTTTCAATACTTGAAGATTAAATTCCAACCTAGAGAGAGAAAGAACGAGCAAGAGTAGTGGTGAAGAGCAGAGGGAGAGAGAGAACCTTAACTCCACTCAGCACCGAGCCCCATGCGGGGCTCAATCCCACAACCCCAGGATCATGACCTGGGCTGAAATCAGGAGTCGGACACTTAACTGACTGAGCCACCCACGTGCCCAGAGATACTTCTTCTTCTGATTATTGCTGGTTTTCTTTGTTCATGCCTGGCCATCTCTAAAACTTGTACAATGCTATGACAATTTCACAATTTGCCTGGATCTAAGCCCAATAGTGTATCTCAAAGGAATGCAATCAAATCTGAACAGAGCTGTGGCTCTGTGATCAAAAATTCACCAGTTGCATTTTAAAAATGCTCTATTTTAGAGGCTCTAAGACAAAAGAATAATTTTTAATAGTATGATAAACACTTACCCGGCCCTTAAACCATGTGCCAGATGCTATTCTAAGGGAGTCCTGAATATAAACCTAGTTAATAATCCAAGGCGATCAATACATCATCTTCCGATTTTACAGATGAAGAAAGCAAACTGAGAGAGGTTAGAGGACTTGCTCAAGGTCACACAGCTAGAAATAAAAGAAGAGAAGTGAACGCAGACGGTGTAGCTGTGGAGCGCACGATGCCAACCGCGGCCCTCGGGTCTTCACAGCAGAAAACCCCTTCCAAGGCTGCAGTGACCTGCACACGGGGGCAGCCTTCCTCCCTGGTGACACAGTCCTTGCTATTATCTGTTACGAATGAATGAATTTGTATGGAGAACGTTATAATTTCAGACACTGTATTCAAACCCCAGCATCAGTGTCAGTGAGCCCCTGCTCTGATGAGTGTGTACACTGGAGCGAAGAGTATTTCCATTTTCCAGAGTGTAGCGAGCACCAGCAAATCAAACAAACAAAAATGACACTTTATGAACATAATCTTGCTGCCCTCAAATTCAGTCCTTTACTGGTTTATTAAGTGCACGTCAGTCACTGTAGCAGGCACCAAAGGTGACGTAACACCCAAGTCCTAATCCCGACCCTCAAGGATTTCCAGACCCACCGAGGAAAGACGGATGAAACCCAACAAGCATGATGCAGCACGAAAGGTCTGCACAGGATACCACGACAGCAGGGAAGACACAGAGGAGGGAGCTCGGCCGCCAGCTCAGTCTGGCACGTCTGTTACTGCTTCATGGGGAGGTTACACACACACACACACACACACACACACGGGCATACACCGGGAACTCAATAATGCTTATCTATCAAAGAAAACGTGTTTTCCCCTTTTTTCTTTTTGGAAACGTGTTTTCCATTCACTTCGATTTCCTGCTCTTAAAAGGAGGAATATTTTTATGTGTATTTTACCACAGGACTTTTTTAATTGAGCTGAAAAAAAATAGGTTGCACAAGAAGACACACAGTAATTCCACTCGGGCATATTCCCATTAAAGGGATATCATTAGTGCAAATTACACATACACGAAAATGGCAATGATACATAATTTCTATTTTTTCCCATCTTCTCCTTTCACATACACAATTTCTTTTGTTTCAATTTTTTTAATGTTTACCTATTTTTGAGAGAGAGGGGGGCAGGCACATGCAAGCAGGGGGTAGGCAGAGAGAAGGGGACAGAGAATCTGAAACGGGCTCTGAGCGGTCAGCACAGAGCCCAATGTGGGACTCGAACTCATGAATCACGAGATCATGACCTGAGCCGAAGTCAGATGCTTAGCCGACTGAACCACCCAGGCACCCCTCCTGTCACCCAATTTCTGATGAAGGAAATGAAGCCATCATTATTCCCCGAGATGTCTGTAGAGCCTGAGAGCACGGAGGTCAGGGCGCGGCTCCCCAGACTGTCCTCACTGGGGCACCCGGGGGACAAAGCAGCCTCTAAAGGGCAGGGCACACTGCCCATTGTCAAGGCAGAGGGGAGGGAGCGAGGCGCAGGGTGTACCGGCCCGGAAGAGACCCGTTCCTTTCTGCTCACATTTCACCGGCCAAAACGAGTCACACGGCCATCCCTACAGCCAGTGGGGCGGAGACCCAGAACCTTCCCCCAGGAAGCTGCAGGGAATAGCCGACCAAGAATACAGTCTGGCACAGGAGCATCTCTTTTGAATCGGCCACATACCTGGTGTCAGGGGCCACTTGCTATACTGTGGTCCCGTCTCCCCTGGCACACGTGTCCTCCCCAGGGTAAGTGCCCAGCATCGCCTCCTTCGGGTCTTTGCTCAAATGCTACCTCCTCAAGGAGGCCCCTCACCACCTCCTGTCTCCCATCTCTGGGTTACGGCTCCCCATACTTTCACACAGTGCAGCCCAGACCAAGAGGTTCGTGTACGCAAGCATGCATGCACGTGTGTACACACACACACACACACACACAACGCACACACACACACACACACACACACATATGTGCCGAGAGAGAGAAAGGGAATGTGGGCAAAAAGTCAACACCAAAACCTGGTGCGTATAGGTAATTCAATTAACCTTTCTGCAGATCTGGAGATATCCAGAGTACAAAGTTGAGGGAAAAGTTCGGTCCACCAGCACGGCTCGGGTTTCCGCTAGCTGCGCAGAGCAGGCACGGAGTCGGGGCATCCGGGTTGCTGAGCGAGCGCACGGAAGGTCACGGGCAGCGTGCACGGAGGGGTGAGTATAAGGAAGCAGAATCCCAAGGCAAAGGAAGCGCCGGCCGCACCTGGACTCTGGGTTCTGGATTCTTCCGGTGCCCCAGCTACCTCTCCGTCCTCGGGTTCGGGAAGAAGACCCCCGCATCCCTAAAACAAATCTCATGTCCTGCTTTAGCTCGGAAACTTGTCCTGTCACTTACTGGGCGACGTCTGTAACTACTTCTTCAGCTCCTCGGACACACGCTCAGTAATCTGTGCACAGAGTATCGCCTCGATTTTTTCACCCACAGGGTTTTAGGATCCAAATTCACCTACACGAGCTATGTATTTATTACTGTCACGACAAATCACCCCAGACAGTGACTCTGAAAACTGAGCAACATACAAATTCAGACGTAATGAGTGTCCCCTGCCTGGAGTGTCTTCTTCCCGACGGGTAGGAGGCAGCCAGGGGAGGGGACGAGGGGTAGGAGGCAGCCAGGGGAGGGCACGGGAGCAGGGGCACGGGCGGGGCGGGCTTTGCGAGGAACACGCGGTGTGTTAGGGAGTTCTGAGTCGGTAAGGACGAGGGTGCACGGCCACGGCAAGACAGGCTGAGACAAGCCCCCGACGAGCTCTGAATACCCTCCCAGGACCGAACTTTTTCTAGAAGGAACGGAGGAGATTTTAAAGGATGTAAGCAGGGGAATAACTGGGTCGGATTTGTCTTTAAAACGAATCCCTTCAGCTACTGTGTGGAGACCGGACCGGTGGGAGGGACAGGTCCGGGGACAAAGTGTATATCTAGGGAACTTGGCCATTGCTCGGAAGAGAGACGTGAGGAAGGGTCTCAGGCCTACGTGGACGGCACAGTCCCTAAAACGGAGACCACGAAAGACGGCGGCTTTGAGAAGCTGAGTCCTGACTGCCCTGCGGGGGGAGGGCCGTCTGAGCACCGGCGCGGAGCGCCCACAGGCAGCCGGCACTGGTGCGTGTGCACTTACCGGTGTATCTATCGGTTTATTTATGGAAACAGTTCCATTTCCTTATTCTAGCAAGGATTGAAAGGGATGAAAAAAAACACCATAAATCATTGGAAATGAGGACAGAAGTAAAATGATGACACAAAAAAATACGACAGAGCCAGGCATGGGGTGAGCACACATTACGCACGTGTGTCAACGCAACATACACCTATCACGTGTGTGTATCTGCCAGGCTTAACGGCAAAGTACAGTTCAGAGAAAGCGATTTTACAGCGGCCCCGATAAGGAGATCCGCGCGGCACCGTGGCTGGCGTGACTTGATTCAAAGACAGTTTTAGAGTTCCGAGGGCAGGGGTTCAAAACCCAGGGGTCAGGAGGGAGCCCGGTTTTCATAAGCTTTCCAAAGAGGCCCCTGACTCAAAAGAGATGAAAGCTACCCTCACGGCACGCGTGGCTGCGTGTCCTTCCTGCGATCCCCCGTAGAAGTGTGCTGCCGACAGAGGTCTTGGGAAGAAGTGTGTCACAGTGAGTTTTGGTGGCTTTCCAATGACCCCCACAGCAGAACCACGCGTATGAGGTACCGCAGGCTGAGAAGGCCATGCTCTCACCGGGGTAGAGATCTGGGGACAGACCTCTAGCAGGAGATAGGACTGGCCAGGGGACGTGAGAGTCAGCAGTACGTGCTGGTAGCTGGCCATGGAGACCAAGAGGGCACGACTTGGCTGTCTAGTTCACACCCATCTCTGGAGTACTTCGGAACAAAGCATGGCCCACAGGAGGCGCCAAATAAGTACCCGGAGAATAAATAAAAGGAATGCCCCCAAACATGACACTCAGTCACTCATTCAATAAACGCACCTAGAAGGTAGGAAACAAAAGGAAAATCAAGAACAGAATGCTGGGGCACCTGGGCGGCTCAGATGGTTAAGTGTCCGGCTTCGGTTCAGGTCATGATCTCATGGTTTGTGGGTTCAAGCCCTGCACAGGGTTCTACACTGACAGCACAATGCCTGCTTGGGATTCTCTGTCTCCTTCTCTCTGCCCCTCTCCCACTCATGCGTGCACGCTCCTGCACTCTCTCTCAAAAATAAATAAATAAACAAACAAACATTAAAAAGAAAGAAAAAGAAAGACCAGAATCCTGCGAAACACCATTTAAGGTGTAGCAGGAAAGAGCAGTCCGCAATGGTGACAGGAGAAGTAAGAAGGGAAGCATTGTGCCCATGGCGACCAAAGGAAGGCACTTTCCAAAAGAGAGTGGCTGCCAGGGTCAAAAGCCAAAGAGAACTTAACGAATATGTTCTGAAAAGTGCCCCGGGATCTGGCAATCTTAGCAAGAGCAGTTTGGATGCAGCAATGAAGGGAAAAGCCTCCCAGAAAAGCACAAGGAGGGAGGCACTAATGATGCGGGGCGGCGGAGGGAGATCCACTCCTGTAAGGGTCTGGTCTGTGAAACGGGACGATGGGATCAATGACAGCTAGAGGGGAAGGCAGGACGGGAGATGGCATCTTGCTGTTTTTGCCACTGGTGTGAACTGGGGATCTTCGGAATCAAAAGGAGTGGAGAAGGAAGGTCGAAGATGGAAATGATTACCCAGGAAGCCCGGCGCAGGGCAAGACAGGACAGAGCCCCGCAGAAGACGCTGCCTTATGGTGCAGAGAACAGGGGTCAGCAGCCCATAACACTGGCCCTCTACCACTACCACATTCATTATTTTTATTAGCAAGAGGTAGGCTTCATACCCTGAAAACGGAGAGAAGTCCGTGAGACTGAAGTGGGGAGGTAAAGGCAACAGGCCAGAAGTGCCTGACTACTACTATTTCTTCTGAAAAGCAGAAGTCAGTGTCACCTGCAGGCAATGCTGAGGGGCTGTCCCTTCGGCCAAGTGGGCGTTGGGGAGGGCCGGTTCTTCTAACACCCCTGGAGGGCAGTGGAAGGGCAAAGACACACACCCGGTGTCTTCCTCCAGAGCTCTGGCTGCTTCCAGCTTCTTTTTGCCCAAGCAAGACTCCTGTTTTCTGGACGCAGGTCAGCCAGGTGGGGAGCCATCAACCCCCAACTAAGCAATAGCTATGTGACCCTGGGCAAGTGACTATCACCTCCCTTGTCTACAAATAAAATGAGAACAGTGGGGGGCGCCTGGGGGGCTTAGTCTGTTAAGCATCCAACGCTCAGGTCGTGATCTCACAGTCTGTGAGTTCAAGCCCCGCATCGGGCTCTGTGCTGTCAGCTCAGAGCCTGGAGCCTGCTTCAGAGTCTGTGTCTCCCCCTCTCTCTGCCCCTTCCCCACTCATGCTCTGTCTCTGTCTCAAAAATGAGTAAGCATTAAAAAAAATATTTTTTAATAAAAGAAAACAAGAACAGTGACCATACTTTCATTTCACAAGATTAAACAGCTATCAGCCATGGAAAGTGTTTGGCACATCCAGTGTTGATTATATTGGCTGTTATTGCTATTATCATGAGTGTTTCTGGCATGCCCTCCCCCACCCCAAAAAAAGTTTTTCAAGAAAATGCCCAAAGGATGGTAACTTGTCATGATTAAGTACTAAATTAGAAAAGATTAGTAAATGATTAAAAAAAAAAAAGAAAAAGACAGCAAGTGAAAGATCGGTCATTCTGTGGC
This sequence comes from Suricata suricatta, assembly GCF_006229205.1. Lineage (NCBI taxonomy): Eukaryota > Metazoa > Chordata > Mammalia > Carnivora > Herpestidae > Suricata > Suricata suricatta. The sequence goes on from NC_043707.1 coordinate 134,799,714, forward strand.
ATAATTAACATACAAAGAAAAATAGCAGAGGGATACCTGTGCCCCCTGCACCTCATTTTCCTCCCAAGAACTTTTTATTTCTCCGCACAGCCTACTTCTTACCCTCATCCTAACCCAAACTCAGACAGGGCCCCGCCAGATGGGCCGCGCTATGCCGGATCTCTACATCTTCAGAAAGTGCCACGGGGTCACCAAGGGGGCAGAAGAGCGAGCCCTCCAAAACACGACCCAGCACTCATGGCACTGAGGCAGTAGCTCTGCCCTCTTCTAGAAAGCAATCTGGCTATATTCTAGAAACATCTTTCAAGATGATCACATTCTTTGATCCGTAATTCTGCTTCTAGAAATCTTAGGGAAATGATCAGAAAATCAGACAAAGATTCGTATACAAAGCTCCGTCACAAAATCAAACATAATATTAACCAAGAGGAGCCCCTGGCGGGCTCAGTCAGTAGAGGACACGACTCTTGATCTCAGGGTCATGAGTTTGAGCGCCAGGTTGCAAGTAGAGCTTACTTAAACAAAACAAACAAACAAAAACTGGTGGGGCACCTGGGGGGCTCAGTCAGTTAAGCGTCTGACTTCAGCCCAAGTCATAATCTTGTGGTCCGTGGGTTCAAGCCCCACATTGGGCTCTGTGCTGACAGCTCAGAGTCTGGAGCCTACTTCATATTCTGTGTCTCCCTCTCTCTGCCCCTTCTCCGCTCATACTCTCTCAAAAATACTAAACAAAAAAAAAAAATTTAGAAACTGGAGTATCTGGGTGGCTCAGTTGGTTAAGCATCCAACTTTGGCTCAAGTGATGATCTCACAGTTCATGAGTTCGAGCCCCACATTAGGCACTGAGCTGACAGTACATAGACTGCTTTGGATCCTGTCTCCCTCTCTCTCTGTCCCTCCCCAGCTTGCTCCCTCTCTCTCAAAAACAAATAAAACATTAAAAAAAGAAAGAAAAGGAAAAACTGACAACTACCTGAATTTCCCACATTTAAGGAAACAATCAGTACATCTAATGACAGAAAACCCTGCAGCCATTAAAAATGCTGTTTCAGTTAGTCAGAATCCAAGGAAATGCTTATAATGCGATGTTAAGTTAAAACGCAATATATAAAACTGCATACGATAGGCTCTAATGATTTATTCACTGATTCCACAGACTTTAACCAAGCCTCAATGTTTCAGGCAGAAATAACTGGGCTTTGGAAATTAGAAACGAACGTGACTGACTCTCTGCTGTCAGTCTAGCACGGGAAAGAGACCCAAACGCAGATTGCTCTAACGCAGTATGATGAGAGTGGAAGCGAAGCCCACCCAGCGTGGGGCCCGCGGCCATGGGGGTGCTGAGGGAGAGGGTCCAGGGGAAGCTGAGACCTTAGCCGAGTCTTACAAGATGGAAAACTGGCGGTGCTCAGGGAAAGGGGCCTTCCGGAGGGGCAGAGATACTGAGGAGGGAACATACACAGTTTATTTAGTTTTTAATGTTTATTTGTTTTAAGAGAGAGTGTGTGTGTGTGCGTGAGC
>NC_043707.1:134801334-134807791 GCF_006229205.1 Suricata suricatta
GGGGGGGGGGTCGTGGAATCTCTGAATCAGTGTCATTGTGTTAACTGCTCACCAGCTGCAGTATCTTCTGCATCTTGTCTAATTCTTTGAAGACAGTAGTCAGCGTGGGAAGAGAGGTATCTTTTGAGTCCTAGCATGAAGAAGCGCTAGGCCTTGATTTAATTAGCTTTTCTTTCTTTCTTTTTTTTTTTTAATGCTTATTTCTTTGAGAGAGAGAGCAAGCAAGCAGGGGTTGGGCAGAGAGAAAGAGAAGGAGTGAGAGAATCCCAAGCAGGCTCCATGCGGTCAGCGCAGAAATCGATGCAGGGTTCGAACTCATGAACCATGAGATCATGACCTGAGCGAAAATCAAGAGTCGGATACTGAACCGACCGAGCCACTCAGGTGCCCCTGAATTAGCTAATTAAACATTGTGAAATGTGTCCAGTGCACATGGGTCCTTGGTTCCTGGTCAGTGTTGGGTATAAGTTCTAGACGTGTACTGGTGTCATGGTACTAGATGAGGTAGCGCTTTGTTCTTAGGGGCCTTTGGGGAGCTGAGCTCCTGGGGTTTCCAGGTGGATCATAGTGAGTACCTGTAATCTGGCAGGCATTCTTCTAGAATCCTATCAGGTCAGGGTCTTCTGTCATATCTGTGTCTATACTTGTCACCAGGGCTGGCGTCAGGGGCATGTGACCCGCAGTCAGATGGTTTAGTGCGTACTTGGTTTACTGCTCTGCTGTCGCTGCCTTGGAATTCTTAATAAATTCTGAGCGAGAGGCCCTGCACTTTCAGTTGGTACCAGGCCCCGCCAGTTCTGTAGCTGGTCCCGCTTTGCCATGGGCTTTCCCTGCGCGTGTGTGTCCGGGAAGAGTTTGACTAGATCCCAAGATTATAGAAAACCATGTGAAAGCTCAACAAAGAGGGATGCCCGTGTCCTCATGGGGAAAATGTTAGCATGTCTGTGTCTGAGTGTAATGCGATGTCATTAATAGAGTTTCTGGAAATTTTGAGCAATTTTCTGCATACATACGGTATGGGATCTTTGGATAACTTATTTTACTTCATCCAATAGATTCGCTTTTTTTTAAATCAAGATTTTTGACACAGAGGCACTTCCATATTACCTTTTTCATATGATTTCTCTAATCTCAACAGAACTTCTTTTGTATTTTGCCCAGTACAGTATGTATTGTGGTCATACTTTTATAGTAGAAACACTCCGTTTTGGAACTATGGATTGTTTTTAAACTATAACTGTATGGGACTCCTGGCAGGCTCAGTCAGTAGAGCCTGCGACTTTTGATCTCAGGGTCGGGAGTTCAAGCTCCAATTGGGGTGTAAAGCCTACTCAAAAAAAAAGGGGGACCCCCACCTCACAACTCATGTTGCTTTTAGCATTAAAAAATTTTTAAATTGAAAAGTGTCATCCAAAGCTTAGTTTTTTAAACTATTAGTGTTTCTCTGTAAATACTTAATCTGTGCTGGCCAGTTGGGTAATATGACTGACCAAAAATAGTCATGTACAGATGATCAGTTTTCAGAAATAATAAAGTATATTTATGGTTAGAGTTGGAAAAATTCTGTATACTATGAGTGTCCTCGTGGGGAAAATTTATTTCTGAGAAATAAATGAAAATTGGTAGAAAATTTAAAAATATCTAACAACCTTTGTAATCAATGCAGTAGAACTTTCTATGCGTGACTTGATTTACTCAGAAAATTATCATGTTTAGGGTTTTGAAAGATACGAACAACCAGAAAAAAGCAGAATATAAATTTTTTTTCAGCCAAGATGATGGAAAAAAAATGCTAAAAATTAAAAAAAAATCGCCAGCAGCCACTTTTTCTGTATTGTATATGGCTCTGCCAGAGGAATTTACGCTTCAGTTTCAGCGGTAATTATTTTGTGGGCCAGTTAAAAAAAAATTATAGCCCTGTTGAGCTTTGAACACCGGTTCTGTAAAGTAGATATTTAGATTATCGTTGATGGCACTTTTTTTCAGGAGGCTAACGTGTGACAGCCTGTGTACATTTGTGTTTGATGAATAATGATTAATTAATGAACCTTTTTCTTTTACATTAATCTAATAAGTACAGATCAGACATCACTTCCATGGAGTCTCATCAGAAGAAGCGCCACAGTTTCTCCCCCTTCAGGACTACGTGGGGCCAGTGAGGTGGTCACTGCACGGGCTCTGGTGTGTTCATTCGTTGTTGCTGTGTACAGACACCCCCACGCTCAAAAACGTTTGGTGATTTGTGGTCTGGGGTAATGGGAACACAGCAGTCTTCTGCCCTGCGATCTTATGATTAGGACGGCTTATGAGCGGGAGCCTTTCAGTGAATGCCAGTGGGAGAAAGGCTTGTGGACACCTCTTCATCTCTTTTTCTTTCTGATGTCATTACCTATAGTGACAAGCACATTCACCCCTCCTGGAACAGGATGGTTATGTGAAAATGAGACCACTTGTAGTCTTACTTATGTATTAAAAAAACTTAGAACATTTTTAAATTTTTAAGTAAGTCCCACACCCAGTGTGGGGCTTGAAACCCCTGACTCTCAGATCAAGAGTCACAGGCTCCACGGACTGAGCCAGCCTGCCACCCTATCATTTCTCTTTTTACACTTAAAAAATTCTTTTAATGTTTACTTTTGTTTTTTTTTTTAATGTAGATGGTGCAATTTCACATGCTTTCAAAAATTTTTTAATGTTTTTAATTTATTTCTGAGAGACAGAGACAGTACGAGCAGGGGAGGGTCAGAGAGAGAGGGACACAGAATCTGAAGCAGCCTCCAGGCTCTGAGCTAGCTGTCAGCACAGAGCCCGACGCGGGGCTTGAACCCATGAACTGTGAGATTATGACCTGAGCCGAAGCCGGATGCTTAACCGGGCGAGCCACCCAGGCGTCCCTAATGTTTATTTTTGAGAGAGAGAGAGAGAGAGAGAGAGAGTGTGTGAGCAGAGAGAGAGGGAGACACATAATCCAAAGTAGACTCCAGGCTCTGAGCTGTCAGCCTAGAGCCCTACATGGGGCTCAAACTCAAAAAGTATCCTGACCCGAGCTGAAGTTGGACACTTACCCGACTGAGCCAGCCAGGTGCCCCATCATTACTGATGTTAGAAAGGGCCTGTTGGCATTGGCAGAGGGCCGATGCATGGCTGCAGGAGGAGGGTGGCGCGGGCAGTCCGCGTTCGGGCTGATTCAGACCGAGAGCTTGACGGGTCTCGTCGTGGCCAGATGAGTATTTTCTCTCCCCGAGAGCACACTTTCCTGGACACTGTTGTGTATAGATCTTTTGGAATATTGGCTTTCGGGTTCAGAGTGCATGTGAATATAGAGCTTTGGTAGAGATTAGAGGAAACGCGTGCATCCTCTTCCAGAAGAATTTATGCTTGGGTTTCAGCAGTAATTATTTTGTGAGTCAATTTAAGAAGCTTTCCTGAGTTTTGGGTGTCAATTTAAGAAACTTTGCTGAGTTTTAAACAATTCTGTAAAAATGTTTATGCTGTCTGTTTCACTTGGTGCCTTTTAATGGACCAGTAGTCAGAAGTAGCTGCTACTTGGTCTCGATCGGGCTCATCCTGTCAGTTTTACCAGAGGGTGGGGGGTCAAAGATGAGGACGGGGCTCACACCATTTCTCTCTAGCGCTGGGGATATTTTTGGTGAGGACATAAAACTGTAGTTGCAAGAATCATTTTATTATTTTGTTATTTGTTATTTATTTTATTATTTTATTTTATTAAAAAATAAAATTATTTTTAAGTTTATTTATTTTGAAAGAGCAAGCAGGGTAGGGGCAGAGAGAGAGAGAGAATCCCAAGCAGGCTCTGCACGCCAGCACAGAGTCTGATGTGTGCTTGAACTCAAGAGTCAGACGGACGCCTAACCCGCTGAGCCACCCAGGCGCCCCAAGGATCATTTGTATAAAAACCCGATTTAATTAAAACAGCCCTGCTCTTGAGATGTTTCTCTGCTGTGGAATGCCGGCGGGCTCAGGCTCCTGGTCCCCGTCGTCTCTCCAGGGGCCAGTTTCCCCATCGTGTGATAGACCTGGTGCTAATATTGAGCAGCTGTGCTGGAATTCATATTGTTTCGGTGAGACAGAGCCCCGAGCCCACGGAAAACAGTGTCTGGGCCTAAAAGGAAGGTGGAAAAGAGCAAAAAGCTGGAGAAAACTCGTAGGCTAAAGATACGTAAAAAAAGTAATAGCTGTTTACCGTGTGTCAGGTGGACACTTGTTACTGGTTCGGTAAATATTCATGGAGCCCCGTGGGCCCTGGGGAGGCGGCAGGCCGCTTCCCGCTTGGAGCTGACGTCCTGCCGGGGGAGGCAAGAGGGAGATGGATGAAGATACCAGTTCGGGTGGTTGTCACCTTGCCTTTATCTCTGATGCCATTGCCGCCTTCTAAGTGGGGAAGCCAAGGCTGAGAGGTGACGGGGCTCTAGAAAGCGGCACAGCCGGCCTCACGACCCAGCCAGCCACGTGTGTGTCCATCGCGTAGAAGACGTCGTGGAGATAGGGCCACAGGGCACCCTTCCCTCATCCACTGCCGGGTCCTTCGTTTTCCCCTCAAGTGAGACGTTCATTTTAAAAAATTTGCTCTAGTGGTAAATGTTGACGAAGAGTCTAGAATAAGCCTTTATTTTTATTTATTTATTTATTTTTTAATAGTTTCTTGGCAAATTGGTTTCCGTACAACACCCAGTGCTCTTCCCCACGAGTGCCCTCCTCCATCACCACCACCTCCCTTCCCCCTCCCTCTCCCCCTTTATTTTTATGAGCTATTATCCTAACTTGAACGAATAATAATCCTATTTTCAGCATCACAGGTGACTCAGGAAAGTACTTTCCATAATCAGGCAGATAAGTTAATGCCTTTGGTGCTCAGGCCGCCTACGTAATTTGCATATTATTGATCAGGCAGAAAACATTGCTGTTAATGATTGTTGCAGTTTAGAAAACTCCTTGTAATGAAAATTATATAGTCACTGGATTGCATTGGAGAGTTACAAGGGCTACAACGTTTTCTTCCCTCTAAGAAAATGCAGTTTATGGTCTGTATAAACTGTTTATGGTCGGTTTCTGGGAACTATTTCCTTGCTTCTGCTGCAGCCCAGGTGGTAGGAGTTCTTGTGTATTTTGCTAGTAATTGCTAGAACTTCGCCTTCGCAAGAATTTTGTGCTTTATTTTTGAGAGCTTTCTTCAACCAGGACTTGCGGAGGAAGTAAGGGAACTTTCGCCTTGTCCGCCTTCCGTTCTCAGGGAAGGGAAGCGTGGCCGGCAGTGGGCAGGTCAGGAGAGACGCTGGCGTGCAGGGTGGACCGTCGGATGCGTGGAGGGTGACCGGGAAATGGTCCCGTCCAAACCAGGGCCCTTCTGAGAGGGAGCGGCAGACAGGAGCCCCCGGAGCCCCCCTGCCCTGTGTGATACTTGGGGCTGGTGGGAAGCCTTCAGATCAAAGCACTATTTGCTTCATAAAGCTTTTGACTTGGGGGTCGGTCCTGGACCTGATCATCCTATCCTTTGGAGAAGAAATGTGCTGGAGAAATCAGGCTCTTCGTACTTGGAGTCCGCGTCGTTTGAGCCGGGTGAGGAATCTGGGAAGGGAGGCAGATGATGGGAAAACCGAGGTTGTTCTTCTCTTTCCACTGTGCCCCGTGTGTCCTGTGACAGTTCGCAGCTGATCCGGGTATGGGGGGGTGGCGGGGAGCTTGGTCCTTCATTGGTCAGCCTGGGCACGGGGGTCTGGGCCGTCAGATCCACGTGTGACAGCACTTACGGGGCATGCTTCCAGGCCTGGTCCTCTCTTCTGGTGTCTCCCTTTCGTGCTTTGATATTAAAGGCAGGATTAGAGTTCTATCAATTCTACAATTAAATATACTTTAGGGTCATTGCATTAAGAGACAAAAATAAAAAGGAAAATGGGAAACAGAAGGTAAAAACAAAATATTTGTTCAGAATCTCACCATCCAAGGATACTTTTTTCTTCTGGGGTAGGGCTTATTTTTTTTCGATTCATTGGTTGATTAGTTGGCCCACAGTGTGAGACGGTGGGGGGCGGGGGGCAGTGTGGAGAGAAAGAAAGAATCCCTGGCAGGTTCCACGCTGTCAGCGCAGAGCCCGACATGGGGCATGAACCCACGAACCGTGAGATCATGACTAGAGCTGAAAATCAAGAGTCCGGTGCTTAACCAACTAAGCCCCCCAGGCGCCCCCCAAGCTAACTCCTCTAATGTGATTTTTTCCTCTTAGGATCACAGATTTGTGACCAAAAGCTTTTAGAAATCTTTGTAGTCTACTTGGTTCATTTAAATTGATTTTTTTTTCCTGATTGTGAAATTCAATAGCATAGGTTCACTGAGTTCTGTATGACTCTTTGTAAGAAGACTTCCAAAGTCGAGAATCAAGGGGAGAGCAGGAATTGCCTCTAATCCTGTTATCCAGAGGTAATCATTGTTAATTTTTTGG
>NC_043707.1:134807891-134811800 GCF_006229205.1 Suricata suricatta
GCGGGGTGACGAGCGTCAGGAGAGAAGAGAGTTTCAGGAAACATCTTTTTGTCTTGTCCCTGCTTCTCCCCAGCTCCTCCTCCTTCAGCTTCGGCTGACTCTCAGTGGTTTGGAGGGCTTGGGGGGACTTTTCTAGCTGTGCCTGATGCATCATAAAACCTTTCAGGTCAGCAGATACCTGGCCCTATCGGATTTTCCACCATCTCCAGTTTTTCCTCAGTGGTTCTAATAATGTCTACAATCGATTTCAAAAGAATGAATGTTCAAAGAGTTTGCCCAGAGTAAGAAATACCTGAAACATGTACGCTCACCACAGACTTTTCTCAATGTCAAAACTCCTGAGCATCGCTAAGGCCTAACTGAATCCTTCATCCCAGAGCCTCTCACTGACTTTCCCATCAGCAGTAAGTGCCCTCCCAATAGCTCTACCTTCCCGTAAATACCTACAGGAGCACTTGAACTCTAGCTGCCTGTGTTCTGTCTCCCCACTGGAGGGTGAGCTCACTGGAGCGAAAAGACGGTCTTACTCGGATTCAAGACAGCGTCTCCACATGTGCACCCCTCAGTACCTAGCAAACAGCCCACCCGACTTGTTGAAAGTAAACAAAGGGAATGAATAATATTTTCCCATCTACATATTTGTCACTCTTCTTTTTTTTTTTTAAAGCTTTTAAAAACTAACTGTAGGGGCGCCTGGGTGGCTCAGTCGGTTAAGCCTCCGACTTCGGCTCAGGTCAGATCTCACGTTTGTGGGTTCGAGCCCCACGTCAGGCTCTGTGCTGACAGCTAGCTCAGAGCCTGGAGCCTGCTTCCGGTTCTGTGTCTCCCTCTCTCTCTGACCCTCCCCTTCTCATACTCTGTCTCTCTCTGTATCAAAAATAAATAAAACATTAAAAAAAAAATTTTTAACTGTAATATGACCTAATGTTCCTCTGATTATGGTTCAAGATTGATATGTGAACCTCAACAGGCCCAAAACACCCTGCTGGGGATAATACACAGCGTCTTACCTCTGTGGCTGTACGTCCTGCTTCAGGGAAAGAAAGGAACCGAATAAATATTATTGGTGATTATAACAAAGAATGGTAAAAGATCGGCTCACCAAATATTTTCTTTCCACTTCTGAAATCCATGACTTCTACGGAGGGCTCCTCAGCCTGTCCCTGAGGCCCATGCTATCTATTCCTCCTCCCATTCTCCTGAACCTCTCCATCAGCAACGAAACTAATTCCGTCAAAGTCACCAACGACCTCCACGTTGCCCAATCCTATGTCAAGGCCTGCTCCTCCGCTAACTTACTTTATTGACATTAAACAGAGTTGAACACTCCCCTCTGGCATGAGACACTTTCTTCTCCTGGATGCCGGGATTCCACGCTCTCTTGACCTTCCTGTTTATCTCCCCCCCCCCCCAAATGCCAGAGCGGTTCAAGGCTCAGCCCTCTCACCCCCTCTCTTCTCCATGTAAGCTCACTGCCCAGGTAATCTGTCCATTCTCCTGATTTTAAATATACCAGCACATCCTGACTGATATCCCCAAGTCCAACCTCCTTGAGAAGCAAACCCAATACATACCAACCAACAACTCAACATCTCTATGTGGACAACTGATAAACAATATAATCATAATATGCCTGAAACATAACTTAAGTTTCTCCCTCCAATTTTCTTTCAGTTGTCTTCATTTCAGGATACAACAACCCCATGTTTCAAGCTGTGGAGGCTAAAACTCTGGATATGACCACGGTAGAGCTTGCTACTGGCCTCCTAACTACACATTCAGCCACCATTTCATTGTGGCCATGTGACTGAGTTCTGGCCAAGAAGGTGTAAGCAATGACACTTTGTGCTCATGTCCTTAAGGGACAGGAACATGCTCTCTTTTCCCCCTTAGTGCCCGAGGACTGGAATGCAGGGAGGGCACGTAGGTGCTGGGGCCGCCATATTGGACTACAAGTCAGCAGCCTCATGCCGAGGATGACCGAGCACAAAACGAGCCTGGCTCCCTAGTAATCATGGAATTACTAAACCAGCTTCTCAACCACCTACTCAGAGTTTTACTTGACAGAAAAATAAGCCTCTATCTTGTTTAAGTCATTATTATTTTGGATCTCTGGCCTGCAACCACCAAAGCAATAACCTAACTGATGCACAGAATTTGGAATCTGGAAGTAATCAACCTAAAGAGACTATAAATAAATGGCAATGGCTTGGAGGTCAGCACGGACACAAATATCGCAGGATAGGAGGTTGGTAACCGTTGGTAACCCACAGCCAAATAGTTGGTAAAACCCGTGACATCCTCGGAAATTGCCTGCATGCCAACATGGCTGAGAATTCTAGGGGAACTGGTCGAACAGTTCACAATTTGGGTGCTTACTGGCTTCCTGCCACTTTTTAAGCAAGAAAGTCCCACAAGAATGAGACGATTCAAGCTACAACTTGCTGGTCTGCATGCAGAGATGAAAGGGAATAGAGGTCTGCCCGAGGCATGTGCACAGCCTACAGTTGACATCTACCCAGTCCGGTAATTTGGGGGGTAAGTAGGGTTGAAAAAGGCCACTGCTGCAGCATCCGGCAGGAGACACGCTGGGGAAACGGCTCAGCCCCAGGCAGGGTGCGCTCGGTGACCTGACCCCAGAGGAAAGCGGATAGTGAGAAACCACCACAGAGGGCGAGGGACAGGGGAGTCCCTCCGGAGAGCAGACCAAGGGCGGCTAAATGGGCTGCAGGGCCTCCTCCCACTGCCGAGGCAGAGGTCCCCACCACGTGGCCTGGCAGGCGCTACCAAGGGCTACGAACCAACCGGGAAGGGTCTGTACTCCCCATTCCTCCCTTCCCAGAACTGGAGCTTTTTTCCCGTCATTTTAACCGACTCCATGAGAGTCCATAACTGGGGGGTGAGCGGAGGCAGCTGACACCCTGCATTCGATCTGAAGGTTCTTGGACCCAATACGATCCAGCCAGAGAGTCTGGGCTCAGGAGCTGCCTGGGGGCTGTCTCCTTTGGAAAGGTGCAGAGTGTGTGTGTTCTAGATTCGGGAAGAAGGGTTAGGAAAGAAAGGCCTAGACTGCCCTCCCCTCCTTCTAACCTAACACAGGTACCCAGGAGAACCTGTATTTCTCACTCCCCAGCAAGGACCTGTGGCCACGTGACAGGTTCTGCCTCTATTTTCCAAAGGCCAGTCGGGTGGGGAGGCGGGAGGGGGGAGCACAAGCGATGCGTGCGGCTTCTAAGCTGGGCCGCTCAAGAGAAGGAATGTGACTTCCTTCCCCTCTCCTGCCCTCCTGCTAGGACGCAGACATGCGGAGACCAAAAGAGGGAAGCCTGTGTCAGGCAAGCTGGTACAATGAGGCCGAAGGCACCTGGACCACTGATGAACATGAAGCCACCTCCCCAGACTCCCGTTTAGACAGAAACAAACACCAATGTGTAAAAAGCTGTTAGTTTAGGTCTCTGTTACAACGGTCAGCCCAATGATACCCCGTTCTCGACTCCTGTCTTTCAGGTCCCACGACCCCCACCACCACCCAGGGCTAGAGGCTCCGCCCACAGATATGTGACAGGCCACTGCTTCTTCACACTCATCCCGTCCTGGGAATGCTGTGACGGGCCACCTTTCTCTCTGCTTTCCCTCTTTCCCTCTATGTCTATGTGCCTCACAGCAGACAATTCTTTTAAAACATAAATCAGGGGCACCTGGGTGGCTGCCTCGGTCCCCCAGGTTGAGCCATCCAACTCTTGATTTTGGCTTAGGTCATGATCCCAGAGTCAGGATCAAGCCCCGAGCTGTCTGCTTGAGATTCTCTCTCTCTCTCTCTCTCTCTGTCTCTCTTTCTCCCTCCCTCCCTCTGCTCCTCTCCTGCTCATGAGCACTCTCGCTCTAAAAAACAAATATATATATTTTTTT
>NC_043707.1:134811900-134819911 GCF_006229205.1 Suricata suricatta
CCTAATCATAATGTAAGACCCATGAAGGCAAGGACTCCTGCCTCCACTTCTCACCGGTGCATCCTCATGGTCTGGAGCAATACGGGCCTATAACATTGTTCACCGGACCTAAGTGTGAGCTGCACTATTATTCTGTCCACCCCAGAAGGCAAAAGCACTGCCCATTAAACCATGCGAGATGATGACTTAACAGACCTAACAAGAGACCGGAAGCGAGTTGTCAAGAGGTGCGCCAGCCCCCCACTGCTTTGAAATCCGTTTCTGGGGAGGGTGGAGGGTCTCTGACCGTAGGCTGCACTGCCCAGGGTGAAAGGCAAGCCTTCGCCCCGCACGTTCAACCTCAAAACGTGGCACCGCTTCACCAGCAGGTGGGCCGCCGCCTCTCTAAAGCTCCCCAGCAGGCCCGGTTGGGGCTCTGCAATAAAACAGGGAGTCACCGTCATCCCTCCGACAACAAACATTTTCTTTACTCCTAGATAGACACCCCACCGCTGTTGCCACTCCTCTCTGCGTACAAAGTAACATTTGCTTTTACTGCTGATCAAAGTGTGAGTTTGGGGAAGGCATTTAAAATGGCAACTAAATTTAACACCCCTGGCACTCAACCGAAGGGGCGACAACATAAACAGGTACAACCAGGTTGGCACATAAACAGGAAATGACAACCATGTCACACCTGTCACCTGGCCAACAGCAAAGAGACCATTACAGAAGCATCCCAGTTTCAAAGACATTAAAATGTGGAGGAACAAGGGGGGGACGGAGTCAGGAAGGCATCTCACGACTGACAGAACCCCACCTAGAAGAATGGTTATTTTTGCTTAGAATGACCAACTCCAACCACACTGTCCCTTCCTGCTGTTCTGGGAGCGGCCCAGGAGGTGCTCCTAGTTCAGCCATTCCCTGCACCTGGGAACACTTCCCCCAGATGGCTCCCTGTGCTCCCTAAAATTTCTTTTTTTAAATGTTTATTTTTTGGGCGCCTGGGTGGCTCAGTCAGTTGAGCCTCCGACTTCGGCTCAGGTCAGATCTCACGTTCGTGGGTTCGAGTCCCACGTCAGGCTCTGTGCTGACCACTAGCTCAGAGCCTGGAGCCTGCTTCTGGTTCTGTGTCTCCTTCTCTCTCTGCCCCTCTCCCTCTCATGCTCTGTCTCTCTCTGTATCAAAGATAAAATAAAACATTAAAAAAATTAAGTGTTTATTTTTGAGAGACAGAGACAGAGACAGAGCATGAGTGGGGGAGGGGCAGAGACAGAGAGGGAGACACAGAATCTGAAACGGGCTCCGGACGCAGGGCCCGAACTCGGGAACGGTAAGATCACAACCTGAGCCGGAGTGGGGCACCTAACGGACTGAGCCACCCAGGCACCCTGCGTCATCCCTAAAGTCCCTATTGAAAAGCCACCTCCTAAAACTGCACACACTCCATGTCCCCGCTACTCTCCACCCCTTTTGCCTATTTGGTTTTTCTTCCCATGCTCTTCACCCAATGAGGTCCTATGCGGACACGTGTGTTTCCGATGCTTCCTCCCACTGGAAGGAACCTCCACGCAAGCAGGGCTCCTTGGGGTCTCCCACGCCTTCCCTACCCCCTTCCCCGCTTCACAACCAAGTCAACAGTAAACATGGTTCAATGAGCTGCTTGTGGGAAGATACCTCCATCCAGACATACCGTGAGCAGCTTGGGGGAAATGCACTCTGCACCAAGCAAAGGCCTGAAGACCCAAGAGCCTCTCATCGGAGGTCTCTCTGTCTCCTTCCCCTACAAGAACACAGCGCTGTCTGATGAGCTCCACTCTCAGCCTTGACCCGGGCTTCCACGTCCCAACTCAAAAGGGATGGTTAGAATGCTGTAAACATTACAAACTTGCTCAGATTACTTCTGTTTTAGAGGCAGTTTAGTAAAGGGATTAAGGACTCTGGAACTGGGGGGACACGCCTGGGTGGCTCAGTTAAGCATCTCTCTTTGGCTCAGGTCATGATCTCGTGGTTCATGGGTTCAAGCCCCGTGTCAAGCTTTGCGCTGACAGCGCCCCCTTGGATTCTCCGCCTCCCTCTCTCTCTGTCTCTCCACTGTTCATGCACTCTATCTCTCAAAAATAAATAAATAAGCATAAAAAGAAAATAAAGAGAAACTCTAGAATCAGACTCTGGATTAGAAATCCAGGGTTCTGCCACGTCCTAGCTGTGGGTCTTTTATCAAGTTACTTAATTTCTACAAGTCTCAACTTTCTTATCTGTAAAATTGGGTGATGTTACCAACCTTGCTGAGCAGGTTAAGTGCTTAGCACATATTAAGCACTCAGTGTTAGCTGATAACATAATCATTCTCTGTCCCTTGACTTAGATGAACAAGGAGTGGAGAAGGGACCTGGGAGGCGACTTCCCACTTTCCTACCAGGCTTGGGAAGAATCCTCATTATCAGGTGAGGGGCAGCCATTATCTATTGGGGGAAAAAAGCGAGCTCAGGTTCTGAGACCTGTTACAAAGAAAGGAAAGATCAAAGAGATGGAGATGTCAGAGTGGAAAGACCAGGGCGGACGGCTCCTGTGCTGACTCATCTTCCAGTGGTCCAAATATCTGTTTGTGCCTCGGCTGGAACTCCTTGGCCCTCCCCTAATCCATCCTCCTTTCAAGCCAGAAACCAAGGAATCCTCTCTCTCCTCCCCCACCCCTCCCCCCTTTCTATCAACCCGATCACTGGAAGTGCGTTAACTTAGATCCTCAGTACTGCTGGGGTCTGCCCTCCTCCATCCCCACTGCCATGCCCCCCTGATTCCACTCCTCACTGCTAGACCCCAGCCTCCTAGTCCGCCCCTCCTCCAGCCTGCGGCCACCTTCTTCCAACCCGCTTTTACACCCTTTCTAACCTCTAACATCTTACTAACCTCTTAACATTTCTCAAAGGCTTCTTACAGTCTTACTGAGAAAGTTCAAACTCCTAGGTACTTTTTCTTTTTAATTTTCTTTTTAGTTTATTCATTTTTGAGAGAGAGAGACAGAGCGTGAGCAGGGGAGGGGCACAGAGAGAGAGAGAGAGACCCAGAATCAGAAGCAGGCTCCAGGCTCTGAGCAGTCAGCACAGAGCCCAACGCGGGGCTCAAACCCATGAACTGAACAGTGAGATCATGACCTGAGCCGAAATCAGACACTTAACTGACTGAGCCACCCAGGCGCCCCTGAACTCCTAGGTGCTTCTGAAAACCCTCCGAGATCTGGTGCCCCGCCCACCTGCAGCCACCTCCCCTTCCCCCCCAGCAAAATCAAAATCCTGTCTCAGTCCCACTACTGCTCACTTCTCCCTGGGCTCCCCAGTCCCACAGCCGTTGCCTGGCAACTACTGCTCAACATTCAGCATCCCTTTTTCTTGAAAGTCTTCACTACAACACTGCCCCACCAGGGGTCCCTTCTCGGTTTTCTTAACGCCTTGTGCTCCACACCAGGACTTAGCACCTGGTACTGTAATTGGTGGGTTCCTGTCTTTCTCTACCGCCGCCCCCAGCCCCCAGTTAAATCATAATTTCTTCAAGAAAAAAAGGCCGTCTTTTTTCCTAACTTACCTAATGCGTCACTGGGGATACACAGCATCCTTTAGAAAAGAAAAAAAATGTGGGTCGAGTGAACCATTTTGGAGGGGTGTGATAAAAAGAGTCAGTACCAAGAAGATTATAAACTTGATCACCTCATGAATGCATTCATGAAAAGCAACACTTCCACAGAAAAACCACGGAGATCAAGCATGTTAATAGGATGCGGGTTTGGGAGCCACAGTGAATGTAGTGTCCCTTGTTAGGCGAGAAGACGTAGTAGAAAGGTTTTGGATCAGGCGCCTTGGGGCTGAACTCCAGCTCGGCCACTTCTAAGCCAGGCCACTACGGACAAGCCCGTTAACCTAAAGCTCAGTTGCCTCACCTGTGAAATAAGGAAAATGCAAGGACCTGCTTGATTGCACTGCTCTGTTTTGGTTTTGGTTTTTGAGAGAGAGAGAGAGAGAGAGAGAGACAGAGAGAGACAGAGACAGAGACAGAGAGCGGGAGAGAGAGAGAATCCCAAGCAGGCTCTGCACTGACAGTGCGGGGGTCTGACCTCATGAACCAAGGGATCATGACGGGAGTCGAGATCAAGAGCAGGACGCTTTCCTGACTGAGCCACCCGGGTGCCCCTTGGCTGTACTGTTTTATTTACTGAGGCCGCGGTGGTACAGTGCCTGGCCCCAAGCAGGCTTCTAAGGCTGTTAGTAAATGCCAGTCCCTTTCCACCTAAAGAACACTGCTAAAAAGTGCAAGGTTACATATTCTGCATTCGGGAAGGAAGACTGACTTACCCTTCTTCTAAAGCCTTGACCACACCCTAACTATCCCAGCCAGCCGTCTTGAAGATGAACTAGATCATTAAGATTTAGCCAAAAAAAAAAAAAGATTAAAGAAAAGGAAAAAGCAAATCATTCCAATGCAATTTCATCACTATAGTTGAAAACAGTTTAAAATGCCCAGCCCTGCTCACAGCATCCTCCTGGCATATAGAACAAAACTGTGGGTCGGGTGCAAATGGAATGTAATGCAAATAAAGAAGCCTTGGAATGTAGGTTCCTGAAGAGAATGAACTTGGTCATGGATCCACTCCATAGAGCAGTGAAGTCACTATTATGCGCTGCATAAACAATGAACAGCAAGAACG
Source organism: Suricata suricatta (assembly GCF_006229205.1). Classification (NCBI taxonomy): domain Eukaryota; kingdom Metazoa; phylum Chordata; class Mammalia; order Carnivora; family Herpestidae; genus Suricata; species Suricata suricatta. Next base: position 134,816,579 of record NC_043707.1, read on the forward strand.
TTGGAGAGAGACTGCACTTTAGCACAAGCGAAGAAAAGTGTAAGAATTCCAGGTGATCTGGCAGAGGGACCTAAAAGTGCCCGTAATGGAAAATCTTCTAAAGCTACCAGAGTCTGATTATATTGACCTCTATTTTCCAGAGACTGTATTCTCACACGTTTTCATTTGGCTGAAATATAAAACTCTGCTTTACCTAATTTCCTAATTTATTTTTTTTAATGTTTTATTTTATTTTTGATACAGAGAGAGACAGAGCATGAGAGGAGGAGGGGCAGAGAGAGAAGGAGACACAGAATCTGAAGCAGCTCCAGGCTCTGAGCCAGCTGTCAGCACAGAGCCCGATGCGGGGCTCGAACCCAGGAACGTGAGATCTGACCTGAGCCGAAGTCGGAGGCTTAACCGACTGAACCACCCAGGCACCCCCCCTAATATCCTAATTTAGATGGAAAGATCACTGTCTTACCTGTTTTCCCCCTGAGGTGTATGTTTGAATTTTCAGCAATATAAATGTATGATTATCTAACCAAATGAATGTCCCCTATTACATCTATGACAAGAGTTTCCACCAAAGAGTGACAACACAAAGAAAAAACTTCTGGAAATGTCTTTGTTGAGAAGTGTCCACTTAATCCCAGAATTAAGGAAATGGATTAACAAAACAAACAAAAACTTGAGATTTTTTTTTTTCCCCAAAAAAATCTTTGTTCTAGGTTCCACTAAGAGTAAATTACCAGTTACTGAACTGTCCCTCTGCGTTCAGGTCACCGAACTGTCAAACATAACTTTATGTTGATTTAATATCAGTAAACTTAAGTTTTCACATTTATTTCAGTCTTCTGTTGAACCTGAGAAATCCTTTTCTGATCTCCTCCCACAACGATCACATTTGTTCCTATATGGTCACAAAAAAAGCTACAACTTCCTCAAGAACCGCGTAAAGTGGAGTGTCCCCATCCAGATTATCCGGTATCTTTAACTGGTGTGCATGCTTCATTTGTTTGAAAACAATTTCTTGGTGAAATTTCCAGAATGTAAAAACCTCTAAAACCACGAGCGATTTAGAGAACGTTATGAAAAAAAAATAATTTCTGGAAGCAAAGTACAACTAAAAAACATAAACTTCTTGCCTTGTGAGAAATTACCCATTAAAATTAATGTTAAACAAAGGGGGAGGGTAAAAATTACCTAAAACAAAGTGCCTCTGAGGGATCTCTTGAGAGTTCCTACCCCAATGAAGGAAACCGTTCGATATTCTTCTAATTTTAGTTACGATTACATTCCTGATGTATTTGAGAAAACAGAGTCAGTCACACAGAATGAGCAATCCCGACTTTCCCAACAGCCAAGCAGCATGGTCCACAAAATTATTCTCCTACCTGACACTTGAAGTCACCTCTTGCACGCTCGATCCCTGGAGAATTTTAGTCCCTGAGTAAATATATGGACCATTCTAGCTAAAACGAAAGAAAGCACGTATGTTTAACAGTATGGCCAACCTTAGGGACGACTAGTTTCACTGAAGGGAAGTGGTATATGAACTAGTGAAAGAAATAGGGCGGTTTGCTAAAGAGAGGGAGGCCAGCAGGGGTCCTGAAAGGGAAGCTTAAGGAAGGGAAAAGTCAGGAGAATCAGCAAATTCCTGGTACCCCGATTGCCACTGTTTTTATGACAGCCTTCTTAAATAATCTTTAAAACGTCAAGAAAGAGATCCGTAGGACTTCTTTGAGAAACGATAACAAGAGGAGTTTAAAAGTCATTTGCTTCCATTTGTTTCCTGTTCACAAGTTTGAAAGGGCCAAAAACTAGAGAAAGGCAGAATGAAAGAGAAGTATGCCAGAGGCCATGAGTACCTGTTAAATTAACAGGATTTCGCTGGAATTCACTAAGCTTTTCAGGAGATGCGTATTTTGTGAAGTATCAAAGGAATCTGTCTGTAGGCCACCCCCAAACAGAGACGCACGTTTAATCAGCCTGCAACAGCCACACGTACCTGGGATTTGAAATACTGCCTTTAAAAACATCCACCCACACACTCCAATTCCGCCCCAAATTATTTTTTAAATCTCTGCAGTGAGGCGCGCGTGCACGCACACATTAACTTGATGTAAATGTAGCCCTTCGGGCTTAAACACCCCGAGGAAAAGAATAAAACGCCTCAATACGCTCTCCTCTTCCTCAGACCCTCAAAGACTCGAAAAGCAGCAAATGGAGTTCAGCATGAGCAGAGAAGGCAGGAGAAGGCAGGAGAATACAACCAGAGCCCCTAGCAGGGCCTCATCTCATTCTTGGAAAATGTCATCTCCATTCCTTCCCCAAGCCCCAAGGCCAGGCGCCACTGGCGCAATACCATCCTGGTCCAAAGCGCCGAAGAGTTGCCAACTAATCTCCCAAGGTGTCCCCCCAACCTCCTCACCTCATCAGCGCTCAGCTCCTCCATCGCTTTCCTCTTAATGGTGAAAGGCGTTAGGGAGAGATCTTTCTGTTCTTGTGACCCGGGCGGGAGGCGAGTGGAAGGTGTCTATCGGGCTGTCTGGTCCCCCGAATGGGGGAGGTTTCAGAATTGCATAGTCAGAGGTTAAAAAATAAGAACACGAGAGGCACTGAATCGCCCTGGCGTCGGTCACTCCAATCGCCCCCAGAGACTCCTACAGCTGCTGGCGCCCCGGGCAGCCTCCTCCGGCCGCCACTGCTGCTGCTACAGGGTTATCGGAAGGCGCCACAGTTGCCCTCTGCTTCCCAGGTTACCCAGACCAGGGACTCGGGTCTCCAGCTCGTCTCGTGCCCTGAGCCTGCTGTGTGTCCGCGGCGGTGGCACGGCAGGTGTGCTTCCTCCAGCGGATCCTGCTCCGCTTCCTACCCTTTGCCCCCGGCGAGAACTGCTGGACTGCAGAGCCGATGCCCCGAGGTAACGCGACCCCAGAAGCCGCCGAGGCAGAGCCCAGCACAGGAGAGGGAAGCCCCTCCCCTCCCAAAGCAGGCCGGCCACGCCCCGCCTCCACGCCGGAGCCCGGGCAGGGGGGGGAGGGGGAGGACGGGACTCGCGATGCTCTGGATGGAAGAGTAAATCCTCCTACCCCTCCACCCCTACTCTTACCCCCTCGCCCCACCAAGTATTATTCATCAAAACAACAGGGCGGCCATCTTTGAAAGGGATCACGTGATCCCGCCAGAGAGGCGGGGCTTCTGGCCCCAGGACGAGGCAGCCAATGGGCCGCGGGCGTCGCGCCGCCGATTTCCTCTCGCCGGCGTCTCCTCCCGCCCCCGCCCCACCCCCTCCCGCGCAGCAGCCCCGGGAGGGGGAGGGGCGAGCGGGGCGAAGGGCGGGCGGCGCGC
>NC_043707.1:134820011-134830268 GCF_006229205.1 Suricata suricatta
CGGGGCGGTGCCATGGCGACGGTGCGGGGGCGGCTGGCGCGGTGGGCGGGTCCAGGTAGGCTCCCGGGAGGGCCCGGCTGGCGGGAAGCTGGGCGTGGAGGGGGACCCGGGCCTGCGACCCTGTGGCGCTGCCGTTGTTCCTAGGCTCTTGCGATTAGGGACTCGGAGATGCAGACCACGTAAAGGAAAACGGAAAACGTCTCCCTTCTGGGGCCAGTTCTCTAACGTATCGATCGCCCACGTTCTGATAAAACCTTTGGACACTCTTCTACCTCCGCAGAGAAAGCCCGCCTGGAAGGAAACTCTAAAGTACAACTTCTTTTTATTTGGCTTCTGCCTTTTAGAGAGTTTCTGCTTTGGTTTGTGTGGTTTTTTTAAAAAAAAATTTTTTAATGTTTTATTTATTTTTGAGAGAGAGAGAGAGAGACAGCATGAGCAGGGGAGGGTCAGAGAGAGAGGGAGACACAGAATCCGAAGACAGACTCCAGGCTGTCAGCACAAAGCCCGACGTGGGGCTGGAACCCACGAACTGTGAGATCATGACCTGAACCAAAGCCGGACACCTAACCGACTGAGCCACCCAGGTGCCCCTGTGGTTTTCTTTTAAACATGTTCCAAAGTGATGGGAAATTTTGAACGTATAAATGATGGAGAGACCCAGAAAATTTCAGAATGCCTGCTCATATATAAGAAAAGCTTTTGCTATCAATGAGAAGAAATTATCCTTACTTGCACAATAATACCATTTTTAAATCAAGATGTGCTATTATTAAAATCCAGTTAGTTTTAAATGTACAACATACTGTTTTGTTGGTTGGGGGGGCTGTATTTTAAGTTTTTATTTAAATTACAGTTAGTTCAAAAATAAATAAATAAATAAATAAATTACAGTTAGTTCAGGAGCGCCTGGTTGGCTCAGTTGGTTGAGCATCTGACCTGATTTCAGCTCAAGTCATGATCCCAGGGTTGAGGGATCCAGCCCCATGTCAGGCTCCGTGCTCAGCCTGGAGCCTGCTTAGGATTCCCTCTCTTTCTTTCTGCCCCTCTCCCCTGCTCATTCTCTTTCTCTCGCTCAAAAAAGTAATAATCATAATTCCAGTTAGTTTACACACAGTGTGATACTAGTTTCAGGTGCACATCATAGTGACTCAACACTTCCACGTAACACCCAGTGCTCATCATACAAAGTACATTCATTAATTTCCAGCACCCAGAGGGGCGCCCGGCTAGCTCAGTCCGTAGAGCATGAGACTCTTAATTTCCAGCACCCAGTTCCCATACCCTCTACCCGCTTGCCCTCTGGTAACCATCAGTTTGTTGATCTGCGGTAGGAGTCTGCTTCTTGGTTTGCCTTCTCCCTTTTTTTTTTCCTTCTCATTTGTTTTGTTTCATAAATTCCACATGTGATTGAAATCATATGGTATTTGTCTTTCTCCAACGCACTATTGCATATAACATAATACTCTATACCTCGATCCACATCCTTATAAATGGCAAGATTCCATTCTTTTTTATGACTAAGTGATTTTCCATTCCATTCCTCTTTATCCATTCATCAGTCAATGGACATGGGCTATTTCCATAATTTGGCCATTGATTATAATGCTGCTATAAATTTCATGTATCCCTTTGAATTAATATTTTTGTATTTTGTAAATACCTCCTAGTGCAATTGCTGGATCATAGTCTAGTTCTATTTTTAACTTTTTAAGGGAACCCCCCACATTCTTTTTCCCACACGGGCTGCTCCAGTTAGCATTCCCACCAACAGTACAAGAGGCTTCCCCTTTCACCACATCCTCACCAACACCTGCTGTTTCCTGTGTTGTTGATTTTAGCCATTCTGACAGGTGTGAGGTGAGATCTCATTGGAGTTTTTATTTGCATTATAATGATTTGATTTATGTATATTTTGCAAAATTATTATCAAAATAGCTTAGTTAACATCTGTCACCACACATAGGTACAATATTTTTCTTGTGATGAGAACTTTTAAGAATTACTGTCTTAGCAGTTTTCTTTTTTAATGTTTACTTTATGTATTTACTTTGAGAGAGGAGGGGAGGGGCAGAGAGAGAGGGAGACAGAGAATCCCAAGCAGGCTCTGCACTGTCAGCGCAGAGTCCGATGCAGGGCTTGATCCCACCAAACCTGAGATCATGACCTGAGCTGAAATCAAGAGTCCAGCACTTAACCAACTGAGCCACCCAGGCACCCCATCAATTCTCAATACAATATATAATGCAGTATTTTATGTATATGTGTATGGCAAATCTATCTTACAGTATTGTTAACTGTAGTCCCAAGCTGTACATTACCTGGAAGTTTGTACCTTTTGACCACCTTACCCATTGCGCTCACCCCTCCCCCACTCTGTCAATCACCAATCTATTCTCTGAAATATACAGATATTTTGTAACATAGATATCTAAACTGAGCGGTCAGTGTAGCCATCTCATGAAATTCCAGATCCTGCCACACACTGAGGACAATACTGTATTGGATGGTTTACTAAACCATAATCTTAAAGATTGCGTTCCAGAATGAGAAGAATTTCAATTTTTTTTCCCCCTTTGGTACTTGCTCAGAATAGTAACCTGACAGCTAGATATGCAAGGAATTTGTGAGTAAAATGAGACCACTGCTGGCGCTGCATATTGTCTGCTCTCCAGGAAAGGAATTCCCTGTAAGCCTGAATTTGGACTCCTGGTGACATTGATCTTAATATGTTCACTTCTCACTCCGTTTATTAAACATTCTTATTGTAACATAATTCACATACCATACAGTTCACTCAAAGTATGCAAAGGTCAGTATATTCACAGTTGTTCGACCATCACTAATTCCAGAACAATTTCATCACCCCAAAAAGGGACCGCATACCTGTGAGCAGTCACTTCCCATTCTCCCCTGTGGGCAACCCAGTAACCTGCCTTCTGTCTCTATGAATTTTCCTGTTCTGGACACATCAACGGAATCCTACATTATGTGGCCTTCTGTGCCTAGTTGTTTTCTTTTTAAAAATACTGTTTTTAATGTTCATTTATTTATTTTGAGAGAGAATACAAGTGAGAGCAGGAAGAAAGAAAGAGGGAGACACAGAACCCCAAGCAGGTTCCAGGCTCCAAGCTGTCAGCACAGAGTCCGAACCTGGGATCGAACCCACAGACCACGAGGTTATAACCTGAGCCGAAGGCAGATGCTTAACTGACTGAGCCAACCAAGGGACCCTAATGTTTATTTATTTTGAGAGAAAAACAGAGTGCGAGCAGGGGAGGAGCAGAGAGAGAGAAGGAGACACAGAACCCCAAGTGGGCTCTAGGCTCTGAGCGGCCAGCTTTTGGATTTTGACCCAAAGTCAGACGCTCAACAACTGAGCCACGTAGGCACCCCAATGTGTCTGGTTGCTTTCACTTACCATGTTTTCAAGGTTTGTGCATGTTGTAGCATATCTCTGTACTCTGTAATGCCAAATAATATTCCACTGTGTGGATATATCACATTCATCAGTTAATGGGCATGTTGTTTGCACCTTTGGACTGTTGTAAATGATGCTACTATAGACATTCATGTATAAGTTTTTTGTGTAGAAGTGTGTTTTCCTTTCTTTGGGTATATAACTAGAAATATAATTGCTGGCTTATGTATATATTTAAATTTTTTTAAGATTTTATTTTAAAAATTTTTTTAAGTTTCTTTAGTTTTGGGAGAGAGAGGGAGAGACAGAACGCAAGGAGGCGGGCAGAGAGAGAGGGAGACACAGAAGCTGAAGCAGGCTCCAGGCTCTGAGCTGTCAGCACAGAGCCCAATGCAGGGCTCAAACCCATGAACTGTGAGATCATGACCAGAACCAAAGCCGGACGCTCAACTGACTGAGCCACCCAGGTGCCCCTTAAGATTTTATTTTATTCTATTAAATATGTATTTATTTTCAAAAGAGAGACAGCATGCAAGCAAGGGAGGGGCAGAGAGAGAGAGGGCAACACAGACTCTGAAGCAGGCTCCAGGCTCTGAGCTGTCAGCACAGAGCCTGATGTGGGGTTTGAACCCACGAACTGTGAGATCATGACCTGCATTGAAGTCAGAGGCCTAAAGGACTGAGCCACCCAGGCGCCCCGTATTTTTAAGTAATCTCTACACTCAGCATGGGACTCAAGTTCACCGCCCGAGATCAGAAGTCACGTGCTCACCGACTGACCTAACCAGGCGCCCCGTGTATGTTTAACTTTTTGAACAACAAAGTGTTTCGCGTGGTCGCTGCACCATTTTCCAAGCTCATCAGCACTTGTTATTGTCTTTTTTATTATAGCCCCTAGTAGATGTAGCGTGGTGCCTCATTGTGGGGTTCTGGTTTTCATTTCTCCAAGGGCTAATGAAGTTGAGCACCTTTTCATTTGTTTATTTGCCATTTGTATATGTTCTCTGGCCAAAATATCTTTTTAAATCCCTGTTCACGTGTGTGTGTGTGTGTGTGTGTGTGTGTGTGTGTGTGTGTGTTTTAATTTATTTTTGAGAGACAGAGACAGAGCGAGCAGGGGAGGGTCAGAGACAGAGGGAGACACAGAATCCGAAGCAGGCTCCAGGCTCTGAGCTGTCAGCACAGAGCCCAATGCAGGGCTTGAACCCATGAACCGTGAGATCATGACCTGAGCCAAAGCTGGACGCTCAACTGACTGAGTCACCCAGGTGCCCCTCCTGTTCACTTTTTACTGAGTTATTTGTCTTTTTTTTGTTTTGAGTTGTAAGAGTTCTTTATTGTTTTTTGTTTTTTTGTTTTTTTTAGAGAGAGAGAGAGCAAAAGTCAGGGAGAGGGGCGGAGGGGGAGAGGGAGAGAGAGGATCCCAAGCAGACATGCTCAACTTAGATCCTGATGTCAGGCTTGACCCCATGACCCTGTGATCACAACCCAAGCCAAAACCAAGAGTCGGATGTTCAACCGACTGAGCCACCCAGGTACCCCTGTAAGAATTCTTTATATATTCTAGATACCAGTCCCTTAACAGATGTCCAACTTGCAATGTTTTCTGAGGACAGTTGACACCCAATGGTACATTAATTTCAGGTATATGACAGCGATTCAACAGCTCTGTACATGATGCTGTGCTCACAGTGTGACGGCCATGTCACCATGCAGCGCTGTCACAATGCCACCGTGCTGTGCCTTTTGGTCCTGTGACTTCTTCCTCCCATAACTGCCAGCCTGTATCTCCCACTCCCCACCCCCCACATGGCCCATCTCCCATCCCCCTTACCCTCCAGCAACCGCCAGCGTGTTCTCTGTCCCTGTAGGTCTGACTACAAGGTGCAAGTTCCGTAGGTGGTCTTTTCGCTTTCTTGATGGTATCAGTCACGGCACCAGAGTTTTTATTTCGATGTAGTCCCGTTTACTTATTTTTTCTCTCATCACTTACACTTTTGACTTAACACGTTCACTTTTACAAGGCATGTTTAGTACGCATAATTTTCTTAGTCAATTTGGGCTGCTATAACAGAATACTGGAGACTGGGTGACTTATAAAACACAGAAAGTGGGGCGCCTGGGTGGCTCAGGAGGTTAAGCATCTGATTTCGGCTTAGGTCATGGCTCGCAGTGAGCCATGTGAGTTCGAGCCCTGTGTCAGGCTCTGTGCTCAGTTCACTCTCAAAAATAAACATTAAATGTTTTTAAATTTTTTTAATGTTTTATTTATTTTTGATACAGAGAGAGACAGAGCATGAGAGGGGGAGGGGCAGAGAGAGAAGGAGACACAGAACCGGAAGCAGGCTCCAGGCTCTGAGCTAGCTGTCAGCACAGAGCCCGATGCGGGGCCCGAACCCACGAACGCAAGATCTGACCTGAGCCGAAGCTGGAGGCTTAACCGACTGAGCCCCCCAGCCGCCTCTGAATGATTCATTTTTTTAAATGTTTATTTATTTATTGAGAGAGGGAGATTGAGAGAGAAGAGCACAAGCAGGGGAGGGGCAGGGAGAGAATCCCAAGCAGGATCCCCACTGTCAGCACAGAGCCCGCCGACGCGGGGCCCGAACCCACGAACGCGAGATCTGACCTGAGCCGAAGTCGGAGGCTTAACCGACTGAGCCACCCAGGCGCCCCTAAATGTTTTTTAAAAAGTTAAAAAACAAAACAAAACAAAAAAGCCCCGCAGAAATGTCTTTCTCAGTTCTGGAGGCTGGAAATCCAAGCTCCAGGTGCCAGCAAGGTGAGACGTGACACACGCCCTAGAACAAGTGCCGACTTGGGCTTCTGTGTCCTCCCATGAGGGAGCGCGGCGAGAAGGAGCGAGGTCCCAGGTGCCTCTGGGACCTCATCTAATCCTAATTTGCTCCTGATTCTCGAACGACACAGGTTTGAACACTGTAGGTCCACTTACATGGAGATTTTTTCCAATGAAAATATTGAAAGAGAATTTTCTCTTCCTTGTGGTTTTCTTTCTGTTTCCTTCCTTCCTTCCTTCCCTCCTTCCTTCCTTCCTTTCTTTCTTTTTTTCTTTCTTTCTTTCTTTCTTTTTCTCTTCCTATGATTTTCTTTCTGTTTCCTTCCTTCCTTCCTTCTTTCTTTCTTTCTTTCTTTCTTTTCTTTCTTCCTTCCTTCCTTCCTTCCTCCATCCCTCCCTCCCTCCCTTCTTTCCTTCCTTCCTTCCTTCCTTCCTTCCTTCCTTCCTTCCTTCCTTCCTTCCTTCCTTCCTTCCTTCCTTCCTTCTTCTTTCTCTTTTAAGTAGGATTCATGCCCAGGGCAGAGCACAACACAGGGCTTGAACTTGAAACCCTGAGAGATAAAGGCCTGAGCTGAGATCAGAGTTGTTGGATGCTTAACAGACTCAGCCACCCAGTTGCTCCCCCTTATGATTTTATTTTTGGTTTTATTTTTTAATTTTTTAAAAATTTTTAATGTTTATTTTTGAGAGGGAGAGACAGAATGCGAGTCAAGGAGGCACACAGAGAGAGAGAGACACACACACAATGGGAAGCAGGCTCCAGCCTCTGAGCTGTCAGCACAGAGCCCAACACAGGGCTCGAACCAGCAAATTGTGAGATCATGACCTGAGCCGAAGTTGGATGCTTAACTGACTCAGCCACCCAGGCGCTCCAAATGTTTTATTTATTTTTGAGAGAGAGAGAGAGTGGGGCAAAGAGAATGGGAGAGGGAGGATCCAAAGCAGGCTCTACACTGACAGCAGAGAGACCGATGTGGGGCTCGAAGTCACAAACCACAAGATTGTGATGTAAGACAAAGTTGGATGCTAACCGACTGAGCCACCCAGATGCTCCAAAAGTTATACATGAAATGTAGGCCTGGGAGGGAGGAGTTGGTGCCCCCAAACCACTCTGTCGTTCAAGAGTCCACTGCAGTATCATCACTTTAGGGGCATGGGGGGTAGGGTTTCAACATATGAACTGTAGGGCACACTAATACTCAGTCCATAACAATATTCATTATTGTAAGAAATAGCCTTCCCATTTTGTCATTGGAAATCATAAAATTTTTTAGGGTTAAATGGGCTGCCCCAAGTCAAACAAGAAACTGACCAGGAACCTTGCTTCCGAGTTCTTTCCCTGGCACACAAGTATCTCCATGTGTTACAAGGACATGATATCAATGTTTTTACCATTTACAAGGGAACCCTACTCCCTTCCTTTCCCATCAGTTGTATGATACTTTCTGCCAATATAATGTAATTTGTGTAAAATCACAAAAATTAGAGGCGCAGTCTCTTTGGTGACACACTACTATACTTCCGGGGTGTTTTACAGGATGAACACAGTTTTTAGTGATCTTTACATTTGTGTTTTAACCTAACTGCTGGAGTCCTACCCCTTCCCCTAGGGGAAGCTTCTCCACTCTAGCATAAACGTGTCTCAGGCGTGTTCATGACACTTGGCTCATATTTTCATTGTTTTGTTCGGTGTCTCCATTTGGGCATTGCTTCAGCCCCTTTGGACCACGCAGAGTAATGTCTGCTGCTCTTGAGAACGACCAAGCATCAAGGCTCAAGACAAATTAGTTCTTAGAACTACCGGAAAGTGAGCAAAACCACCTTTTTTTTTTTTTCATTTTCTTTAATGTTTATTTTTGAGAGAAAGAGACAGACAGATCATGAGTGGAGAAGGAACATACAGAGAGGAAGACACAGAATCCAAAGCAGACTCCAGGCTGTCAGCACAGAGCCCGACATGGGGCTCAAACCCATGAACCGTGAGATCATGACCCGAGCTGAAGTCAGATGCTCAACCGACTGAGCCACCCAGACGCCCCCAAAAGTACTTTTTAATACTAGTAACAGATAAAGGAGGAGACCATAAGACAAACTGAACCACGAAACTGAAAATAAAGGTACACCGTGGGCAAGTTTTGTGATTTTACCAAGGGAGAGGAGTTGTGTGGGGATTTTGTTTTGATTTCTTCTAGAACCCTTTGAGGAATAGCTTTTATTCAAGTGTCAGAACATAGAGAGGTCGCTGGATGAAAACCTGTCTTCCTAATGACCTACAAAGCTAGATCTGCTGCCAGGTGGTCTCCCCTCAGATCTGTAAATATATTCTGTTTTCCCTCCTGCCAGCAACCCCTTCCCCTGGACTCGGAGTCCTTCCCTCCTGCCTTCTAAAGGACTTTGGTCCAGGGATTCTTCCTTTTCTTCTGCATCATCGTTTTTCTCCTCCCTGCTGGACGCTCGTCTGCTGTACGAAGACAAATTTAAAAATGCCCCTACCTTGCCCCTACATCTCCTTCAAATGATGCCTTCTTTCCGTGCTGCCTGGACAGCACAACCTCCCAAAAGAGTTCTCTGTTTTTATTTCCATGCCCTGCCTTAATCCTATCCCGTCCTGAGAACATTCTCTTGTCAGCCTCACCAACCACCCGCGTTAGGCCAAGGCCAGTTCCGTGTTTGTGTCCGAGACCTGCCGGCCTTGTCGACAGCACCCAGCACGGCTGCGCACTTTGGAAACACTCTTCCCTCCCTATGTTGGCTTCCCTGAGGCCCCGCGCTCTGGTTTTCCATCAGAAGCTCTTTCTCAGGTTCGTCTGCTGCCTCCTCCATCCAACCTTTAAGTAATGCAGAAGGGCACTTAGCTGGCTCGGTCAGTAGAGCATGCGGCTCTTGGTGTTGAAGTTTTAAGTTCAAGCCCCACATTGGATGTAGAGATTACTTAAAATCTTTTTTTTATGTTTTTAAGTTTATTTTTGAGAGACAGAGAGAGACAGTGCGAGCAGGGGAGGGTCAGAGAGAGATGGAGATACAGAATCTGAAGCAGGCTCCAGGCTCTGAGCTAGCTGTCAACACAGAGCCCGACGCGGGGCTTAAACCCATGACCTGTGAGATGGTGACCTGAGCCAAACCCGGACACTTAACCGACTGAGCCACCCAGGTGCCCCTAAAATCTTTTTTTAAAAAGGCATAAGAATATAGATAAATATCATAGAGCCACGGGGCGCCCTCTCCTTTCTGTTGGTACTCCTTCCCTGTCTCCAGTCCATGGCTCTATTTTATTTTAAGTTTTATTTATTTGTTTTGAGAGAGAGAGAGAGAGAGAGAGAGAGAGAGGGAGAGAGCACAAGCATGAACAGGGGAGGGGCAGAGAGGGAGAAAGAGTGAGAGACAGAGAGAGAGAGAGAGAACCCCAACCAGCCTCTGCACTGTTAGTATGGAGCCCTACACAGCACTCAAACCCATGAACTGCAAGATCACGACCTGAGCCAAAATCAAGAGTCAAACCGACTGAGCCCCCCGGGCGCCCCTCGGGTGCATGGCTCTAAAGAGCATGTTATGAGCTGACTGCCAAGCATGTGTTTGTAGCCTAAATCTCTTCCCTGAATTCCACTTCCGTGTCCAGCTGTCTCACTGATACTTGTATTGGGCTGTGTGATAGAGACTTCACCTCCACAAATCTGCCGCCTCCCCGGTCCCCAGAGCAGATGTCCTCGTAAGGAATCCAGGGGCCCCAGCCCAAAGCCATGGCATTGTCCGTGACTTCTCCTTCCCTTCACCCAGTCGATCAGCCAGTCATAGCCGGTTGTACTCCAAAGAGTCATGAACTCCTCGTTCTCTTCTTTCCAACCCCCCTGTCATCCTTGAATCCAAGCTACTGTAAGGACACAGGTCTGATCCAAGCTTCCCCTCCGACCTTGAAAGCCTAGGTGTCGGCTTCTCAGAATCATTAGACAATAGAAGTGCACAGTTGCCCAAGGAAGAAGGGACCACCCTTGTAACACCCAATCAGGAAAGGCCAGCTCACACCTTTAACATTTCTAAGGGCGGG
>NC_043707.1:134830368-134852609 GCF_006229205.1 Suricata suricatta
TATAGGACAATCACCTATTGCTTAAGACTAGTCAAGCCCTACGTGAGGATCCTAGTCACGCCCTACGTGAGGTCCTGGGCCCACTCTGTGATTGGTCAATACTCTAAATGTTGTGATTGGCTCCCACAAAAAGTATCGATGTGTGGTTAAAGTTACTGCCAGTATTGATAGGGGGTAGGGAGTGGATGGCTGTGCCTGTGTCGCCATTTCCTGTAATGCCCCCTCCCTAAAAGAGCCCCTGCCCCCCCATGTTCAGGGCTCGCTCCACGTGGATCCAGTATGTTGGTGGAGTCTGTGAGCCCGAGCTTACATAAGCCCGTAATAATAAAGCCCTTTGCTTTTGCATGCGTGACTCGGTCTTCCTGGTAGTCTCTGGTTCTTGGGGGCGATATTGGAAACTTGGGTATTAAACTACCACTACCTCCTCTGTTGCTATTTCACTGGTCCTACTTCAATCTACACTTCGGAAAACAGTCAGTGAGACCTTGGAACTCAGATCATGTCATTTACCCAAACACCCCCTCAGTGATTCCCACTGTCCACTGAAGAAAACCCAAGCTCCTTGTCATGACTTGTGAGATCCTAAGGCATTTGGCCACCTCTGCTTTTTTTGCCTCCTCTACCACAGGCCCTTTCTCTTGTGCCTCAACCCCACTGGCTTTCACTCTTCACTAAGACAAGCTCTTGGGGTGCCTGGGTGGCCCAGTCAGTTAAGTCTCTGACTTCAGCTCAGGTCAGGATCTCATGGTTCATGGGTTCAAGCCCCACATCGGACTTCACATTGACAGTGCAGCACCTGCCTGGGATTCTTTCTCTCCCTTTCTCCCTGACACCCCCCGCCTCCCCCCCCCCCGCTAGCCCTGTGTCTCTCTCTCTCACTCGCTCAAAATAAATAAATAAACTTAAAAAAAATGATTATAAAAAAAAAAAAAAGACAAGCTCTTTCTCTCCTAGAGGGAGGCCTTGGTACTTGGCATCTCGTTGACCTGAAAAACCCTTCCTCCGGCTTTTGGCCGGGCTGGTTCCTTCTCATCCTTCAGATCTTAGCTCAAGTGCCATGTCTTCACCCGTGCATTGATTCATTTAACAAATATTTGTTGAACCCGTTGCATTTTAGGCCCCGTTCTAGGCGCTGAGCACACCACACGCGTGGCTGTGTGCGCCCTCCGAGAAGATGCGCAGCTAGAGTGAGCCGAGTAAGAGACTGATTTAGGGAAACACGTGGAGGGTAAGGGGTAAAAGAGAAGGTAAGGGGTGACTTCAGGCTGAAGACAGGTCAGCTACCGGGGAAGGGGAGGGGAAAGGAAGCTGGAGGAGAGAATCTGACGCTGCAGAGCAGTTCTAGGGAAGTTTGGGGCCAAATTGCCCATTGGACAAACCCCACCTCTTGCAGGAATGGGTCTGAGTTAGCCTCGAAGCCCCCAGCAGGCTGGGCCCGGGGTGGCCTGGCCTCTCACAGACCCCGTGGTGGACCCAGAGAGCAACAGCCCGAGTCCTGTGCCCACCTCCCCGCGCTCAGCAGGGAATCCGAGGGTCCCGCGGCCACAGGAGCTGGCCCGACGCACTTGCCTTCCTCCTTCGTTTCCCAAGGAAGACGGAGAAGGTGAGGGGCCCTGCCAGCCGCCAGGCCACTGTTCCCCGGGGCAGGAGGGACTTAGCTGCCCGCTGGCTCTAAAGTAGGACCCGCGAGTGCTGGGCTCCGTGCTTCGATCTGATCCCCCGGCCGGCCGGCCTGTGGGGAGTGGAAATTCGGGTCCTCTCCCAGCGGAAGGAGCAAACAGGGTCAGGCTGTGCCCCTCTGGGCAGGCTTTGGTCGGTTGTCCGACAGTGTCACGGCCTCATTTAGCCTGAGTGTTTCCTATTTAGAGGTAAAGTTTTAGCTCATTTTGTTCATATTAAAGATGATTTTTAGAAATTTCCACTTTTCCATCTCCTAGGTTCCTATTTCTTTTTCTTTTTAATTTTTAAAAATAATTTTAATGTTTATTTTTGAAGGAGAGAGAGAGAAACAGAGCATGAGCCAGGGAGGGGAAGAGAGAGGGAGACACAGATTCCAAAGCAGGCTCCAGGCTCTAAGCTGTCAGCACAGAGCCTGATGCGAGGCTTGAACTCATGAACTTCCCATTTGTGAATTCATGACCTTGAACCGAACTTGAACGCTCAACCAACTGAGCCACCCACACGCCCCCCATTTCTTTTTTATTTTTAGTTTTGAGAGAGAGAGAACAAGTAGAGAAGAGGCAGATAGAGGGAGACTAAGGATCCAAAGAGAGTGCCACACTGACAGCAGAGAACTTGATGCAGGCCTCGAGCTCATGAGATCCTGAGATCATGACCTGAGCTGAAGTTGGACACTTAACAGCCACCCAGGAGTCCCTCCTAGGTTCCTATTTCTCAACATGTTCCAAATAGAGAAACTCCACCCCCATCCTGGAAAATCCCATCACCACCTGAACCAGATAGACAAGGTCCAAACACCTGTGTGGCCTGGGTGCTAATGATGAGTTCGCCCTCCTGACCACCCTGTCCTAAGTCACCTTGCTTTCTCTGTCATTCTTTATTTAAAAAAAATTTTTTTTAACATTTATTTATATTTGAGAGACAGAGAGAGACAGATCATGAGCAGGGGAGGGTCAGAGAGAGAGGGAGACACAGAATCGGAAGCAGGCTCCAGGCTTGGAACGGTCAGCACAGAGCCTGACACGGGGCTCGAACCCACAGCAGTGAGATCATGACCTGAGCCGATGTCGGACGCTCAACCGACTGAGCCCCCCAGGTGCCCCTGTCGTTCTTTTATTATATCCCCTGTTTAGTTCTTTCAGCGCACTTCATCAAAACCTGAAATGTTTTCATCTGCCCATTTACTTGTTTCTCACCTTCCCTCCTCCCCACACTACCTCCCACCGAGAGGATGGAACCCTTGAGGTCAGAGACCTGGCCCACCTTGTTTTCTTGCTAAAACCCCAGCATCTAGAAAAGTACATGACTATGGAACAAGTATTTATTGAGCACTGACTAGATACAGAGATGGAACAGTGTAAAAAACAAAACAATCCCTGCCCTAGTGGAGCTTACATACTGGGGAGAGGAGAGGGCGGGCAATAAGTAAAATAAGTAAATTGTATAGTATATTAAGAGGTGATAAGTGCTGCAGATTAAAACAGATCTGGGGCGCCTGGGGGGCTCAGTCGGTTAAGCGTCCGACTTCGGCTCAGGTCATGATCTCCCGGTTTGTGAGTTCCGCCCCATGCTGGACTCTGCTGACAGCTCAGAGCCTGGAGCCTGTTTCCGGATTCCGTGCCTCCCTCTCTCTCTGCCCCTCCCCCACTTGCATTCTGTCTCTCTCTCTCTCTCTCTCTCTCTCTCTCTCTCTCTCTCAAAAATAAATAAACATTTAAAAAGAAAGTAAGAAAGAATGTGAGGGGGCAACTGGCTGGCTCAGTTGGTGGAGCGCTTGACTCTTGATCTCAGGGTTGTGAGTTCGGCCCGAGGTTGGAGTCTACTTATAAACAAACAAACAAACAAGGACTGACAGGGGCGCCTGGGTGGCTCAGTTGGTTAAGCATCCGGCTTCGGCTCAGGTCAGGTCTCACGGTTCTCGGGTTTGAGCCCCGCGTCGGGCTCTGTGCTGACAGCTGGCTCAGAGCCTGGAGCCTGCTTCAGATTCTGTGCCTCCCTCTCTCTCTGACCCTCCCCTGCTCGCACTGTCTCTCTCTGTCTTTCAAAAAATAAATACAAAAAACAAGGACCGACAACTCTCTCAAGAAGTTTTGTGACAAAAGAGAGCTGAGAAATGGCACCTTAGCCGGGGCAAGAAGCGGGTCACACTATTTTGTTTTGAAGATTGGGAGAATCAATCGCATATCTTGTAGGCTAATGAGAATTATTCGTAGACAGGGAGAAATTTGAAGAGTTAGGAGAAGGTAGAGAGAAAACAGGAGCACTTTCGGGGTCTTCTTGGAACCCTTTACCTCCTAAGAAGTAAGCGTATCCTTATGTAAGAGGAGACTTCCTCGTGAAGGGAAAGGACCAGCAATTTCGTTCTTACGCAAAAGCCTGGAAAGCCTCCATCTTGTTTGCCGTTGCTGTTGACTTGATGTTCGCAACTTTCTAGATGTTTAACTTTCTTCTTGCATAAAATGCTGCAGCCTACCGGCCAAGGAGTGAGCCTGCTTTATGAGGCCTCCTTGGTAGGTGGTAGGTGTGGTCGTTTGGGGCTATAATCACAGGTAATGCCTTGTGATAGACTTAACGCCTCTGAACATTAACCCTTTTAAATCTGCTTTTTCTGACCCTCAGCTTGGGCTAAGGCTTCAGAATTTCTCTGGCGAGGAGTCGGATTTGATTTCCACGGGATTACACGGCCTCATGTCTGGGGTTGTTTGATACACTCAGCAGATGTGGTTGCCAAAGCCGCGGGGGGGGGGGGCAATGCTGCTGACTCAGTCTCTCATCCATGCTGGCAGCCAGTAACCACATACTGGGCGAAGCATTGCAAGACACAAAGACTAACTGGTGAATCAAGAAACCCTAGGTGTTCCCTACCCATAAGATACTTACAGTCGAGGAGAGAGAATATACAGACAGAACTGTAAGTCACGGTCAAACGTGTTAAATGCTGTAAAAGAAATTCAAGGAAAGTACCAGAAGAGTCCAACAACAAAACAAAACAAAGGAGAGAGAGAGAGAGCGAGATCATGACTTCTGGTTGGAGGATGGAGCTCTGATTCACTGAAGGAAGCAAGGAGTCTGAAGGAAATCTACCCACCGCCTTCCTGACAATGATCTCAGCTTCCATCAGTGTTTCCCCGCATTTTAAAACATAATGATTCATTTTTATTTACTTATTTAGTTTTAAGGATTTTGTTTTCTTTTTGTTTTTATTTTTTTAATGTTTCTCTTTATTTTTGAGAGACAGAGTGCGAGCAGGGGAGGCAGAGAGAGAGGGAAACACAGAATCTGAAGCAGGCTCCAGGCTCTGAGCTGTCAGCACAGAACCCGATGTGGGGCTCAATCCCACGAACTGTAAGATCATGACCTGAGCTGACGTCAAGCACTCAACCCACTGAGCCACCCAGGCGCCCCTAAAAATTGTATTTTAATTTATTTGTATTTTTATTTATTTGGGGGGTTGGGGTGGGGCAGAGAGAGAGGGAGAGAGAATCCCAAGCAGGCTCCACACCATCAGTGTGGGGCTCCATGCAGGGCTTAAACTCATGAATCGTCAGATGGTGATTTGAGTTGAAATCAAGACTCAGGTGCTTAACCGACTAAGTCACCCAGGCGCTCCTAAACATTTTATTTTTAAGTAATCTCTATACCCAATGTGGGGTTCAAATTTATAACCCCCAGATCAAGAGTCACATCTCTTCTGACTGAGCCAAATATGTGCCCTGTGATTCATTTTTATAATCACTTGAAAAACAGGAACATTTCAACCCCACTTGCATTTTATAGCCAAATGGACAGATTCTACCTCTTTCCATTAATGTTATATTTAAATTTTAATATTAGAGGTTTTGTTTAATATTTAAGAGCTAACAAGTGGTTACATTTTAATAAAAATAAGATATAATGTGTTTAAATTTTTTTTAATATTTATTCCTTTTTGAGAGACAGAGAACAAGCAGGGGAGGGGGAGGGACAGAGAGAGGTGGAGACACAGAATCAGAAGCAGGCTCCAGGCTCTGAGCTGTCAGCACAGGGCCCTACATAGGGCTCAAACCCACCAACCGTGAGATCATGACCTGAGCTGATGTGGACTCTTAACGGACTGAGCCCCTCAGGCACCCCTAGATTTAATGTGTTTGTAATCAGCTGAACCACTCACCAACTCAGTATCTCTGTTTCCTCATTAAGTGAAAAGAAAAGTGTTATCTGAAGGAAATTACGTCTTGGCTATATTTTCGTAAGTCGCCTACCTTCCCGTCTCTTTTCGCTTAGAAAAGATTGATAAGGGGCGCCTGGGTGGCTCAGTCGGTTAAGCGTCCAACTTCGGCTCAAGTCATGATCTCACGGTTTGTGGGTTCAAGCCCTGCATCGGGCTCTGTGCTGACAGCTCAGAGCCTGGAGTCTGCTTCAGATTCTGTGTCTCTTTCTCTCTCTGCCCCTCCCCTGTTCACTCTCTATCTCTCAAAAATAAATAAATGTAAAAAAAACAAATTAAAAAAAAAAGAAAAGATTGATAAATGTGTCAACAAGCATAAGAAAGGAACATGATGGAGGTCGCCCACCGCCTTACACGGGAGTAGGTCAGTCACATCAGATTCGAGGGACTCGGGGAGAGAGAAGAGGTACATGTTATCACAAACTAAAAAATGCTCATTGTACCTCTGTCCCCTCCTTCTCCTTTCTTAATACTGCTAGCACTTCAAGTGTGACTTGACTAACATCACCACAGACCCAAGAGGGGCAGGAAGAAGTTGTCCACTAAATTCAGAAAACCACCCGAAAAGATGCAATTTGCTATGTTTTAGGTTATAAGTTTGATGTGAGTCAAGAACAAAGAGAACATATTCCTTCCTCTCTTGGCTGCCCGAAGTGTGTGTGTGTGTGTGTGTGTGTGTGTGTGTGTGCACACGCACACCACATGCACATAAAAAGAATTAGAGAGGAAATAGAACTATTTAGAAGAAAGTAAGTCAACCATGTAAAACATAAGGCACATTTCTATTTTTATGCAACCACATAAAAATGATAAGTTTTTATCAATGTTTTATATATAGATATATAAACACTTATAAACAAGCCTATGTTATTTGAATATTGATTTCCATTGGTATAGTTAGTACCTGTTTTCATATATCTCTAGCTGCCATATATTTTTTCCCTTTTTTAAAAATTTGAGTATAGTTGACCTTGACACATTTTTTTAATGTTTTTTATTTATTTTTGAGAGACAGAGACAGCACGAGCAAGGGAAGGTCAGAGAGAGAGGGAGACACAGAATCTGAAGCAGGCTCCAGGCTCTGAGCTGTCAGCACAGAGCCCGAGGTGGGGCTCGAACTCATAAACCGTGAGATCATGACCTGAGCCAAAATCAAGAGTTAGATGCCACCCAGGCACCCTGAGCCATTTCATTCTTGATGAACATATATTTCCAGATTTTTGCAGTTATAAACAATACTGTTATGGGTATTTTTGGTTCTGTATCCAGGCACACTGTGGACATACATCCTGTTTTTCATCTTTGTTTCTCTCTCTTTCTCTCTCTTTCTTTTTCTTCCTCCCTTCCTTCCTTCTTTCTTTCTTTCTTTCTTCCTTCCTTCCTTCCTTCCTTCCTTCCTTCCTTCCTTCCTTCCTTCCTTCCTTCCTTTCTTTCTTTCTTTCTTTCTTTCTTTCTTTCTTTCTTTCTTTCTTTTCCTCTGGATTACTAAAGCTTGTTTAATAGCAATGAAACATCTTTTTGAAATTAGCATGAATGAAAGAACATCTACAAAAGCTCCTAGAACTCTAAATCCTAGTCTCCCCCACCTAATTCAAAACATGATGATAGGGGTGCCTGGGTGGCTCAGTCGGTTAAGCCTCCGACTTCGGCTCAGGTCAGATCTCATGTTCGTGGGTTCGAGCCCCGCGTCAGGCTCTGTGCTGACAGCTAGCTCAGAGCCTGGAGCCTGCTTCCAGTTCTGTGTCTCCTCCTCTCTCTGCCCCTCCCCTTCTCATGCTCTGTCTCTCTCTGTATAAAAAATAAATAAAATATTTTAAAAAACATGACGATAAAGCAGAACCAGCCATTTGTAATTCTTAGCTTTTGCCTATCTTAGAGCAAGCAAAGCAAAATCACCTTTTTTCTTTTCTTTTTTTTTTTTAATTCAGGACCCACAGGCATGCAAGCAGGGGAGGGGCAGAGGGAGAGGGAGAGGGAGAGAGAGAGAGAGAGAGAGAGACAATCCCAAGAAGGCTCCATGCTTAATGCAGGGCTTGATCCCACGACCCTTGGATCACGACCTGAGCTGAAACCAAGAGTTGACACCTAACCTCCTGAGCCACCCAGGCACTCCAAGTTTGCCTTTCTTGACAACTAATCCTCATCTGTATCTATGTGTAAATCTGTATATGTTTTATGAAGTTTCTTTTTTACAGTAACTCGTGTTTGAATCTTTAAACAAGTGTTTCTGCAGGAGAAAGGAGGGTAGAGCCGTGACAGCACTAGTCTCCCTGGATCCCCAGGAGCAAAGGCAGAGTTCAGACTGGGCCTCTGAGGGCAGGGCCCCTGACCCAGGCCAGCCCCTCGCACTGAGGTCTGCATCACAAAGATGTCCCTGTTTTGGTAACGACCTCCTGGGCGGACTCCCGACCTGTTTCCAGTGATGGCGTGGCTTCATTCAGCCTGCTGGCCCCTGTGATAGAGACGAAAACACTGGAAGGAACACTCTCTCTTTCAAGAGAGTTCATGGTTTCCAGGCTGAGCATCCTTGTGCCTCCACACTGTTTCCTGCGGGGCTTCTCGGCAAAATGCAGATCAGCCCTCTTCTCGGGGAGCAGTGGCTCCCCCAGGGTGAAGATTTCAACCTCATCCTGAGTCCTGCTCTCTCCCCTCCGGAGCCGGACTTTGAACTCCCGTCCAAACCCCAGGAGGAGGATCCTGCTTGGACCCAAAATCTTTTCCAGCACACGTGCCTCCACGTGAAGCACCGACGGTTTCCGCAAGTGCAGACACCCGCACCAGTACGGCCAGTTCCGGTGTGCTTTCTGGAAGCGGAACACTTCCCGCTGGCCCTGGGCTGCTGCGGCGCAGCAGGTGCCGGACCTCAGCAGGTGCCGGAGCTCTGCAGGTGCCGGTGCGCGGACCTTGCATCCCTTCTGAATCCTTTGAGCACAGCCGTCTCTTCATTATAACAGAATGATTTCTTTTCCTGGCAATTTCCAGTATTTTTCTTAGTTCTTTACATTCATGGGCATGAGTGGAAAGCTCAAGTTATATATTTAATATTTGGAATATATTTATGTTTCTTGTCGGTTCAATCTAGTGATGCCATCCTGCATTGTTCAGCGTGCAGGAAAATGGGGGCGCCTTCCACGGGATGGGAGAGGCCCCATACACGGTGGTGAATCGGGTGGGCTCTAGAACCACGGAGATTTCACACGAGTTTTAAGCAAGTTGAGCTTTAGTCTATGAAGTTTAGATAATAATAATACTTACCTTACAGTGTCCACAAGGACTCCTTGCAATGCAAGTAACAAAGTCCAAGTCAAGCTGTGTTAGATACTAGAAGACTTTTATTGACCCACCTGACTTGAAGAAAAAGTGGGAGGCAGGGAATGAGGGGGATGAAATGTCTCCCGTCGTTGATGAATAAAGATCTTTCACTCTGAATGGCTCAGCCGTGATCTTGTTACCTGCCTCGGAACCAGTCATGCGGCGTGGGAAATGCCAACCACAACCTGGCCCCCCTCAGACCTGGCTGTGGCCAATTCCCTTCTGAGCCCGTGGCTGGGATGAAATGGGGAAAGGGCTGAGTGTATGGTAGAAGGGCAGCCATAAAGTCACCTGCTCCAGACTGATGAGTAACACAGCATAGGGCTCAGTCTGGGGCTTGGGGCTCAGCACCCTCTGTCGGCGCTCACTGTTCTAAGGACCCCCAGTGCCATGATCCGCCCTGCCATTCTCCGTATTAATAAGCACTTTTCGGGGTGCCTGAGTGGCTCAGTCAGTTGAACGTCTGACTTTAGCACAGTGGTTCATGGGTTTGTGGTTCATGGGTTCGAGCCCCCTATGGGGTTCTGTGTTGACAGCTCAGAGCCTGGAGCCTGCTTCACATTCTGTGTCTCCCTCTCTCTCTGCCCTCTGCCCCTCCTCTGCTCATTCTCTCTCTCTCTCTCTCTCAAAAGTAAACATTAAAAAAAAGATAAGCGCTTGTCAAAGGAGGGAGACAATCTGTACCTCCTCTTGGAAATAAACAAAGTTATCCTGTAATTTCATGACTGGTGATTTTTATATTCACAGAAAATGCTTTCATAGCAGGAATTGAACTAGGTACCTGTTATTTTCAACCTCAACCAAAAACGTGTTTGTTGTTACTGATTAGAAGACTGTTTTGCAAAGGGCCCAAAATGCTGCACCCCAAAGATATAATTAAATGCTGATGAGCACATGGAGTAAATATCAAAAGTAAACCTGTCATCTGTGGAGAACTAATGACCTTTCAAATGAATGGAGGGTAAGAAAATTAGGGGAAATTCTATCCTACAAAAGATCTCAGGGGAAATAAAGTAGGGATCCTTGCCCTGGGCAGAAACAAAGTGAATATAAAAAGCATCCATTCCAGGTGTATCCAGTGAGTTCACTGTCTGAGACTCCGAAGAGGTTCTAAAATAATGATAGTCAGCAACCAAGCTGGAGAGAACTTTCTGGAGTGATGGATGTTCTCTGGAATGTGAGGGTATGTGGGGATAGTTGCACAATGGCATGAACTTACTAAAAATTATCAAACTGTACAGTTATAATGGGTGGATTTTATGGAGTATAAATTATAAATAAAGCTGTTAACGTTTTTAAAAACACAAGAGTCACATTCCAAGAAATTACATTTTCATTACAAGGAAAATTGAAATGCCATTTTTCCTTCTGCCCATCTTCTTCTCTCCCTTTGTTTTTTGTTTGTATGTTTGCTTTCTTGTTTTTTGTTTTGTTTTTGTTTTCATTTAATTCTGAAGGGATAGGTAACAGAGATGCCTGCTAGGAAATATTCGTTTGCTAAAGAGGAGTCTTTCTAGCCAGTTGTCTGAAGGGCCAACATCTGGTAGTGATTTCGTGGAAAGATCTTTGATCAGTGCTCCTTGGAGCCAAAACATGAGATATCTAGACAGAGTCAACGTCTCTGCAACTTTTTAAAAAATGTTTATTTTGAGAGAGAGACCACGAGCTGGGAAGGGGCAGAGAGAGAGGGAGAGAGACCTCCAAGTAGGGTCTGAGTCATCGGCACAGAGCCGCACACAGGGCTTGAACCCTGGGCCGTGAGATCATGACCTAAGCTTAAATCAAGAGTCGGATGTTTAACCGACTGAACAACCCATGCACCCCTCCATTTTTTTTTTTTTTTAATCTGTGAAGCTTCTTAACAAACAGCAGAAACACTGAGCTCATACATTCCTGAACTAGGGCTATTGGGGGGGAGGGGCTTTTTTTTTTTTTTTTACCTCAGCTTTATTGAGGTATAATGGACATACCTAATAGTAGCCTTAATCATGTTCCCAATTTGACCTGCGTGGTTAGCAGATCAAAACCAGAATCTGGGGGCACCTGGGTGGCTCAGTCGGTTGGGGGTCAGGCTTCGGCTCAGGACAGATCTCATGGTTCGTGGGTTTGAGCCCCGCGTTGGACTCTGTACTGACAGCTCAGAGCCTGAAGCCTGCTTCAGATTCTGTATCTCCCTCTCTCTCTGACCCTCTCCTGCTCGCACTGTCTCTCTCTGTCTCATAAAAGACAAATAAAAAACATTAAAAAACATTAAAAAAACAAACCAGAATCTGGCACATTACCTGGAGGCGGTGCCCTCACCTGGAAGATGATGGGGTGAAGTTGCCTGGTGACGTCTTGAGAAAGAACACATAACACACAGTATCCAAAGATGGGAGTTGTGTTCTCAGCTTCCTTGTGGTCACTTTCCTCGCCTTGCTTCTATAGTCAGGGGCCACCACCTCTGAATTTGGGAGCAGTGACCTAGAATAAGGTCTATATGTACGAAGACCTTCGTATGAAGCTTTGGAATATGCGGAGTGTAGCTCACTAGAAACATTAAGTGTCCCTGATTCCAAACAACCGGCACACATGAGCACACAGTAGGCACACGTGTGCTGAAGGAATGAAGAAATTAATAATTGAAAAGGCTTCCCAGGGCGCGTGGCTGGCTCAGTCAGTAGAGCACCTGACACTTGACCTCAGGGTGGTGAGTTTGAGCCCCATGTTGGGCACAGAGCCCAACAACAAAGAAAAGAAGGAAGGAAGGAGGGAAGGAAGGGGGGCGCCTGGGTGGCTCAGTTGGTTAAGCCTCCGACCTCGGCTCAGGTCAGATCTCACCTTCATGGGTTTGAGCCCCGCGTCGGGCTCTGTGCTGACAGCTAGCTCAGAGCCTGGAGCCTGCTTCCTGTTCTGTGTTTCCTTCTCTCTCTGACCCTCCCCCTTACATGCTCTGTCTCTGTATCAAAAATAAATAAAACATTTTAAAAAATTTAAAAAAAGAAAAGAAAGAGGGAAGGAAGGAAGGAAGAAAGAGAAGTTTTCTCTATAGATATAGTTTCCGGGGCACCTGCGTGGTTCAGTCAGTTAAACATCGACTTCAGCTCAGGTCATGATCTCGTGGATCATGAATTCAAGCCCCACAGGACACTCTGTGCTAACAGTGCAGAGCCTGCTCGGGATTCTCTCTCTCCATCTTTCTCTCTGCTTTTCCCCAGCTTAAAAATGCGCACTCTCTGTCAAAATAAATAAACTTTTAAAAAACAGCTTCCTGGGGTGCCTGGGGGGCTCAGTCGGTTGAGCTTCTGGCTTCAGTTCAGGTCATGATCTCACGGTTGTGGGCTCAAGCCCCACGTCAGGTTCTGCTGACAGCTCAGACCTTGGAGCCTCCTTTCGATTCTGTGTCTCCCTCTCTCTCTAACCATCCCCTGCTCACTCTGTCTCTGTCTCAAAAATAAATAAAAACATTAAGAAAAAAAAACAGCTTCCTGGTGTTCTAGTGGCCAAAATAGCAGTAGAATGAGAACAAACATATGTGAGGAACAAAGGTGCAAGTTTTGTGAAGCACCAGGGCAGACCCAAGATGAAACGATTCATTACATGGAACATACTAGATTCTGAATACACACCTGGGAGCCGTATCACCTGATTTCAGATTGGCTTCCCCGTCTTACTAACTGTGACCTTGAGCACGTTACTTAACGTAAAACAATCTGTCTCTCTTTGGGTTCCTGGACCCAATTCTGATGTAGGAGGGGGCGTTCCCACACACACAGCCCCCAGGAATCCTGACACCATCCACTAGATGGTATACGAACTGTGAATGAAGACCAAATATTTATAAGAAAACTCTTTTGGGGGCGCCTGGGTGACTTAGTCGGTTGAGAGTCTGACTTTGCTTCTTTTTTTTTTTTTTAGTATTTTATTTATTTTTGATACAGAGAGAGATAGAGCATGAGAGAGGGAGGGGCAGAGAGAGAGGGAGACACAGAATCCGAAGCAGGCTCCAGGCTCTGAGCTGTCAGCACAGAGCCCCATGCGGGGCTAGAACCCACGAACATGAGATCATGACCCGAGCCAAAGCTGGAGGCTCAACCAACTGAGCCCCCCAGGTGCCCTGAGCGTATGACTCTTGAGTTCAGCTCACATGATCTCGTGGTTGGCTTCATGCCATCAAGCCCCAGGTCGGGCTCTGTGCTGACCATGAACCTGTTTGGATTCTCTCTCTCCCTTCCTCTCTCGGCCCCTCCCCTGCACATGCTTTCTCTCTCTCAGTCTCTCTCTCTCTCTCAAAATTAATTAATTAAAAAAAAGAAATCTATTTTGGTCGTCTGAATGACCAATATATACTTCCTACAAAGCACAGTACTGCGGGGTCAACATTTTCTCATTTATGAAACAGGAGTAAGAATAATAGCTATTTCATATGTTGTGAAAAGTAAGTGTGTTGATTTCTGTAAAGAACTTAGAAATTGGCTTGCCCTCCATAGTAAGCATTATATAAGTGGGTTGGTTTTTTTTATTATTGTTGCCTATTTTTTCAACCTCTTTCTTAGTGACTAGCACTTTTTAGTCTTTCTCCGTGCACCATGCCCTTCCCCATTCAGACCCACGAACAGTGAACCGCCAAAGGCACGTGCACTTAGCTGAGATGCTCACATTTTTTTTTTTTGAGATGCTCATACTTTTGAGTGTGAATTACGCCTGACCCTTATCCAATCTTGTGGAATTCCTAGTGTCTACAGTGGAACAATCTGAGAATCTACATCAAAGGACACTAGTACCGCCCACCAATCACGTTGAGTACGGAGGTTCAAGCCTATGGTTCTGCTCTTGGCTCTGTCCCTAACCAACCTCGCGACCCTCCTGGGAAATCACCCATCCTTCCTGTAACTCAGTGGTCCTCTTCTGTAAAATAGGGATAACACGTGCCCTGAACACTGGGTTTTGAGTCTCTTCCCATTGGCAGATCATGACTGCTTAAACCCAGAGCAGGAGCCCTGGCTTGAAGGACTTTATTTGTTTGGTCATATTTGCATTCCTGTATTGAGAACAAGCCTGTATTTTTATCATAATCATTATCCTTATCAAGATCTGGGTAATGTCAACTGAGGCAAAGAGGCCAGGAAAAACGAGAATCAGTTCTTGCTTATTTTTCACAATTTATATTCAGTAATGCTTAGGAATTCCCAGGTGCTTCTCTGTAAGTGCACTGTGTTTACTTTTTAGGACAGTTTCTGTGCGAGGAAAAGAAAAGCAGGGCATTCAAATGGCCCCGAGGATGGGACGTATTTCCTCACCCAAGCCTGGCAGGGCAGCCTGAGCGTCTGTTCCCACCATCCCCAGCTGGAATCCTGACACCCACTCAGATTAGATCGCCTCGGACCACAAGCAAGGACAACAACAAAAAGCACTGTGTGGTTTGGCCTCGGTCACACATCACACATTTCTCTGCGGGAGCTCCGGGCATTACCTTCAGTAGCACCAAGTAGACACTTTCCCAAAAGAAAGTCCCATCATCCACCTCAGTAGCTTCTGAGACAGCTTTTTCTGAGAAATAAGCAGCTAAATAAATAGCATTAGGAAGTTGCTATTTTAATTTTTTTTAGTGTTTATTTATTTTTGAGAGACAGAGAGAGATAGGGCATGAGTGGGAGATGGGCAGAGGGAGGGAGACACAGCATCCGAAGCAGGCTCTGGCTCTGAGCTGTCAGCACAGAGCCTGATTGGGGCTTGAACTCAAGAACCGTGAGATCATGACCTGAGCCAAGGTCAGATGCTTAGCCACCTGAGCCATCGAGGCGCCCCAGTAAGTTGCTATTTTAGAAAGTACCCGTACAGGGATGGACCTAGGTTTTGTAGCACCTGAGCGAGGAACAATGGGAGGAGGAGTCTCCTTTAAGAAAACAAATCAGGGCACCTGGGTGTCCCCATGGGTTAAGCATCTACTTCAGCTCAGGTCCTGGCATCATGGCTGGTGAGTTCGAGCCCCGGGTCGAGGGGCTGAGGTGTCAGCCCAGAGCCTGGAGGCTGCTGGGGACTCTGTGTCTCCTTCCCTCTCCCCCTGACCCTCCCCAGCCCATGCTCTGTCTTTCTCCCTCAAAAGAGTTAAAAAAATAAAAGAAAAAGAACACCAAATTAGTTTCAAATATGAATATTTCGAATGAAAAAAATTTTTTAACTCAATTTCAAAAAAAATAATTTTATTAACTGCCTCTGTAATAATTTTTGTCTGCATCTGACAATTTCATAAGATAATATTTAGATTCAGAAATAAAACTAATCTTGGGGCGCCTGGGTGACTCAGTTGGTTGAGTGGCCAACTTCAGCTCAGGTCTCTTGTGGTTCATGAGTTCAAACCCCATGTGGGGCTCTGTGCTGACAGCTCAGAGCCTGGAGTCTGTTTTGGATTCTGTGTCTCCCTCTCAATCTGCCCCTCCCCTGCTCACACTCTGTTTCTCTCTCTCAAAAATAAATAAAACATTAAAAAAATTAAACTAATCTTTCTGCTAGCGTAGTTGATCAAAATTTATTTATCATTGACAGTTTCAGGAGAGTTTCTTTTAGTTTCAGAACGCATTATTGGGGAGAACGTGTTTTTAGGACTGTTTTTTATTTCCGTTTATTATTTTTTCCTTAATATTATTTGTTATTGAGAAATGGAGAGAGACAAAGCATGAGCATGGGAGGAGCAGAGAGAGGGGGAGACACAGAATCTGAAGCAGTTCTGAATTTGAACTGTCAGCACGGAGCCCGACGCGGGGCTCCAACCCACGGACTGTGAGATCATGATCTGAGCCGAAGTCGGACGCTTAACCGACTGAGCCTCCCAGCGCCCCAATGATGTGTTATGTTTCATATCAACTCCCTCGGTGGCATATTTTACGCAAATTAACACAAATTTAAATCTTTTCATTCACTCCTTGTCCTTAATTGGATCATTAAACGATTCAAAAACCTTTTCATTACTCTTATTCAAAATGAATTGTCATAATGAATTACTGCTTTTGGTATGACTTAGAAACATTTTTTTGGGTTATGATTCACTTCTTAAGGTCAGAATAATTTCAATTGAATGCATCACTCATATTCTCTAAACCTAGTGAGCCTCTTTGAATGCTGAATTGAAATCAGCTGAAGCAATTGTGACAAAGTGCTTCTAATAGTCACCTATGGTAAAACGCCATGAAGGTAGCCTCTTGCATTTTAAAATGACAGAGATCCTATTGAGCCCATTCCTGTCTTGTTTTACTGAATGTTTCTGATGCAGGCTGGCTGGGTCCAAGGGCCCAGGAGGGGATCTGGTAGGAACAGCCAAGAGTCCCTGGCTTGGATAGAAACCAAATATGGGCCGGGAGGAAGTGGCAGCAGAGTTTATTAAAGATAAATAGAGAATGCAGATATGGTCAGAGCATCTGGGAGGCTCAGAAGGAAAAAGAATAGTGAGTCTGGTCTTTGCTTGCAATCAAGGGTTTCTATTGAGGGTTGTGGTCTGGTGACATGTCTTCACAGGCATCCAGAAACAAGGACGAGTTTTAGGGATTTGCCGTAAGTCACGTATGCCCTGAATCCAGGGGTCTTGGTGAGTCAGTGGTCTGGAAAGTGTTCGTGACAGCACTGCCCGGTCAGTCCTCAGATGTTATCTGTTGTGCTGGAAGACTCTAAAGAAATCGTTAAGTCCTTGACTTTTACAAGGCGTGTGTAAGGTGGGGGCGTAAGTCCTAGCACAACAGAGGTAGGAAAGGAGGGGAAAGGGCAGTTTTTCATGGCGTCTCTATTTTCCCTGTCTCAGTTCCAAAATGTCTTCCCAGACTGAGCTTAAAAGCCATAAGATATAAAAATATAAATTTGGCTCTGTCCCTGGCTCCGGCCACAGAGTTCCGTGGTATTTCCTGAATGCTAGGAGTGTCCGTCAGCGTTCCTAAGGAGTCCCTTTGGAGCGCACCTAAGTTTTGCTAATGAAGGGACTTGGGAGGCTCCCAGAGATAGCTTCCGGATGGGGACAGCTCTTAGAGGCTGAGAACCCTCTGTCCCACCCACCGGATTCTGGGAGAAGGTGGAGGCCTGGAGACTGAGCTCTGTAAAAACTCTTGAACCGCCAGACCTTCCAGATTGGTGGAGAGGGCCGGACACCCGCGGAGGACGTGGAAACTGCCAACCTGCCCCACCCCCCAGGACCCGGCCCTGAGTATCTCCTCCGTTTGGTTGTCTATCATTTCTACTCAACCAGTAAGAGTGTGGAGAGTGCGTTCCTGAGTTCTTGACCCAACAGACCCAACCCGGGGCCGCGGTCACAGGACCCTCCAAACTTGGAGTCGTCTGGGCAAAGTGCGGTCTGCCTGGGCAGCCCGTTTGCGCTTGGCATCGGAAGTAGAGGTGGTCTTGTAGGACCGAGCCCTTTAACATGTAGGGTTTGATGCTCACTCCAGGCGGATCATGTCAGAATCGAGTTGAATTGCTGTGCACCGGAGAATCAGAGACTGGGTCATTGGTGTGGTGGGAAACTCCACATATTTTCATCACAAAGAATCTCAGAAGCAATGAAAAACAAAACAGGGTGTCTCCAAGCCAGTAGGCTTTTGTGAGGCACTGAAATCTGCCACCTTGATCTTGGACTCCCCAGCTTCCAAACCATGAGAAATCAAATGTCTAGGGTTTAAACCCTCCCAGCCTCTGGCATTTTGCCTTAGGAGTGCGAGCTGAGACAGAAATCAGTCCTGTTTAGGGCGAATACGGCTGCCGCAGATGCCTCCAGAGGCAGAAGTGGCTTTGGGACCGAGTAACGGGAAGAGGCCGCCAGGGTTTTGAGGGGCTCCCTGGAAAAAGCCCCGGCTGCCGAGAAGCCGCTGCTCGGAGCGATTCTGGTGAAGGTTCAGGGGGGAAGAGGCCGGCGCCCCCTTCTCGTGGGCAAAATGCTGGTAGAAAGAGGAGTGGCAAAGGCCGTTCTGGTGAGTTCCCAGATGGAAATGAGGAACAGGTTTTTGGACAACGGGGAAAAGGCAATCCTTGTGATAACGTGGGAAAGAGCTTGGCTGAATGGTGCTCGTGTTCTGATGCTCTGAGGAAGGCTGGTGACAGATTGCTAGGTTAGAGGGAGCCGGAGCTTGAAGATTTGGAAAATTCTCAGCCGGTCCGTATTGCAAAAAACAGAAAGGTGTTCAATAAAAAGAAAATATCAAGGGTATGGCCGGCTGCCCATGTGACAAGGTTAGTGGGAGTGCGAACCGGGGACCCAGTCCGCCATCACAAGAGGTCAGGAGTAGAGATAAGATTATGCCAGCAAAGACACTGGCCGTTGGCACTGCAGGGGACAGAGGAAGCAGGACCGCAGGAAGGAAGGCGGTTGGAATTCTGAGATCCTACAGCACCAGGTCCTACTGCCGTTCAGCTGGGACCATGACCACCCATGAAAAGGGAAGGATGGGGCACCTGGCTGGCTCAGTCGTTAGAATATATGACTTTTTTTTTTCATAATGTTTATTTGTATTTGAGAGAGAGAGAGAGAGAGAGCGCGCACAAGCAGGGGAGGGGCAGAGAGAGAGAGGGAGACATAGAATCGGAAGCAGGCTCCAGGCTCTGAGCTGTCAGCACAGAGTCCGATGCAGGGCTCGAACCTACAAACCATGAGATCATGACCTGAGCAGATGTTGGATGCTTAACCGACTGAGCCACCCAGGCACCCTAAGCATATGACTCTTGATCTCAGAGTCAATGATTCAAGCCCCATGCTGGGCATGGAGCTTACTTTAAAAAGAAAAAAAATAAGGCAAAAAAGAAAAGAGAAGAATGACCCTGGAGGTTTTCAGCCATCATCAGAGCTCTCTTCTTGATTGAGGGGAGAACATGGGGCCACTCAGCGGAGCCTGGGGTGGGGAGCCACCTTGCCCCAGGGGGTCCTGGAGTGGTACTGGGGCCCTGTTTGGTCTGGAGGACAGAAGCTCTAACCACGAAGGATCATTCTTGAACCTTAACGTCTCCTGGAATTGGTTTTGCTAGGTTTTGGACTTCTTTGGAGCTCATCGCCCCTTTCTTCTTCTTTTTATTTTTTAAAGTTCATTTATTTATTTTGAGAGAGAGAGTGTAAGAGAGAGCAAGCATGGGGGACAGGCAGAGAGAGAGAGAGAGAGAGAGAGAATCCCAAGCAGACTCTTCACTGTCAGCAACAAGCCCAATGTGGGGCTCGATCTCACGAACTGTGAGATGATGACCTGAGTCAAAACTAAGAGTCAGATGGGGGGCGCCTGAGTGGCTCAGTCGGTTAAGCCTCCGACTTCGGCTCAGGTCAGATCTCACGTTCGTGGGTTCGAGCCCCGCGTCAGGCTCTGTGCTGACAGCCAGCTCAGAGCCTGGAGCCTGCTTCCGGTTCTGTGTCTCCTTCTCTCTCTGACCCTCCCCCTCTCATGCTCTGTCTCTCTCTGTATCAAAAATAAATAAAACATTAAAAAAAACAAAGAGTCAGATGGTTAACCAACTGAACCACCCAGGTGCCACTCTCCTCCTCCCCCTCCCCTCCCCCTCCTCCTCCTCCTTCTTCAGTTTATTTGTTTGTGAGAGAGAAAGAGAGCACAGACAAGGAAGGATGGAGAGATACAGGGAAAGAGAGAATCCCAAGCAGGCTCTGAGCCTGATGCAGGACTTGATCCTACGAACTGTGAGATCACGACCTGAGCCGAAACCAAGAGTTTCAACAGACTGAGCCCCCCGGGTGCTGCCCCCTTTCTTCTTTCTGATTTCTCCCTTTGGGAATAGAAATGTCTGGGGGCGCCTGGGTGGCTCAGTCAGTTGAGTGTCCGACTTCGGCTCAGGTCGGATCTCACGTTTGTGGGTTCGAGCCCCGCATCGGGCTCTGTGCTGACACCTAGCCCAGAGCCTGGAGCCTGCTTCCGGTTCTGTGTCTCCTTCTCTCTCTGCCCCTGCCCGCTCATGCTCTGTCTCTGTCTCAAAAATAAATAAAACATTAAAAAATATATAAAAAAATTAAAAAAAAAAAAAGAAATGTCTGTCCTATGTCTGTCCACCACTATGGGTTTGGGAAACCCAAAACTTACCTGATTTTACAGGTTCATAGCCAGAGAGGAATTTTGCCTCTCGATGAAACATACCACAAATCACACCTGTGCCTGATTAAGGTGATGTTTAGGTGGTATTTTGAATTCACACTTTGCAGTTGATATCAGGATGAGGTAAGAATTGGGGGGCTTTTGAGACAGAAGGAATGTATTTTGCATGTGATAAGAACATGAATTGGGGGAGGGGCCAGGAGTAGGATGTTGGGAGTGGGATGTTGGCTTGTTGCTGGTCTGTGCTTCCCCCGCCCCACCCCGCATCCATGGTGTTTCGTCACAGCATCGTGAGATACCAAGACATCTAAACAGAGGAATAAAAAGCAGGGAAGTGCTAATACACGATGCTGCAAAATGGATGAGCCCTGAAAACATAGTGTCAGATTCAAGATATCAGACACATGCGTGCCTGGGTGGCTCATCTGACTCTTGATTTCAGCTTCAAGTCATGATCTCATGGATTGTGGGATTGAGCCCTGAGCTGGACTCTGTACTGACAGCTTGGAGCCTGCTTGAGATTCTGTCTCCCTCTCTCTCTCTCTCTGTCTCAAAATAAATAAATAAATAAGCATTTAAAAAAATATCCGATGGGGCACCTGGTGGACTCAGTCAGTTAAGCGTCAGACTTCTGCTCAGGTCATGATCTCTAAGTTCCTGGTAGATTCAAGCCCTGCATCAGGCACTGGCACTGACGGGGGGCGGGGGGAGCCTGCTTGGGATTCTCTCTCTCTCTCTCTCTCTCTCTCTGCCCTCCCCTACTTGCACATACTCTCTCTTAAAATAAATAATAAATAGGGGTGCCTGGGGGGCTCAGTTGGTTGAGTGTCTGACTTCAGCTCAGGTCATGATCTCGTAGTCTGTGGGTGCAAGCCCCCCGTCGGGCTCTGTGCTGACCGCTAGCTCAGGGCCTGGAGCCTGTCTTTGGATCCTGTGACTCCTTCTCTCTCTGACCCTCCCCTGCTCACTCTCTGTCTCTCAAAATAAAATAAAGACATAAAAAATTAATTTAAAAAAATAAATAGTAATAAACTTAAGAAAAGAAGATATCAGACACAAAAGGCCGTGATTTTCATATCGTATGATTCCATTTATATGAAATCTTCAGAATAAGCCACTCCATAGGAACAGAAAGTAGATTGCTGCTTGCCAGGGCTGTGGGGAGGGCTGACGGCAGACGGGTGAGGGGTCTCCATCTGAGGTTATGAGAATGTTCTAGAACATGTCAGTGGTAGCTGCACCATATTGTGAATGTAGTTACTGTCACTGAATTGTATACTTAAAAATTTTTTTTAATGTTTATTTGTTTTTGAAAGATAGAGAGACAGAGTGTGAGCTGGGGAGGGTCAGAGAAAGAGGGAGACACAGAATCTGAGGCAGGCTCCCCGCTCTGAGCTGTCAGCACAGAGCCTGATGCAGGGCTCGAACTCAAAAACTGTGGGATCATGACCTGAGCTGAAGTCAGATGCTTAACCAAGGGAGCCCCCCAGACACCACACTTTATTTTTTAATTTTTTTGTTTTTTTATTTATTTTTGAGAGACAGAGAGAGACAGCATGAGCAGGGGAGGGTTAGAGAGAGAGGGAGACACAGAATCTGAAGCAGCTCCAGGCTCTGAGCTGTCAGCACAGAGCCTGACACGGGGCTCGAACCCACGAACTGTGAGATCATGACCTGGGCCAAAGCCCGACACTTAACCGACTGAGCCCCCCAGGCGCCCTGACACAACACTTTAAAATAAAACAGGGGTGACTGGGGGGCTCCCTTGGTTGAGCGTCCGATTCTTGGTTTCTTCTCAGGTGATGATCTCACAGTTGGTGAGTTCCAGACCCACGGGGGACTCTGCACTGAAGGTGGGGAACCTGCTTGGGATTCTCTCTCTCTCCTTCTCTCTGCCCCAACCCACCACCCTGAGCACATGCACATCCTCTCTCTCACAATAAATAAACTTTAAAAATAAATAAATAATAATAAAAAACTTCAAAAAATAAGAGTTAGAATGG
>NC_043707.1:134852709-134858989 GCF_006229205.1 Suricata suricatta
GGGGGAGAGATAGCGCGAGAGCGCGTGCGCGCCCTGCCTCGGCAGTGGACAAGCGAGGAGGTGCGGCTCGGCCACCAGGGGGCGCCCCGACGACCCACACGCGGCCTGGAGCCCCCAACGACCCGCTGGAGGAGCCGGGATCTCCCAGCTCTGGAAGGCGGCGCAAGGGGGCGGGGCAGCCACCGCGGCGTCACCCCTGCCCCCTCCCCGCAGGCCGCCGCCAC
Organism: Suricata suricatta; assembly: GCF_006229205.1. Classification (NCBI taxonomy): domain Eukaryota; kingdom Metazoa; phylum Chordata; class Mammalia; order Carnivora; family Herpestidae; genus Suricata; species Suricata suricatta. Next base: position 134,852,934 of record NC_043707.1, read on the forward strand.
CAGCTGAGGCTCTGGAGGGGGGCCGCGCAGTCTGGGGGAGGCGGCGGGGAAGGAGGGCTGGGGAAGAGGAGGGGACAGGGGTAGACGGAGGGGTGGGCGCCCCCACTAGGACCGAGAAGCTCCCTCCTGGTGCCACGTGGCCCCACTGGTCTGTGTCTGGGACCAAAATAAGTCCCCCGGAAAGCTGGTGCGTCCTTAGAGCGCTCCCTCTCTCCTTGCAGAGTGTGAATCAGAGGGAGAGTCCCCGGAAATTGCGTGTTTCCGTGTGAGTTCAAACACTTTCCAAAACTTCCCCTAAAAAATGCCTGAAGAAACGATCTGGGCAGAGGAAAAAGGTGGAGGTTCAAAGTAAAACAAGGGCGCACCTTGATTTTCTGGGCTGCTTAAGTGAGGACTTGGGGTGGTGTGTGGTTTTTCTTTTCTTTCTTTTTTTTTTTTTTTAGTTCTTATTTATTTTTGAGAGAGAGAAAGAGAATGTGAGTGGGGAGGGGTAGAGAGGGCTGGAGACACAGAATCCAAAGCAGGCTCCGGGCTGTCAGCACAGAGAGGGTGCGGGGCTGGGGGCTCACAAACCCTGAGGCCATGACCTGAGCTGGAGTCAGATGCTTAATGGACTGAGCCACCAGGCCACCCAGAGGAATTGGTTTTAAAAGAAACATTTTCTAAGGGCGCCTGGTTCGCTTAGAAGGTGGCATATGGGATTCTAGATCTCATGGTCATGAGTTCGAGCCCCCCACACCGGGCAAGGAGATTACATACATACATACATATTTTTTAAAATTAAAAGAAACATTTTCTTGTCTGGAGGAGGAAGAGGAGGAGGATAGGGATGAGGGAGAAAGAAATAGAGAGGAAGGGGGAGGGCGGGAGGGAAGGAAGCATCATATCCAGGAGAGACGGGGAAAGAGCTCTCTGGAGTTTTTTTTTTTTTTAATAGTTCTCTCATTTCTTTTTTTTTTTTTAATGTTTTATTTATTTTTGATACAGAGAGAGACAGAGCATGAGAGGGGGAGGAGCAGAGAGAGAAGGAGACACAGAATCTGAAGCAGGCTCCAGGCTCTGAGCTAGCTGTCTGCACAGAGCCTGACGCGGGTCTCGAACCCACAAACATGAGATCTGACCTGAGCCGAAGTCGGCTGCTCTACCGACTGAGCCACCCAGGCGCCCCTGGAGTCTTTTCTAGAACACTGATTCTGGAAGATCAGGGCCCCATCCATATGATCTCACCGAACCTTAATTATCTCTTAAAGGCCCCATCTCCGGGGCACCTGGGTAGCTCAGTTGGTTAAACGTCCAACTTTGGCTCAGGTCATGATCTCGTGGTCCTGGGTTTGAGCCCCGTGTAGGGCTCTGTGCTGACAGCTTGGAGCCTGGAGCCTGCTTCGGATTCTGTGTGTCCCTCTCTCTCTCTGCCCCTCCCCTGCTCATGATCTGTCTCTCTCTGTCTCTAAAAATAAATAAATGTTAAGAAAAATTTTAAAAAATCAGGATACGCATCACATATTGCATTTGATTGATAAGACTCCTACTTCCTTGCCTCTTTTAATTTAGAACAAGCCTCCTTACCCCTATTTTTATCACTCTGTGTCACTGGGTGACAAAACCACTTGTCTTCTGGAACCGAATTGGATGCTGTTGTGTAACACGCCCCTCTCTCTCCCCACATTCCCTATGAACCAGTAGTTAGATTCACAAGCTGATTCTGTTTCTTTTTTGAAAAAGGATTCAGAGGGGCGCCTGGGTGGCTCAGTCGGTTAAGAGTCCGGCCTCGGCTAATGTCATTATCTCTCCGTCCGTGGGTCTGAGGTTTGAGCCCCACGTCGGGCTTTGTGCTGACGGCTCAGAGCCTGGAGTCTGAAGCCAGGAGCCTGCTTCCCATTCTGTGTTTCCCTCTCTCTGCCCCTCCCCAGCTCACACTCAGACTCAATTTGTCTCTTCCAAAAATAAAATTAAAAAAAAAACAAAGAAAGGAAAAGGAAAAGGATTCACAGGCACTCCTGTGTCCCCTTATTGCCACATGTCACACACACAGTACCTGACCCCACCCTGAGTGACAAGATGAATCAGTGGGTTCATTTGGGGGTGTCAGCCTGACCCATTCACTTTACAGACTCTCTTTACATAGAATCGTGTTCACGGCCACTGATGGTTATTGCTCAGGGCTGTGCTTTCGTGGAGGGTTGAAACACGGTGACCCCCAAATCTGTTATTCTTTTTCTCATCTAGTAGTCAGCAACATTCTTTTCTTTTTTTAATGTTTTAGTTTTTGAGAGAGAGCAAAGCAGGGGAGAGGCAGAGAGAGAAGGGGACAGAGAATCCAAAGCGGACTCTGCACTCACAGGCCGACAGCAGTGAGCCCAACGCGGGGCTCGAGCCCACGAACCATGAGGTCATGACCTGAGCCAAAGTCAGATGCTCAACTGACTGAGCCCCCCAGGGGCCCCATAGAAATAAGAATTTCGCTTCCTGAACTATTCGCTTCATCCGAACTGAGTTTGCAAGGCTACGGTTATTTGCTGCGGCTTTGGGTCATGTCCTGTGCGAGCAGGAGGGGTGAGGGCCGGCCAGAATGGAGCTGGTTAGCCCACAAGCAGAGGTGAGGGGCGGGCACGGCTTTGCTAAAAGATGTAAAGTCACCGCTTCTATATCCTGAACTGAAGTTGCCACTTCCGGGGGCTGCGAAGCAGCAGATCTTAGCAGGGGAGATTGCCCAGGGCTCTCCCAGAGGCGACCTCGTCTCCTCCTCCTCCTGGCCTTGCCCCCTCAGCCTCCCAGCTGCACCTCTGGCACATCACACACCCCTCACCCCAGGGCCTTTGCACATCACACACCCCTCACCCCAGGGCCTTTGCACTGCTTCTATGCCCTCAGCTATCCACACAGCTTGCTCCTCACCGTAAGACTCACTTTTGTGAGTCTTTTTTGAGAGAGAGAGAAAGCGAGCATATGCAAGCAGGGGAGAAGGGGAGAAGGAGAAAGAGAAAAAGAGAGAGGGAGAGAGAGAGAGAGAATCTCAAGAAGGCTTCATGCTCAGCACAGAGCCCTGGTAGAATGACCCCAGCTGAAACCGAGAGTCAGACGCAACGCTTAACTGACTGAGTCGCCAGGCGCACTCTGAGTCCTTCTTAACTGACTGACTTGAGGAGCATCACTGCATCCTGAGTTCCTGACTATCATTTTTCTGTAGCTCTTCCCGCTGAGCGATGCACTCTATTTTTTAACTTATGCTTATTATCTGTCTCCTCCCTTGGGAATGGAAGGTCCAGGAGCAGAGAAAGTTCACATTTTGTTCGCTGCAAAATTCCAGGAAGTTGCACATTTATTCATATTTGGATAAATTCACAAATGTTGATACAATTTTTTCTCCCACAAGAGCTGATTCCCTCACCTTGCCTCCAGGCAGTGCCGTTATGTCAGGGAGAAGGAGATTTCCAGAAAGGGGAGCCCTCACAGCCCACGGCCCCCGGTTCAGATCACTCGTCTTGCTATTCTCAAACCTGATGTCGATCCGTCTACTACCTGATTCTACCCTGAGACGTCATACTCTTTCTGTTTGGCGGGGTCACGATATCTAATTGGATCAACAATCATTTTCTGACTTTATCTGGCTCTGAAGTCACTGTTTCTTTTTTCTTTTTTCTTCTTTTTAATGTTTATTTTTGAGAGAGAGAGAGAGAAAAAGAGACACAGAATCTGAAGCAGGCTCCGGGCTCTGAGCCGTCAGCACAGAGCCTGATGCAGGGCTGGAACCCACAAATCATGAGATCATGACCTGAGCCGAAGTGGAACCTTAATGGCAGGAGCCCCCCAGGCGCCCCTGATGTCCCCGTGTCTGAGGGTCTAACTAACAAGCTGGTTTCCGCTGGGGAAACAGTGATACGTGAGACCCAGACTCATTTCCTCCGACGCCTGTCATTACCCGCAGACGCCAGCTCCTTCCAGGCGCGGACCTTTCTCAGCTGCTCTCCACGGAACCCTCACACGGCGCCTAGCACATCGTGAGCGCTCAGCGGACGCGCCCTCTCCGGACTGGCCTCACCCCGCAGGGCCTTGGTGATCCAGGGACCAGCGACCGCTGGGGAGACCCCCTGACACTCTCCCCACGTGCCTCCCACGGCTCAGCCAAACACTCACGGTCTCTACTCGCCCACCTCCCCTGGTTCCCTGGGCCCGGGGTGCGGGCCCAGACCGGCCCCCTGCTGCTGGTCCTCGGGTGTCTCAGCGTGACCCTGCCTCTTTCCTGCCTGAAACACGCCCCGCCCCCCTCGCCCCTCCGCGCCCCCTTCTCGCAGCTTTTGTACCTCAGGCGTCTCTCTCACTTCAGCGCCTTTGTCTAAATTTAACTTGAGAGCTTAAGCAGAGAAGGGGCACAGAGAGAGGGCCAGAGAACCCCAAGCCGGGGAGGGGCACAGAGAGAGGGCCAGAGAACCCCAAGCCGGGAGGGGCACAGAGAGAAGGACAGAGAAACCCCAAGCAGGGGAGGGGCACAGAGAGAAGGACAGAGAACCCCAAGCAGGGGAGGGGCACAGAGAGAGGGCCAGAGAAACCCCAAGCAGGGGAGGGGCACAGAGAGAGGGCCAGAGAAACCCCAAGCAGGGGAGGGGCACAGAGAGAGGGCCAGAGAAACCCCAAGCAGGGGAGGGGCACAGAGAGAGGGCCAGAGAACCCCAAGCAGGGGAGGGGCACAGAGAGAGGGACAGAGAAACCCCAAGCAGGGGAGGGGCACAGAGAGAGGGACAGAGAACCCCAAGCAGGGGAGGGGCACAGAGAGAGGGGCAGAGAACCCCAAGCAGGAGCCACACTGTCTTCACGAACCGATGAGGGGCCTGAACCCAGGACCCACGAGATCGTGACCTGAGCTAAAATCAAGAGCCAGAGGACTCACCAGCGGAACCCACCAGGCGCTCCTCTCTCACTTTAAACTCAGTGTCCCCGGGGCGACTGGAGGGCTCCGTCAGTGGAGCGTGTGACTCTTGATGTCAGGGTTGTGAGTTCAAGCCCCATGTTGGTGTGGAGATTACTTACACATGAGATCTTCACACGCACGTGCATACACACACACACACACACACACACACACACACACACACACACCAGGACAGTCTTATCCACATGCATAGTTTATGTTTGACATCATCTCCTGACAGCTGGCTTGTACCGGGCACAGCACTTCAAAATCCAGACCTCGTTCTTCTGATTGTGTTACCTTCTTTCTTTTTTTATTTTATTTTATTTATTTAATGGTTTTATTTTTTTTTTTTGAATGTTTATTTACTTTTGAGAGAGAGACCCAGACAGAGTGTGAATTGGGGAGGGGGCAGAGAGGGAGGGAGATGCAGAATCCGAAGCAGGCTCCAGGGTCTGAGCACAGAGCTGGACACGGGGCTCGAACTCACGGACCGCGAGATCATGACCTGAGCTGAAGTTGGATGCCCAACCGACTGAGCCACATAGGCGCCCCCTTCTTTCTTTTTTTTAATGTTCATTTATTTATTTTGAGAAAGGAGAGGGAGGGAGGGCAGAGAGAAAGGAGAGAGAGTCCCTAGCAGGCTCCTCATGATCAAGCACAGAGCCTGACGTGGGGCTCGATCCTGCGAACCATGAGATCAGGACCTGAGCTAACATCAAGAGCCAGAGGCTTAACTGACTGAGCCACCCAGGCGCCCCTGTGTTGCCTTCTTTCCAGTTGGCCTTGACCTTCCTTCCTACAGCTTCCGGAACCCCAGACAGAGCATCTGCCTTGATTCCTCCTCCTCCTCCATCATCCCTACAGCTCACCGACCACCTTGGACTGCCGACTCGGTGTTGTGAATAATTAGCTGTTTCCCTCTGGCCCCGAGTCCGGTCACCGTATTTGACACTGGGCCCAGGCGCTCCTGACCACCGCCATCTCCCCCCGGGACTGCCGGCAGCACTTTCTAGAACTGCGTGCCCACCACAGCCCTTTCTCCCATCTGCAGTCGGAGTTCCTTCTGGGCACCAACCTGGCCGTGGAGACCTGCTTCACGCCAGTCACCACCTCCCTATGCTTTGGGGGACAAATCTTACCTCTGTAG
>NC_043707.1:134859089-134860396 GCF_006229205.1 Suricata suricatta
GGGACAGAGAACCCCAAGCAGGGGAGGGGCACAGAGAGAGGGACAGAGAAACCCCAAGCAGGAGCCACACTGTCTTCACGGAACCCGATGAGGGGCCTGAACCCACGACCCACGAGATCGTGACCTGAGCTAAAATCAAGAGCCAGAGGACCCACCAGCGGAACCCACCAGGCGCTCCTCTCTCACTTTAAACTCAGTGTCCCAGGGGCGACTGGAGGGCTCCGTCAGTGGAGTGTGTGACTCTTGATGTCAGGGTTGTGAGCTCAAGCCCCAAGTTGATGTGGAGATCACTTACACATGAGATCTTCACACGCACGTGCATACACACACACACACACCAGGACAGTCTCATCCACATGCATAGTTTATGTTTGACATCATCTCCTGACAGCTGGCTTGTACCGGGCACAGCACTTCAAAATCCAGACCTCGTTCTTCTGATTCTGTTAACTTCTTTCTTTTTTTATTTTATTTTATTTTATTTATTTAATGGTTTTATTATTTTTTTTTGAATGTTTATTTACTTTTGAGAGAGAGAGACCCAGACAGAGTGTGAGTTGGGGAGGGGGCAGAGAGGGAGGGAGACGCAGAATCCGAAGCAGGCTCCAGGGTCTGAGCACAGAGCCGGACACGGGGCTTGAACTCATGGACCACGAAATCATGACCTGAGCTGAAGTTGGATGCCCAACCGACTGAGCCACATAGGCGCCCCCTTCTTTCTTTTTTTTAATGTTCATTTATTTATTTTGAGAAAGGAGAGGGAGGGAGGGCAGAGAGAGAGGAGAGAGAGTCCCTAGCAGGCTCCTTATGATCAAGCACAGAGCCCGACGTGGGACTCGATCCTGTGAACCATGAGATCAGGACCTGAGCTAACATCAAGAGCCAGAGGCTTAACCGACTGAGCCACCCAGGCGCCCCTGTGTTGCCTTCTTTCCAGTTGGCCTTGACCTTCCTTCCTACAGCTTCCGGAACCCCAGACAGAGCATCTGCCTTGATTCCTCCTCCTCTTCCATCATCCCTACAGCTCACCGACCACCTTGGACTGCCGCCTCGGTGTTGTGAATAATTAGCTGTTTCCCTCTGGCCCCGAGTCCGGTCACCGTATTCGACACTGGGCCCAGGCGCTCCTGACCACCGCCATCTCCCGCCGGGACTGCCGGCAGCACTTTCTAGAACTGCGTGCCCACCACAGCCCTTTCTCCCATCTGCAGTCGGAGTTCCTTCTGGGCACCAACCTGGCCGTGGAGACCTGCTTCACGCCAGTCACCACCTCCCTATGCTTTGGGGGACAAATCTTACCTCTGTAG
>NC_043707.1:134860496-134873048 GCF_006229205.1 Suricata suricatta
GGAAGGCCACCTGCCCACTTACCTGTGCGTCAGCTCTCGGCCGGGACGCCTCGTCTGCTGCCCCTGCCCCTTGCCACCGCTGGCCTGTCCCCGAAAGTCAGGCCCACCCTCCTGAGCTCTCATAGCTGCCTCACCGCGGTCCACACCGCTTGCTTGGTCCGTTTTCCTCAGGAGCCCTTGAAGACGGAATTACAGCCTGTTCATTGGTGTGTCCGTGGTGCCCTAGAAGGTTTTCAAATGCTTCTTAAAATAATGGCACGCGCTACATCTCGAAGGAGAAAGTCAGGGTCACTGGACAGGTTTATTGACAGTGAGCAGTTTCCCCCCAATCCGAGTCGACGGCTCCTGGGACAGGCTTGCGGTGTCCCCTCAGCCACGAGCTCCCAAACTGGGCCGGCGCGACATCTGCTCCTTGGGGAAGAGAACTCAGCATTCAGCTGCAGTCACTTGGGGGCTCTGTGGGCGGAGACAGCTCAGGCTCTCGGGAAGGTCTGTTGGCACACTTGGCCTTCAAGAACATTTCCTGGGGATGAAGAGGAAGCGGGGGGGGGGGGGTGGAGAAGATGAGTTGGCGTGTCGTCTGTTGGTTATTATTACTCACAGTGCTTCTGATAGCAGTTCTGGGGTGTCTCTTCCAACCCCACTTCTCCAGCTCTCTGACACCAACTGGGTGTCCAACTATTCAACTCGATTCTGACACCAATGACCCAGAGCTAGCGCAGACCCCGTGGGTTAAGGGCTTGGTCCCCCCGAACTGCCTGGACATCAAACACCAGTCCCAGGCCAGCCACACTTCTGACTGACCAGCTATGAAGTGGGGATTCCGCCGCCCCCTTCCTCAGGTTCAGGAATTTGCGAGAATGACTCACAGAAACACATTTCCAGGTTGATTCTAAGGGACACGACTCAAAAAACAGCCAAGTAGGGGCGCCTGGGTGGCTCAGTCGGTTAAGCCTCCGACTTCGGCTCAGGTCAGATCTCACGTTTGTGGGTTCGAGCCCCGCACCAGGCTCTGTGCTGACAGCTAGCTCAGAGCCCCTGGAGCCTGCTTCTGGTTCTGTGTCTCCTTCTCTCTCTGCCCCTCCCCCTCTCATGCTCTGTCTCTGTATCAAAAAATAAATAAAACATTAAAAAAAAAAAAAAGGAACAGCCAAGTAGAAAGACGCGTAGGACAGAGTGTGGGAGATGCGTGTGCCGAATTCCCATGGTCCCTCGGGGCTCTGCTCTCCGGTGTGTTAATGGTTTCACCAACTAGGATGCTCTCCAACCCTTCCCGTTTAGGGGTGTCTGTGGGGGTTCCACTACATAGACATGGCTGATGAATCTCTAGCCATCTGGGCGACCCCAACCCCAGTCACCTCATTAGCCGACAGAAGACCCTCTACTCTGGAGTCCCACAGGTTCTAGGAACCAGGTGCAGAGACCAAACCCTGATTCTGTCTTATGTCACAGCATGTCAGACCGTCCTGTGAGCATCCTTAGAGCAGGGACCTTCTCTCTTCTGCTTGGGCACAGTGATGCCAAGGAAGGATGCATACGATTTGAACACTTTCCTGCAGTCAACTAATCTATACCCTCAAACATATTTGTCTTTCTTTGTAGTTCCAGACTGCATTTGGGGGATGGCAAGAGTCTTAATTTGTTTTTAGTCGTCAGAAGAGTGTCGGATTTGTCCATCTAGAATCAAAACTTTTTTTTAAGTAAGTTCCACACCCAACGTGGGGCATGAACTCACAACCCTGAGATCAAGAGTCAGCCAGGCGCCCCAAGAATCAAAATACCTTCAATGTCTTTGCAATCAAAGACGACCCAGACTCTCAAAGACGCATCTAACTTTAATGTAAGCACTCTAATTCTGTTTTCATGGTTCTGGCCCAGATTTCACGCCCAATAAGGCAAAAAGGCATCGAGTTGAAGGCACACATTTTTGTCAGACCTGGATTTGAATTGCTACTCGGCAGTCATGGAGAATTTCTAGATCTCAATCTCTTCATTTGTAAACAGGAAACGTTACAGGACTGTGTTACAGACCAAGTGAGATTAGATAACGCGAATGGTCATGGAGCACGAAGTCATCACTCAGAATATGTCGCCCACTCTATATGGCGGGAAGCAATTCTCATTTAAAAAGCCATAATCAAGCCTTGATATACAATTTTACACCTTCTAAATCATATTTAGAAATTACTGATTTGTGGGCACCTGGGTGGCTCAGTCGGTTAAGCATTGGCTTTGGCTCAGGTCACGATCTCACGGTTCGTGGAGTCAAGCCCTGTGTTGGGCTCTGTGCTGACAGCTCAGAGCCTGGAGCCTACTTCAGTATCTCCCTCTCTCTGACCCTCCCCTGCTCGTGCTGTCTCTGTCTCTCAAAAATAAATAAAAAATATAAATATAAAAAAGAAATTACTGATTTGCTTGAGTTATAACTTGCCCGTTCATGAAGTGCTGGCGGCTTGGACAGTTGACACGCTCTTTCGGAAGGAAGGGAGCTAAGTCCCAAGAGGCAATGATGCGTGTGCCTCTGACCACGATCCCCTCTGTGAATTCTTCCGAAGGAAATAAATCCGTGGATGCAAAAGAGCTATACTGACATGAATTTAAGCACTAGCAGTGGCGCCTCGGTCCCTTAAGCATCTTGACTTCAGTTCAGGTTGTGATCTCATGGTTTATGAGTTCAAGCCCCGCATCGGGCTCTGTGCCGACAGTGGGGAACAGCTTGGGATCCTGTCTCCCTCTCTCTCTGCTCCTCTCCTGCTTGCTCTCTGTGTCTCTCTCAAAATAAATAAAAATAAACTTAAAAAAAAATCAAGAGCAGAAAACACCCTGAAACAATACCCTGGACACGGAAATTAAGGAATGTTTTCCAAAAATTGATAGTTCACAAACCTGATGGAATATTAAGCAGTTTGCTCCCTTTATATATATATGTGTGTGTGTATATATATATATATATATATACATTTTTCCAATTAAAACATGATGAGCTCAACAGGAAAATTACTTTGAAGCCTGGATTACATTTTGTAGTAAATGGAAGAGGGAAATATTCTCTGACAGAGACTGGGAAGACTGGGAGGTAACATGCCAACTTGAAAACAGTGGTTTGGGGGGCACTTGGGTGGCTCAGTCGTTAAGTGTCCGTCCAACTCTTGATTTCAAATCAGATCATGATCCCAGGGTCGTGGGATCAAGCCCCGCATTGGGCTCCATGCCGAGCATAGAACCTGCTTGGGATTCTCTCCCTCTCCCCGCCCCGCTTCCCTCAAGATAAATAAACATAAAACAAGAAAACAGTGGGTTACAAGGGTGGGGTGCTGTCATGTTGCTACTGTGTCATCACAAATAAGAAAGAAAGGTGGCAATGACCAGGTGGAGCTTGTCCCCTTCCATCCAACGGGCCCAGCCTCTGTGCCTGTGAGCCCCCGTTCCTGTCCCAGGTGACGGCTCCGCAGGAGACAGAGGGGACGGAAGGCTGGCAGCGTCCCCAGACTGGTGCGAATTAGGAGGCTCCTTCCCAAGTCCGGAGCCGATGTTCTCACTTGGATTTCCGTACCTTGCATTTTCCGTTATTCAGGCCTTCATTACCCTCATCAAATTCTTCTCCATCTCGAAATGTAACACGGTAGTTCCTCAGGCTGCTGTGTGTGTGGATGGTAAAAGAGCCCCATTTTGCTCAATCACTTTCTGTGGCCTCAGCAACCTGGCATCTTACAAGTGGCAAAGTCGATACCTTAAAAATAATTTTTAAGAAGAAAAGAAAAATCTCAACATTCACTCGAGATGCGAAAGCTGAGATTTGGCAGCGGCCCTGCAAACCACTGTATTTCATAGCTGGTGTTGCTTTTACAATTTCGATGCCGCTTGCCGCCGAAATCGGATCTGCAGGGAGTTGGCCTGGCAACGCTCCAGGTAGGGGCTTCATTAAAAAGCTGGACCCAAGGGGCGCCTGCGTGGCTCGGTTGGTTGAGCATCCAACTTCGGCTCAGCTCGTGATCCAGTTCGTGGGTTAGACCCCCGCATCGGGCTCGGTGCTGACAGTGTGGAGTCTGCTGGGGATTCTCTCTCTCTCTATCTCTCTGTCTCTGTCCCTCCCCTGTTTGTGGGTTCAAGCCCCATGTCAGGCTCTGCACTGGCAGCATGGGGCCTGCTTGGGATTCTTTGTTTCTCTGAAGCTTGACCAGCCTTCAGGGAAGGTCACCGGTGGGCTGTGCCTTAGGCTACAGATTTGCAGCTGGGCCTGGAAGAAGCAGGTTCGGGAGGTCCCCCAGAGGCTGACAAGAGGAGAAGGAAGCCAAGGGTCCCAGGTCCCAACCCAAATGCAAACACAGTGACTCTGCCTTTGTCTGCTTTATGTATTTACACTTTTTTAAAATTAAAGTTTATTTATTTTGAGAAAGAGAGCATGAATAGGAGACGGGTAGACAGAGGAGGAGAGAGAATCCTAAGCAGGCTCACCGTAGTCATCACAGAGTCTGATATGGGGCTCGAACTCACAAACTATGAGATCATGACCTGAGCTGACTCCAAGAATCAGACATTTGACTAAGCCACCCAGGTGTCCCTGTATTTACACTTTTTTTTTTTTTAAGTTTATTCATCTTTGAGAAAGAGAGGGCACAAGTAGGGGAGGAGCAGAGAGAGGGAGATAGAATCCGAAGGAGGCTTCAGGCTCTGGGCTATCAGCACAAAGCCGGATGCGGGGCTTGAACCCACAAACCATGAGATCAGAACTGACCCTAAGTGGGATGCTCAACCGAATGCGCCCTGCATTTACACTTTGAATTAAGACAGCATTTAAGTAGCTTCTGAATGAAACACACACACACACACAGACACACACACACACACACACACACACACACACACACACACTTGAAAAGTCATGAAGTCATGCATATAGTATTATACATTTGCAATATCTTTAATAAACCTTCAAATAGAGACACACACAGAAGCAGAATCCTGAGAAGATCCAGCTTTTGATAAAGATAGTGGATTCAAACTCCAGTTTCCTGTTAGTAGTTTTGAGCGCATTATGTAGCTAGAGGTAACTGTTGCTATTTCATTTATTTATTAAATAATCTCTGTGTCCGCCACAGGGCTCAAACTCATGACCCTGTGATCAAGAGTCACACATTCTACTGACTGAATCAGGCAACTGTTTTTGTTTTTTTTTTTTAGATTTTTTTTCTTTTTTTTTGAGACAGAGAGAGACAGAGCACCGGGCTGGGGGAGGGGGGTGGCGTGCAGGGAGAGAAGGAGACACAGAATCTGAAGCAGGCTTCAGGCTCTGAGCAGTCAGCCCAGAGCCTGAGGCAGGGCTCGAACCCACAAACTGTAAGATCGTGACATCAGCCAAAGTCGGATGTCCAACTGAACCCCCCAGGTTCCCCCAACTGTTGCTATATTAACTAGAGTAGCCAGGGGACACCTGGGTGGCTGAGTAGGTTAAGCACCTGACTTCAGCTCACGTCATAATCTCATGGTCCATGAGTTCAAACCACGTCGGACCCTGTGCTGACAGCTCAGAGCCTGGAGCCTGCTTCCGATTCTGTGCCTCCCTCTCTCTTGCTCTGTCCCTCCCCTGCTCATGCTCTGTCTCTCAAAAATGATTAAATGTTAAAAAAGGTTTTTTAAACAAGGCAGCCAGGTGACACTTCAGCCAGGAGGGAGCCCAGGGACACCCGGAAGGATGTGCCGGAGGGGTTCAGGAACCGCCAGGAGCCTGCGGTGGCTGGAGCGTAATGAGGGAGAGTAAGGAGGGGGAGGACCTTGAGATGACGTGTGGGGGTCCCATAAGGACCATCGGGCTCTACCTCAGAGAAAACGAAGCCAGGCGGTGCCACTGGACTGTAGGAGCAGGTGACGCGGTCTAGCAGGCAGACAGCCATGCCTGGATGCTGGCTCATCACCTAACATTCAGTGAGCCATCGGGCATGGTTCTCCCACTGAGGGATTGTCCTGTTACGTAAAACAAAGGCCCAGAAATCTTCATTTAAGAGACTTACACGCCTCATTGGAGGTAGTTTGGTTCTATCTTTTTAAATTTTTAAAGTAACCCCTCCATCCAACATGGGGCTCAAACTTAAAACCCAGGGATCAGGAGTCGAACGTTCCACCAACTGCTCTGGCCAGGTGCTCCCAGAGATGACCCCTATTTGTTATAAAGATTTTTTAAATGTTTATTTATTTTGAGGAGGGGGAGAGAGAGAGAGAGAGAGAGAGAGAGAGAGAGAGAATCCCAAGCGGCTCCATGCCGTCAGCGCAGGCCCTAAGGCAGCACTGGAACCCATGAACCGTGAGACCATGAACTGAGCCAAAGTCAGACCCTTAACGAACTGAGCCACCCAGGTGCCCCAAAGATTTTTGTTTAATAGAGAAAGAGAAAGTTCAGGAGGGGCAGAGGGAGAAGGAGAAAGAGAATCTCAAGCAGGCTCCATGCTCTCTAGCAGAGCCCCCCTTGGGGCTGGATGTCATGACCGCGAGATCAACTGAGCCAGCAAGACGCCAACCGTTGTTTTAATTTGTTTGCCTAAAGGATTCCTTTTTATCAGGGTTCACAGCGTCATTTCCAGTCCAGAAAACTTGGCCAAGCAATGAGCAGGGCCCCTTCAGCATTTCTAAACTCAAAAATAAATGTCCTTATTTTGAGAAAAAATTTTTAAAAATTTTTTAAATAATCTGTACACCCAACATGGAGCTTGAACTCACAACCCTGAGATCAAGAGTCGCATGCTGTGCCAACCGAGCCAGCCAGGTGCCCAAGAAACTTTTTTTTTTTTTTTGACATTTAAGTATTGAGGCTAAACCCTTAAAATATTTATCTCATTATTAAAAAGACCAAGCCAAATTTAAAATAGTTATTGTTGACTTTCCTTAAACACCATTCTGTAAGTCAAACAAAACCAACTTAACCAACCAAATAAAAAACAAGCTTTAGATTATTACTTTACATCAGTTATGGTTTTAAAATCTGTAAGCCCCGTGTTGGATGTAGAGATTACTTAAAAAGAAAACCTTGGGGCGCCTGGGTGGTTCAGGTCGTTGAGCGTCCAGCTTCAGCTCAGGTCATGATCTCACGGTCCGTGGGTTTGAGCCCCGAGTCAGGCTCTGTACTGACAGCTAGCTCACAGAGCCTGGAGCCTGCTTCGTATTCTGTGTCTCCCTCTCTCTCTGACCCTCCCCTGCTCATGCTTTCTCTCTCTGTCTCTCAAAAATAAATAAAAAACATTAAAAATAAGTAAGTAAGTAAGTAAATAAATAAATAAATAAATAAAATCTTTAGAGATCCCTGGGTGGTTCAGTCAGTTAAGTGTTTGACTTCTGCTCAGGTCATGATCTTGCAGTTTGAGAGTTCGAGCCCCACATCAGACTCACTGCTGCCAGCATGGAGCGCTCTTGGGACCCTCTTTCCCTCTCTCTGCCCCTTCACCACTTACACACACTCTCTGTCTCTCTCCAAAATAAATAAACATTTTTAAAAATTTAAAAATAGGAAGTTAAATAAAATAAAATCTTTAATAGCAAGTTAAATAAAATCTTTAAGGGGCACCTGGCTGGCTCAGTTGGTAGAGCATGCGATTCTTGATCTCAGGATCATGAGTTCAAGCCCCATGTTGGGTGTAGAGATTACTAATTTTTTTAATGTTTATTTATTTTGGAGACAGAGAGAAAAGAGAGAGAGAGAGAATGACAATGAGCAGGACAGGGGCAAAGAGAGAGGGAGACCCGTAATCTGAAGCAGGCTCCAGGCTCTGAGCTGTCAGCACAGAAGTCAGATGCCAACCGACTGAGCCACCCAGGTGCCCCTTCAGAAAATTGTTTTAAAATAAACTGATCTCGGGGCACCTCGGTGGCTCCATCAGTTAAGTGTCAAGCTCTTGACTTCGGCTCAGGTCATGGTCTTGAGCTCGTGAGTTCAAGCCCCACATTGGACTCTGTACTGATGACGTGGATGGAGCATGCTTGGGATCCTGTCTCCCTCTCTCTCTGCCCCTCACCAGCTTGCTCTCTATCTCCCTCTCAAAATAAATAACCTTTAAAAATTTAATTAAACTGATCTCCCAAGCAGACTCCAGGCTCTGAGCTGCCAGCACAGAGCCCTACGCGGGGCTCGAACTCATGAACTTGTGAGATCACGACCTGAGCCGAAGCTGGACGCCTAACCGACTGAGCCTCCCAGGCGCCACTGCACGGCTTCCTTATTGTTTTAATGAGAAAAACAACATCTAAAACAAAGGCAAAGAACTCACACGCGCCTCCCGGAGTTAGGTGACTCACCCCTACAAATCCCATAATTGCCCTTTTAACTTCGCATCCCTGCTTTCTGTGCTTAGGAAACCTCTCTGGGTTGTCAGACTGTCCTCATCCTTCAAAAGTTAAGTGCTGGCATTTAAGATGACTATTTAATACTTAGAATGGAAGGTTTCCATTGTCTGCCTTTTCCCAAAGATTAGCGTTTTCTCCCCACACTTATGTCAGTCAGAGCTCACACTTGTGCGATGCCTCCTATCACAGCTGTTTCCTCCGTCAGGTTCATTGACGAAACACAGGCCTAGTGTGTGCAAAGCCCAAGGGCAGGGAAGGGCCCTGGGATAGGAGATCTCGGACCACAGGCACTTTCTTTGCTTCCGTACAAATATTCCCCCAGCTCCTCGTACCCAGGAAGTGCCTAAATCATATTCCTTAGCGAATTAAAGCTGGAGAAGAGGGGGCCCGGGGGACTCAGTTGGTTATGCATCTGACTTCAGCTCAGGTCATAAACTCCCAGTTCATGGGTTTGAGGCCCATGACGGGCTCTGTGCTGACAGTCCAGAGCCTGGAGCCTGCTTCGGATTCTGTCTCCCTCTCTCTCTGCCCCTCCCCTGCTCACACTCTGTCTCTCAAAAATGAATAAACATTAACAAAATTTTTTTAAGCTGGAGAAGATCCCTGGAGCTTGTTGAATGGTAGCTGTGAGAAGAGACTCACTTTTCTTTTCTTTTCTTTTTTCTTTAAGAGCGAGAGAAAGAGCTCAAGCAGAGTAGAGAGGCAGAGGGAGGGAGAGAGCATCCCAAGCAGGCTCCACACTCAGCAGGGAGCCTGCCACCGGGCTTGATCTCACAACCCCGGGATCATGACCTGAACTGAAATCAGGAGTCAGAAGCTCAACTGACTGAGCCAGCCAGGCGCCCTGAGAGACGCACTTTCTTTTCTTTTTTCGTTTCTTTTCTTGCCCTTCGTTCTTTTTCTTTCTTTCTTCCTTCCTTTCTTTCTATTTATTGATTTTTGAGAGAGACCATACAAATTGAGGAGGAGCAGAGAAAGAAAGGGAGACACAGAATCCAAAGCAGGCTCCAAGCTGTTACCCCAAAATCTGGTAGCTTGGTCTACTGAATAGTTCAAGCTGAACGAATCTGAGGAACGGTTTGTGCTGGAATTTTCTGACCTTCCCCCGATTCCAGTCCTAAGACCCTCGTCTGAGAGGTGCCCTCTTTATGATGAAGGAGAGGAACACAGAAAGGAATTCGAAGAACAGAACTTGTCAAGTTGACAAGTTTGCTTGTTATTTTTCAATGCTAGAATTCCTATTTGTTTCTTTTTCAACTCTGTTCTGTTAGCTTCACAAGGATTCTGGGTCCTTGACAAAGTAAGCTCCGCGGAACTGCTTCGTGGTCTATTTCTCATAGTCCCAGGATCTGGAACCCCTGCTTCTGCTGTTTGTTGCTCCTATTGATCCTTGCTCTTGGGGTCTTTTTATTTCTTGACAGCTTTGGTGAGGTATAACTGACGTACAAAGAACAGCACGTCTGTAACATGTGCAACGTAACGTGTTTGGACTCCAGCAAACACCCGCGGACCCATCAGCAGGATCCCGGCACACACAGACATCATCCGGCACCTCCCAGAGTTTTCCTGTCATGGGTTTTTATCTCTTTATGTAGTTGCTTAACTGTGATTATTTACTGGGCATTGTTTCTGTAGAAACAATTCAAAACCTTGCATGATGTTCTTTTCCTCCAAAGAGCATTGTTGTTTTTTTAATTGCTTTTTTTTTAATTTTTGAGAGGGAGAGAGGGAGACAGAGTGTGAGTGGGGGAGGGGCAGAGAGAGAGAGAGAGAGAGAGGGAGAGACAGAATTGGAAGCAGGTTCCAGGCTCTGAGCCTTCAGCACAGAGCCCTACATGGGGCTTAAACTCACAAACTGTGAGATCATGACCTGAGCTTGTAAGGATGCAGGTCTGACTCAAGCTTCCCCTCTGACCTTGAAGGCCAGCTCACACCATTAACATTTCTAAGGTCGGGCCTAAAGATGGAGGCTATAGGACAATCACCTATTGCTTAAGACTAGTCACGACCTACCTACGTGAGGCCCTGGGCCCACTCTGTGATTGGTCAATACTCTAAATGTTGTGATTGGCTCCCACAAAAAGTATCGCTGTGTGGTTAAAGTTACTGCCAGTATTGATAGCGGGTAGGGAGTGGATCACTGTGCCTGTGTCGCCATTTCCTGTAACGCCCCCTCCCTAAAAGAGCCCCTGCCCCACCCCCAAGTTCGGGGCTCGCTCCACGTGGATCCAGTATGTTGGTGGAGTCTGTGAGCCCGAGCTTACATAAGCCCGTAATAAAGCCCTTTGCTTTTGCATGTGTGACTCGGTCTCCCTGGCGGTCTTTGGTTTTGGGGGGCGGTATTAAAATCTGGGCATAACAAGCTGAAGTCCATTGCTTAACTGACCGAGCTACCCAGATGCTCCTTTTTTTTAAAATTGCTTTTAAGGCCACTAGCTACCTAGAAGTACTTTTTTTTTAATTTAACTTTTTTTTTTTTTAGTGTTTTTTATTTATTTTTGAGACAGAGAGAGGCAGTGCATGAGTGGGGAGGGGCAGAGAGAGAGGGAGACACAGAATCTGAAGCAAGCTCCAGGCTCTGAGCTGTCAGCACAGAGCCCGATGCGGGGCTTGAACACACGACCGTGTGATCATACCTAAGCCGAAGCCGGACGCTTAACCGACTGAGCCACCCAGGGGCCCCATTAATTTAACTTTTTTAATGTTTATTACTGAGACAGAGAGAAAGAGAGCATGAGCAGGGGAGGGGGAGAGAGAGAGGGAGACACAGAACCCAAAGCAGGCTCCAGGCTCTGAGCTGTCAGCACAGAGCCCGATGTGGGGCTTGAACTCATGAACTGTGAGATCATGACCTGAACCAAAGTCAAATACTTAACAGACTGAGCCACCCAGGTGCCCCGGGAAGTACTTTTTTTTTTTTTTTTTTTTGAGAAAAGAGCACAAGTGGGAGTGGGGTGGGGGGAGGAGAGACAGAGAGAAAGAGAGAATCTTAAGTAGGCTCCATGCTCAGCATCGAACTCAGTATGGGGCTCGATCCCATGACCCTGGGATCCTGACCTGAGCTGAAATCAAGGGTCAGACCCACAACCAACTGAGCCACCCAGGTGCCCCTATCTGAAAGCACTTTAATTCAAGTTCAGGTCTCGAGATTTTTCTGGACCACCAAGATGACTCAAAGTGAAACAACAGTCTACACAAAAGCTGTTTACCTCCAGGTCTGCCTTATTCCTCAGGTGTAGCTTCTCAGAACCCTAGCCCACAGGAGGGTGTTTACAGAGTCCCCACCTTTGACTGCCCCCCAAAATCCCGTGAAGCTCCCCAAACTACAGCTTAATCCCCCAAACAGCCTGAAGGTAGGAGCCATCCTAAATGCCGGGCTCGTTGCCTCTCTGGATTCTTCTTCCTTCCTAGACCTCAGCATGATAATCCTTCATTATTTTGTAGATTTCTAATGTACTCTATGAAGTTTTAAAATATACGTATACATTTGGGCTAGCTTAATTTAGCTGTCTTCTTTGAGAGAGTTCATATAAATAAATTAGTTTGCCAGTAGCAGAGGCAAAAGTCTTCAGGAAAAGTCTGAACACTGTAGGGTAAATTGGCATTAGGACACACAGAAATAGGGAACAGAGGTTTTCCGGGACAGCTGACCAGCCCAGGGGTTGGGGTGTTCCTATCGCCATACCTGAGCGCTCAGTGGAAAACTTTTGACTCCCCCAGCACTTAACTGCTACTCACCTCCTGCTGACCGGAAGCCTCCCCAATAACATAAACAATTAATACACATTTTGTGTGTTATATGTATTACAGGCTGCATTCCTACAATAAAGTAAGCTAGAGAAAAGATGATGTTTATATTAAGAAAATTGTAAGGAAAAGAAAATACATTAACAATTCTGTATTGTATTTGTATTTTTAAAAATCCTCATATAAGTGGACCTGCATAGTTCAAATCCGTGTGTTCAAGATCAACTGCCATTATCTTCTGCAGCTGTCCTAGTAATGACTTGATACATCCAAGAGGAGTACTTCTTTTTTTTTTTAATTTTTTTTAATGTTTTATTTATTTTTGATACAGAGAGAGACAGAGCATGAGAGGAGGAGGGGCAGAGAGAGAAGGAGACACAGAACCGGAAGCAGGCTCCAGGCTCTGAGCTAGCTGTCAGCACAGAGCCTGACGCGGGGCTCGAACCCACGAACGTGAGATCTGACCTGAGCCGAAGT
>NC_043707.1:134873148-134876828 GCF_006229205.1 Suricata suricatta
GAGGAGTACTTCTTAAATCTAATTTGCATCTGAATCACCTGAGAGTCTGGCTAAATTCTGATTTTGTAGATCTGGGATCAGGGTGAGGCACAGAGTCCGCGGGCTGAGAAACTCCTGCTACTTCTGAGGAGCAAAACCCTATCCTTCTCTGGTCCTGAGCCCCTGCTCTGTCCCCAAGGGAAAACAGGTTGACCCTGGAGTCCATGTTCTTACACACACAAGGCAGAAGAGAGTGTTGGCATGCAAATATAATGTGGCCAAATCCTTTCTTCCAGCTTGTTAGGAACTGGCAATAAATTTTAAGTCTGATTTCAGCTATTGTGTAAAATGCTAAGAGATTTCTTGGTTTGCAATTTGGATATCTAGAATATCAGATCAGGTCCAGCTACCTCGTTTAACAAATGAATAAAGTAAAGGAACTCAGGGGTTATGTAACTTTCTCAAAAATGTTTGTTTATTTTTGGCAGAGAGAGAGGCAGAGACAAGGTGCAAACGGGGAGGGGCAGAGAGAGAGAGGCAGACACAGAATCCGCAGCAGGCTCCAGGCTCTGAGCTGTCAGCACAGAGCCCGATGTGGGGCTTGAACTCACAGGCCATGAGATCATGAGCTGAGCTGAAGTCAGACGTTTAATGCTTAACCGACTGAGCCCCCAGGCGTCCCCGGGGTTATGTAACTTTGATTCTATCACCAACCTTCAATGGCTAAGCTATCTGAGTTTCCGGTTGGCTGCTCTGGTTTGTCAACTCTATTCCAGAGATCCTTAGCACACTCGCATTTCTTTTAAAAAACAGATTGCAAGTAAGAGTTAAGTGTGTTTTCTGGATCCAGTATCTTTCTGGAACCTGAACCCCAAGAAAGAAAAGGGGTTGTGAGGCAGGATGCTGACTCAGTACTCCATGGCTTAGCCCTCTGGGAAGTGAGTTGGATGATAAATAAATAAAAGTCATGGAAATAAATAAACAGCCTCTGTTGGCCTCTAGGATCTAATATAGTGGCAGATCATTGTTAAGCCTCTATTGACATCCTGGAAAAAAAGAAGTTAGACAAGAAGACAGTGTGGGAACAGGTGAAGAACGGGACTAACACACATTGGAAAAACACTCAGTTTGCAACTCTTGAAAGGCTGCCTTTTGTGGGGCGCCTGGAGGGCCTCAGTCAGTTGAGCATCTGACTTCAGCTCAGGTCATGATCTCAGGGTTTGCGAGTTGGAGCCCCGCGTCCGGCTCTGCACTGATGGTGTGGAGTGTGCTTGGGGTTCCCTCCCCCTCCTCCCCTTCCCCACTTGCTCTCTCTCTCTTTCTCAAAATAAATAAGTGAACTTAAAAAAAAAAAAAGGCTGCTTCATGAGACCCAATGGTTTTAGCACAAGGTGTCTTCCCACATCTGCTTTGGTGGCTGACTCCATTCCCTGTTTGGTCTCAGAGGTTTGCTCCCAAAAGCCATGGAAATTGCCAGAAACAAAATGAAGTATACAGCAAGGCAAAATTCAAAGCCATCCCCTGATACTTAACACTTTATCCTCCACAGGAGTAAACCAGATACCAGTCAGATATATCAGGGAAGAAAGTGCTTATGGTCATGCACCTCCACTGGTTGGGTGGTGGGGACACAGGCAAACTATCCGGACCTACCGCCTTTGGGGAAAAGAAGCATTAATTCCTCCTCAGAAGTTGGAAGCAAGGGCGCCTGGGTGGCTCAGTTGGCTGAGTGTCTGACTTCAGTTCAGGTCATGATCTCACAGTTCATAGGTTCGGGCCCCGTGTCGGGCTCTGTGCTGGCAGCTCAGAGCCTGGAGCCTGCTTCCAGTTCTGTGTGTCCCTCTCTCTCTGCCCCTCCCCTACTCATGATCTGTGTTTCAAAAATAAATAAATATTTTTTAAAATTTTAAAAAGAAGTTGGAAGCAGAGGAAATGAGATTCAGGTTGAAGGGTAGCAGAATGCAGCACCTGCAAATTCACCACTTGGGCACGCTGATTATATTACATTGAAGACAGCTGGGAAGAAGCTGACGGAAGAAAATCTCTCTGCCCTCCCCCACTGGCCCAAAAGCCATAAATTTGTAAAGTTGTCCCCCCTCCTCACTGTTCCAGACAGACCCAAGTTAGGGAGGCGACTCTAGACTCTAACCAACCTGGAGACAGCACCGGAAGAGCCTACGGAATGAACCTTCCCTACCAGCCCTTGTCAGTTACCCTGCCTCCGACTTCTGAGTCGCTAAGATGCTCTGTAGATGGGCTCGGATTCCAACCCCTCCGTATCCGGTGTCGGCATTGCGCCTTCCCCAGGCAGGTGTTAATTAACTTCCGCTTGTTAATCTGTCTTCTGTGAGTCCAATTCACAGGGGCGCCTGCCAATGAACCTGAAATGGGAGGAGGAAGATTTCTTTCCTACAGGACAGGGTTTTGTGTCCGTGTGAATCAGATTTAGCTTGGGCAGCTCCCGACGTCCCTGCTTACTGGGAAAAGGGAGGAGAGAAGCCCCCAAGGGGAAGAAGTCCTAAAAACACCCGAGCCGCAGAACTGTACGTTTCAAAATGGCTAACAGGCCCATTTTATGTTTTGTGTGTTACCGTCATTTTTTAAGGAAAAAAAATTGGATCCCCTCCCTTTCAATTTACAGATGGAGAAACTGAGGACCCGTGTCGGAAAATGAGAAGAAGCCACAGGAAACATCAGGTCCCCTCACTCCCAGCAGCTCTAGACCATCTGTCAAAAGCGTCACTGATTGGTGTCCTTCAGGGGAAAGCGCAGGGCACAGGCTCCACTCACCGAACTTGGAGAACGAGACTAATAGCAGGACAGACTGGGACTCCGGAAGGAAGGGGGGCGTCCTAACCACCAAGGGCGGGGAACATTCTCCAAACGCTCTGGGAAGCAAGGACATTGGTCAGACCCCCCCTCACCCCCGGTGGCCACCGAGTCCCCTTCCCTCCGCGCGGACCAGGCTCTCCGCTAAGCGCTGGGGGGAGCCGGGCAGTGGGCGAAGAAGCGACCCTTCCGGGCCCCCACGACAGTCCTTGGGGCTGGCTCTGTGTCCTAGGAACCGAGGGGGAGCGGCTTCTAAGGGACCTGGGTTTCCTACCCTGGAGGGGGGAGGGGAGTCAGGAAACGAAAGATTCCCAAGGCCGTTCCCGAACTCTAGAGGGCGCCAGAGTCGCCGGGCCCTGGGCACCTCTTGCACCTGAGCGCGGCCCGAGCCACCCCCCTCCTCCACTCCGAGGGCCGGCGACCTCCCTGGCAGCGTCGCCGGGCTTCAGGAAGGGCAGAGTAGGCTGCCCAGAGCCCCGCGGCAGAGGGGCCGGGGCGCCCCCTCACCGGCAGGACGCCCGTCTGCCCCCAAGTTCTCCGGGGAGGTGCCCGGAGCCCCAGCTGTGCCCCGTGGGACAGGAGCCTTGACCTCGGGGCCGATAGAGACTGACGGTGCATAAGCGGACGGACGGAGGGACCGGCGACGGGAAGGAAGGACTGGAGGACGAGGGGGGACAGAAGCTGGACGTCGGGACGGAAGATGGACGGCGAGGGGGGGAGAGGAGACGGGGAGACGTCAGGACTGGGGATGGGGGTGGGGACAAAGGATGGTCCAAGGTAGTGACACAGGACGGGGAGATGCGAAGACCAGGGGGACGGCGGCGGGGGTGGGGGGCTTGGTACCAGGAGATGGAGGACGAAAAGACGGGGAC